>NC_133333.1:168345382-168650382 GCF_042186555.1 Aquarana catesbeiana | reverse complement strand
GTTTTTTTTCCTCTCAGAACAGAACAGGGATTTGTGTGTTTACACACACGTCCCTGTTCTGCCTCTCATGCCCGCGATCACTCGTGGCCGGCGGTCATCGCGACTGCCGGTCACAAGCTTCGTACAGGAGCTGACGTACAGCTACGGCTCACGGGATCGTGCCGACCTGCCGCTGTATAATTATAATGTTATTTTAACCACTTGCCGACCAAAAATGTTATACTTACCTGCTCTGTGTAATGGTTTTGCACAGAGCAGCCCGGCCCTTCCTCTTCTCGGGTCTCACGCCGGCGCTTCTGGCTCCTCCCTCCTGCCGGGTGCCCCCACAGCAACCAGCTTGTTCTGGGAGCACCCAAGCAGGAGTGTTCCCGACCCGCGGCTCTGTGTGTCCATGCACACACGGAACCATGGCTCGGCCCCACTCCCTTCATCTCCTGATTGGGTCACTGGCTGTGATTGACAGCAGCAATGGCTCCCGCTGCTGCCAAAAGCCAATCAGGAGTGTAAATCCCCAGAGAGGCAAGACTCTCGTTGACATTGCTGGATCTAGAGGGGGCTCAGGTAAGTATTAGGGGGGCTTAGGAGGCTTCTGCACACAGAATGTATTTTACCTTCATGCATAGAATGCATGAAGGTAAAAAAACCTTGTGCCTATACAACCACTTTCATTTAAATTTTTTTTTTAGCATTTATAATTGCTTTAAACAAGTACTGATACAGTTTAGTTAGATGTAGCTCAGCACAACAAATTACAATGTATCTATTTTTGAAAGAGTTATCAAAGCAAGTGTTAAAGAAGTTCTATAGTCACATCATACACTTTCATTTTTTTAACATCAGCGTTGTAATAACAATATAAACAATAGTTATTTTTGACACTCCAACATAAGTTTACTTGATGTTGAGAGTTTTGCCGATCTGCTGTTCATCTTTTTCCACAACTTTCTGGATTCCCTCCATCCTTTGTAACCTCTACTCTGCTGTTTACTTTCAATTTCTAAGAACTATGTATCCCATGTTACCTTGCTGCCTGCAAGTAGTACTTCCTGTACTGACTCCGCCTCCTGAAACTCCTCCTCTGAGCACCTCTGTCGTTCAGAAGGCAGGCTCTGTGAAATGCAGCGGTGTCTACTTACAGGTCCTAGTGAATACGACACATAATTCAAGGAAGTAAGTGTGTTTGATTCTTCAAAGATTGTATAAAATGTTCTTTTGCTGGGTGGATATCAGAGATGTAACTCGCAGTCTGAAGTTAACAAACTTCAGGATCCTTAAGAGTTATAGAGTAGGCTTGAAATAATTGAATTACGACGTGGAAATTGACATTTAGTGGGACTGCTTCAGCAGTCCCACTATTGTTATTTGTTTTTTTATTAGTGAGAATGCTTCAGCAGTCCCACTGTTGTTATTCGTTTTTATTTATTATTATTTTATTTATATTTATTTTATTTTATTCCATACGTTTTTTGGCTCTGCGTAACTTCTGCATACTTTCAGCTAGTAAAACCATTCAACTATTAAAATGTTCGTCTCTTTCAGCTGATGATGGGACTTTTCAACTTTTTTTCTACTATTTATACTTTTTAAAATATTAAGCTTTTTAACACTTTTTTTTAACATTGAAGTCAATGGGAGCATGCTTCAGATCCTTAAAATCTTCTTCCACTCCCAAAAGTTTCAGCTCCTTCATACTTTCACCTACAGACACCAAATAAACTTTAAAATGTTCACAAAATATTCAGCTATCTGGCTATATCTTTTCAGTTTGATATCTTTTACAGTTTTTGTGAAAAAGCTGTTTGTTTAGTGGTCATTTCAGGAAATTTTTGCCATTAAACAGAGTGTACTGTCTTGCTTTTGTTGCCATGGTTACCAAAGCTTCTGTTATACACAGAGGGGGAGGTGGCTGGAGCATCTCAGCTCTGATTACAGAGCCCGGGGGAGGGGACAGACACACCATGTACTGATTTATAATAGAGGAATATGATGGGGCAGTTTTGATGGTGGCAATATGATGGGGCAATTCTGATGGCGCAGTTTTGATGGTGGCAATATGATGGGGCAGTTTTGATAGGGAAATTCTGATGGGGCAGTTTTGATGGGGCAATTCTGATGGGGCAGTTTTGATGGTGGCAATATGATGGGGCAGTTTTGATGGGGCAATTCTGATGGGGCAGTTTTGATGGTGGCAATATGATGGGGCAGTTTTGATGGGGACAATTTTGATGGGGCAATTTTGATGGGGGCCGTTTTAGCAATTCAGCTATTCAGCATTCCCACACATTTTCCCCAGGAAATGCATTTTCTAGTTTTTAATTCTATTATTATTCCGTACGTTTTTTGGCTCTGCGTAACTTCTGCATACTTTCAGTTATTAAAACCTTTCAACTTTTAAAATGTTCAGCTCTTTCAGCTAATGATGGGACTTATTCAACTTTTTTCTGCTATTTATACGTTTTAAAATATTAAGCTTTTAACACTTTTTTTAACATTCAAGTGAATGAGAGCATGCTTCAAATCCTTAAACTCTTCTTCCGCTCCCAAAAGTTTCAGCTCCTTCATACTTTCACCTACAGACGCCAAACAAACTATAAAATGTTCACAAAATATTCAGCTATCTGGCTATATCTTTTCAGTTTGATATCTTTTACAGTTTTTGTGAAAAAAGCTGTTTAAGTTTAGTGATCATTTCAGGAAGTTTTATTTATTAAACAGAGTGTGTATTGGGCTTGTCAGGGACTTGTCAGCACCAGACGCGGGCATATGCGTGCGCGCATGCGCCTGCGTGCCCCTGTGCGAGCTGTGCAACAATTCCCATCTACTGGTGCACATCAGCGTGTCCCTCTGGCGTGCTGATTGATTGTTCTACTATACCGGCCCGGCTCTGTTTGACTACCCTGCTCTCTCCAATCCGACACGGCTTGCCTGAATCTGCTACTACCTCTGTCTGTGATCCGTTGCCGACTTCTGCTTGTCATCCGACCCTGTTTTCCCTGCTGTGTTCAACTGCCTTGTTTACCTGCCGACCCAGACTGTCTGACCCTGCTTGTGCCTCCTGCTTGCTCCGTGTGCTGCTGCACGTCCAGCTTCTGTTCCAGTGTCCACTGCACCTGCATCCATCAGCCCTCCAGTCTGCTGTCTGCCGTGGACCACCTACACCTGCAGTCCAGCCATGCCTGGAGGGATCTCTATTCTGCTACCAGCACCAGTAGCTCCTACTTCAACAGGCACTCCTACCCACTGTGCTCACGAGGCCACTGTCCCCACTCCAGTGGCTCCTGAACCAGCGTTGTATGAGAGGTCTCCTCCTACAAGTCAGGCTCTACTCCCAGGTACCTTACAGGGCTGCTTAGAGTGGATGATGTCATACCTAGAGCACAGAGCCTTAAAAAAATTATCTTAGTGTGTGTGTGGGGGGGGGGGCAGGGGGTGTATTGTGTGTGTGTGGGGGGGGCAGGGGGTATTTTGTGTGTGGGGGGGCAGGGGGGTATTGTGTGTGTGTGTGGGGCAGGGTGTGTATTGTGTGTGGGGGGGTAGGGGGTGTATTGTGTGTGTGTGGGTGGGGGCAGGGAGTGTATTGTGTGTAAGTGGGGGGGGCAGGAGGTATATTATCTGTGTGTGGAGGGGGTGGATTATATGTGTGTGTGGAGGGGAGCAGGGGGTGGATTATATGTGTGTGGAGGGGAGCAGGAGGTGGATTATGTATGAGGAAGAGCTGCTCTGACTCTAGAATACATTTGGCTTTGCTCCTCCCCCTGCAGTGGCAAATCTCCCCCACCCCACACACAAGCAAAAAGTGATAGGGTTTCAGGAAACAACATCTTTGGCCAATTGGTTGCAGGAAAGAACTGCGATTGTGACATGAGACAGTATGGTGGAGGGGAAACATGTCTGTGTGTAGTGCACTCAGATTGGCAAATGCCGGGAGCTGGAATGAGCCTTCAGGCACTTGACACCATGACATCCCGTGGATCTGCGGGACCCCAGGATTTTGGTTAAATCCTGGGACAGTATCTCCGGATCTAGGATTGTTTGGGGGGAGGGTTCTGGTTGACTATAGCTAGGTTCTCTAGTGCTGGCTGATACTTTAGGGGTCTTCAGCATCTTAGTACTCTCATCTTTCTGTACCCTTTATGAACCCCCTTCACAGTCTTCCTCTTCTTCCACAGGAAGCCATGAACTCTGAATAAATGGCTAATGACTCTCCCTTCTCACCTCAACCCATCAGAGGAGGCCTGATCATCAGCCATCGAAGGAAGCACAGCCAACCATGCCATACACCCCTGGGATAGGGGAAACCAGGAACTCTAGTTAATAGTGCCTTCATATCCACTGAACGCTCAATATAGACTGAGGACATGACCTTCCATCCTCCAGGTGTCCAAGGTACTACACTACGCAACTACACAATGCCATGAAAGCTGACTTGATTTCTTCATGAGGAAACTCGCCAATCACAGATTGGGAAGCAATATAAGGAATGCCCTAAAGTGTTCACCTTTTCAGAAAAAATGAAAAGGTGAACTAACACAGTATACTCTTCCCGCCCCCTCTGATCTTCTTCCTCCTGCAGCGTTTCTGGGACAAATCAGGACAATGCCTTGTGCCGCCGCTGACAAATCAGAATCGCTCTGATACATCCTGGACATTCCACACAAGGAAAAGTGGCTATTTCAAATCCCCAGACCACTGTACCGCCTGCATGCACTCTGACAGGTCAGCATCCACAGAGGTAAGTGCAGTGGGAACTGGAGGTGGGGAGGGTGTACTGTGTTAGTTCACCTTTTCATTTTTTTTTTGAAAAGGTAAACTAACACTTTAAGCAAGATTAATAACATCCCCCATAAAAGACGTGTAAACCATAACAATATACTTCTCTCAGGTTCCAATTACATCTGAGCAACTCAGAATCACGCAATTCTGCCTGATATTGGATCGTGCTAAAATTGCGACAAAGCACTCAACATGTTTTTGGGTGCCATTCATTCTTGTTGCAGGACAAAATGCACAACAAATGTGCTTTGAGAAAAGGTGCAGGAGCTTCTTTGGTTCGTTTGTCATGCATAAGGCAGCCCTTTCAAGTGAACGTCCTACCCTATGTGCAGTGCGATGGAACACAAAAAGGGTGTGCATAAAAACTGAGCGCATGTTACTTCTACGGAAGTGTAAATACGCCCTTATTTGCACTTCCTTTAGGTCTGTTAAGTTTACTACTGATAGTGCTTTGCACTAGCCTGGAATCTTGTGCGCTGGTTACTTTCTGTGCTCTCTGCCCGTGCTGACTGTTATCACTTAGCATAGCTCCCAGTTATCTTTTTAAGCTACAAAACACCCCTCCTTATGTTTTGGAGAGGGGAAGGTTTTATGCTATCCTAAAACACTTTCTCTTCTACACTGACAATCCCGTTCCTCTATATCCGGCTTTCTCAACTTTTTTACTTTGGAGGAACCCTTGGCAAAAAGTTTGAGATCTCGAGAAACCCCTGAAATAATGTTAAAGCGGAGGTCCACCCTTAAAAAAAAAATTACATAAATAAACAGGCTCCTAAGAAATGTGAAAAAAAATGAAAAAAAAACATTTTTTTTACTTACCAGAAATGTCTGTTGCTAGGCAGATCGTCCTAATCTGCCACTTCCTGTTCCGCAGTAGTCTTCATTCTTCTCCTCGCATTGTCTTCTGGGGAATGGGGTACGCTGTCTTCTGGGACTTGTGTGTGTCCCAGAACACAGCCGGCCATTTACAAAGCGCCGCGCAACTTGTGCATGCGCAGTAGGAAACGGGCAGTGAAGCCGCAAGGCTCCACTGCCAGTTTCCCTTAGTTCGAATGGCGGCGCCGGGACCCGATCCGATGGACGTATCGGCCTTGGGTGGCCAACATCGCGGGCTCCCTGGACTAGAACATAAATGCATTGAAGGGAAGCACAAAGTAGCATAGTGGTACAGGCAGGTCTCACTCGACACGTTTCATCTTATTCGTCTTATAAGACGAAACGCGTCAGTTGAGACCTGCCTGCACCACTACGCTACTTTGTGTTTCCATTCAATGCTTTTATGTTCTACGGAAATGTAAATGTACCTTTTACTTTTTCCTTTGATAATAAAAATCCTCACGGTATTACGCTATGTGGACCTTTTCTTAAATTTTTGGTAACCACGTATGAATATCGAGACTTTCCTTGATTGTATTGGAAAATCCACCCTTTTTCTGGGACGTACCATGTGGTCGTGATCTGGACGTGTGAGCACCATTATCTTTGACTCTACGGTGAACATCACCACAAGCTCGCCTGACTTAAGTGGTATACACCTCTTTAAGTCCATTACCTCCGGTAAGCCTTGACACAGTTGGTGGAGGCTTTCTCTGCAAGTTTTCCTGCTTTCCACTCTCTCCGAGGCTTTTTTGTTTCAGTGCAATCCAATGATGTCCATATATCTGCATCTTTTCACCTAAAACTTTGGTTTATGCACTGTGGTGGACTGACATTGCTATATGCTCATTTCCATATAAATGTATTTATTTAAATAATTCATTTTGAGTGTTTATTAATTCCTCGCAATCTTTTTGATATATAATTGATCCATTTCATAATGGTATTCACTTATGTCAACATAACAGTGTATTTTGATAACATTTGTGAACATATATATGAGCGCTGCACTTTCGTGCAATTTCGTGCAAGGCGGCCAGCGCCATTTTAAATTAGGGCAACCAGGCTTTTGTTGCCATGGTTACCAAAGCTTCTTATACACAGTGATGGGCGGTGGGGGAAGTGGCTTGAGCATCTCAGCTCTGATTACAGAGCCCGGGGGACAGCACAGACACACCATGTACTGATTTATAATGGAGGAATATGATGGGGCAGTTTTGATGGGGCAATTCTGATGGGGCAGTTTTGATGGTGGCAATATGATGGGGCAGTTTTGATGGGGCAATTCTGATGGGGGCAGTTTTGATGATGGCAATATGATGGGGCAGTTTTGATGGGGGCAGTTTTGATGGGACAATTCTGATGGGGGCAGTTTTGATGGTGGCAATATGATGGGGCAGTTTTAATGGGGGCAATTTTGATGGAGCAGTTTTGATGGTGGCAATATGATGGGGCAGTTTTGATGGGGCAGTTTTGATGGTGGCAATATGATGGGGCTGTTTTGATGGGGCAGTTTTGATGGTGGCAATATGATGGGGCAGTTTTGATGGGGCAATATGATGCGGCAGTTTTGATGGGGCCAATATGATGGGGCAGTTTTGATGGGGGCAATATGATGGGGGCAGTTTTGATGGGGACCGTTTTGATGGTGGCAATATGATGAGCAGTTTTGATGGGGCAATATGATGGGGCAGTTTTGATGGGGGCAGTTTTGATGGGGGCAGTTTACTTTAAAATGTTCACAAAATATTCAGCTATATCTTTTCAGTTTGATATCTTTTACAGTTTTTGTGAAAAAGCTGTTTAAGTTTAGTGATCATTTTGTGCAAGGCGGCCAGCGCCATTTTAAATTAGGGTAACCAGGCTTTTGTTGCCATGGTTACCAAATCTTCTTATACACAGTGATGAGCGGTGGGGGAGGTGGCTGGAGCATCTCAGCTCTGGCTACAGAGCCCGGGGGACAGCACAGACACACCATGTACTGATTTATAGTAGAGAGATATAATGGGGCAGTTTTGATGAGGCAATTCTGAAGGGGCAGCTTTGATGGTGGCAATATGATGGGCCAGTTTTGATGGGGCAATTCTGATGGGGGCAGTTTTGATGGTGGCAATATGATGGGACAGTTTTTTTTTGTTTAGAAAAAAGCCACACACACAGACACTCAGTCACCACACACCCACAGACACACACTCACACACACACACAGATGTAGACAGACACAGAGAAACACACACATCCCCACAACACACACTTTTTAAAAAAATACCAATCACAAAGGACACTTTGATAATGAATAGGTTAATATGTTGTCCAGCCTAAAAAAGTACTCATTAAAATAAGCTGTAAGGTTGAGACCGCGTTTTTTTTTTTTTCAAATATAGATTTTATTTATTTTAGATAGTTTAGAAAAAGCCCAACATGGGCTTAAACAATACAATACATACATATATTGGGAACATCAGGGAAGGAAGGGGAAGAGAGGGGAGAGGAGAGAAGAAAAAAAAAAAGGGGGGGGAATATACACATTTACTTCATCATAAA
Source organism: Aquarana catesbeiana (assembly GCF_042186555.1). Taxonomy (NCBI): domain Eukaryota; kingdom Metazoa; phylum Chordata; class Amphibia; order Anura; family Ranidae; genus Aquarana; species Aquarana catesbeiana. The sequence continues at coordinate 168,642,189 of NC_133333.1, read as the reverse complement.
AATGGAAGGAGAGGCAAAGTGTATACATATTTCATATCCATCCATGTACATCAGGTAACAATATCTGTGAATACCTGTTGAGGTGCCTAAACCCTCCTGATCAGAAATCTTCCAGAAGGTAATAAGTACACAGCCAATCATTCTCCATACCCCCCTCCACCCCCCCCCCACCCCACCCCAACCCAACCCGCCCCGCCTGAATACGGAGGGCTTCTAGAGGAATGAATGAATGAATGAATGATTTGTAAAGCGCTGCAAATACGAACTGAATCGCCTCAAGGCGCTAATGCGTTTTGTGTCTGAGCAGCTTCTTAGAAGAGGAAGGTTTTTAGTTTTTTCCTAAAGGCCAGATGGTTTTCTTCCATGCGGATGTGAGTCGGAAGAGTATTCCATAGCCGAGGTCCCTGGACTGCGAATCTGCATTCTCCCCTTGCTTTGTAGCGGTATTTGGGAACGAGGAGGAGGTTTTGGTTGGATGATCGCAGATTGCGAATGGGTGTGTAGTATTTTATTTTCTCTCGGAGGTATTGAGGGGCGTTTCCTTGTATGCATTTGTGGGTGAGGCAGAGGGTCTTGAATGTGATCCGATTCTTTACCATTAGCCAATGTAGGCTCCTCAGGGATGGGGAGATGGACTGCCACGTTTTTTTTCCTGTTAGCAGTCTTGCCGCCGCGTTTTGAATAGCCTGTAGGCGCGCAAGCTGATATTGGGGTAAGCCTATGTAGAGTGAGTTTGCGTAGTCAAGACGGGAATTGATGATTGTTCCAACTACTGCTGCTTTGTCCTTTTCTGGGATAAAGGGAATGAGTCTGCGTAGCAGGCGGAGGAGATGGTGAGATCCGCTGACTACTGATCCTATTTGTGCATCCATTGTCATTTCTCAGTCAAAGATAACTCCGAGACTCTTGGCTTTGGTACTCGGGGGGATGGTCTGTCCAAAGATGGTGGGAGGTATCCATGGAGTCTTGGTTTTGGGATTTTGGTTAGCGTTTAGGAGGAGAAGTTCTATTTTTGACCCGTTGAGTTTGAGGGAACTGATGGTCATCCAGTCATCTATCAAAGTGAGACATTGCTCTAGTTGATGATGGTGGTCTTTTTGTCCGGTAATGCAAAAGTAGATTTGGGTATCGTCAGCGTATGAGCGTATGAGTGGACAAAGGTGAACCCTGGGGGACACCACAGGAAATTGTCTGGGTGTCGGAGGTGAATGCTCCAAGTTTCACTGTCTGAGAGCGATTCACTAAGAAGGATGCAAACCATTTTAGACTCAAATCTGTGGCTCCTGCAACTTCTGTGAGGCGGACAAGTAGAGTATTGTGGTCCACTGTATCAAATGCTGCACTAAGGTCTAGCAGTATCAGGAGGCATGATTCTCCGTCATCTGCAGCTTCGAGGGCATCATCCCATATTTTTAGAAGTGCCGTTTTTGTGCCATGGCCTGGGCGGAAGCCTGATTGTAGAGTGTCCAGAAGTTGATGTGTGTCCAGGTGGTGTTGTAACTGTTGTACTACCGCTTTCTCCATAATCTTGGAGATGGTGTTAAGGCTTGTTATCGGTCTGTGGTGGTTAGGGTCCTTGGGGTTGAGATTGGGTTTCTTTAGCAGGGGTTTGGCGGTGCCCTGCTTGAGGGAGGTTGGCACAATCCCTTCTTTGAATGACTGATTTATGAGGTGTGTTATGGTGGGAGCCAGGATGTCGGAGCATTCTTTCAATAGTTTCGTGGAAATTATGTCATTTGGTGATGTGCTGTCTCGAAGGCTTCTCATAATGGTTTTAGTCGTGTCAGTGGTGATCGGGGTCAAGAAGAAGTCCGGCGGTTGTGTGATGTTCGTGTTGATGTCCTCTTTTTTGCTTTGGTTGGGTGAGGTTGGTTGTTTTTTTCTGTTGAATAGATTTTCTGATGTTGTCGATTTTGTTGATGAAGAAATTTGATAACTCATTGCAGAATTCTTGAGTATCATTTGCTGGGGGCTCTAAGCAGGACGGATTCATTGACTGGGCGACTATTATTTTAAGTTCCCGCGGCCGGTTTATGGCAGTTGAGATGATATTCGAAAAATGTTCTTTTTTTACTATGAAGATTGCTTTGTGGTATTTCACCGTGAGTACTTTGTAATTTGTATGGTTTTCCTTGGTAGGATTCCTTCTCCACACTCTTTCAGCTCTTCTACGTTCCTGCTTGAGTAGGGTGAGGGTGCCATTAAACCATATTGAGTTTTTTTTGCAGATGAGTGTTCTGCGTTTTGGCGCTACTGAGTCTGCTGTTTGTAGTAGTACCTTGTTTAGGGAGTTGAGTGTTTGTTCCGTTGAGAGGTTTGAGTTTAGCGATTGTATTTTGTTTGATAATGTGGTTTTGAAGAGTTCAGAGTGCAGCCTCTTCTGAGATCTGTTCCAGTGTGTTGTTGTTGCGTGTTTCTGTTTTTGGAGGGTGGTGTTAAAGGTGATTTTAAATTTGATAGCGTGGTGGTCCGTCCATGGTAGTGGTGTGATGTCGAATATGTTGATGTCCACATTCTGTTGGAAGATGAGGTTTAGAGTATGTCCTGAACCATGCGTAGGAGTATTTATCAGCTGTTGAAGACCTAGTTCTTCCAGTTGGTTGATGCAGGCAGTCGCAATAGGGTCTTGGGTAGAGTTTGCCCAAAGGTTGAAGTCTCCAAGTACCAGAAGGTTTTTAGTTTTCAGGGTGTGCCCTGAAAGTGTAGAGGAGACAGGAAGGGCAATAATGGATGAGAATGGAGGGGGAGGGAGGAAAGCATGGAGGGACGTGGTACAGGGACAAGTTGACATCACAGGATTCTGACTGATTCAGGACGGCCCAGAAATATTGGTCTCATCAAGAGGTTCTAAGGGCGGTACCTTCCGAAGAAAAAATAAACTCGCGCTAAAGTGCCCAAGTCTTATTATATTTTTTCCTGTTGGTGTCTCGCAGAGAGCACCAAATCTTCCATTTTACTAATGTCCTCTACTCTCCGGATCCAAGATGCCACTGACAGAGGTGTCTGGCTTTTCCATTGGAGTGGGATACAGGATTTAGCAGCATTTACCAAGTGACGTATCACGGACTTTTTGTATCTTTTAGTGGACATTGTGTTTACGTGTAGGAGAAAGAAGGCCGGATTCTCTGGAATATTGTATTCCGTGAATTCCTGGATAATTGTCCTGACCGTAGACCAGAAATAGGATAACTCCGAACAAGACCAAAATATATGCAACAATGTGCCCCTTTCGGTCTGACATCTCCAGCAGAGTGGTGAAGCAGTCGGGCAGAAAGTATGCAAGGCTTGAGGAGTTAAATACCACCTCGTTAGAAGCTTATAATTATATTCCTGTATTTTCGTACAGATAGAGGATTTTAGGGCAAACGTTAGAATACGTTGAGTCTGGTTCGAAGTAAATGTACAATTTAGATCTCTCTCCCACTTTTTCAGGAAGGTCAGGTGTGTGTTATCTGACGGGGCAGTAAGGAGGTTTTACATTGTAGACAGAGTTCTCGGGAGTGCCCCGCTATCGGAGCAGTAATTTTCAAAAGTAGTTAAGGGTCTGGAGAACTCTCTCGGGTTGGATATAGACGTATATAGAGGAAATGCCTTAGCTGGATGGCAGACCAGAAGAGTAGTTTAAAAGGGCCCGTATTATGACTTAGTGTCTCTATAGAAGGCCAGGAGTCGTTTATTAGGAAGTGTCTGGCTTGCGTGCATTTTATGTTGGTTAGTGCATTCTTAAGTTGGGGGTCCAGTCCCGGAGGGAATAGCGGATTTCCTATAATATAACTATAATTAATTTTAAGATTGGATATCTTCCCATATTCATCAAACTCCCGGAGGAGATTTGGAAGGGATGTGACTGGATTTGTAAGGGAGAACAACAAATCGTCTGCGTATGCAGAGACTTTGTACTGTGCGTCCCCAACCTCTAGGCCTTGGATGTCCGGATTATATCTAATTTTACACAAAAATGGCTCTAATGAAAGGGCAAAAAGAAGGGGGGATAATGGGCAGCCCTGTCCAGTCCCATTCTTGATTCAGAGGGGATCCGATAAAATCCCATTCACTTTAATTTGTGCTGTAGGGGTAGTATATATTTGGGCAATCCAACCAATCATTGTTTCTCCTAGCAGGCCAAGGGTCCAACACAGGGGATAGGCAAAAGCAAAGTCCTTAGAACAGGCCGAGGGTCAACCACGGGGATCAGGCAGGGAGGAGAAGTCCGTAAGGCAAGCCGAGGTCAGGTGCAGGTGAAGTTCAGAGATGGTCAAGACGATCCGGGTCACAACAGGCAGGCACAGGTAAACAAGACTGGGAAACTGGAACACTGGGAGCTGAAAAGACAAACCAGCAACAAACACAGGACATAGCTGTCTTTATATAGGCCCGCCGGGGGGACGTCCCACTGTGCACGCACGCGTTCGCGCTGATGCGCTGCGTTGTACACCCACGTGAGCTAATCCATTCGGGACACGCGCTCGTACCCGCCGATCGTGTAACGGTACGCGCTGATGTGCTACTCTACCACGCAGGCGCATGGGGAAGCGCCGATACTGACAGGCTCTGATTCTGCTATTCCCCTGACAATGTCGAAGGACCTTTAACATATATTCCCAATTAACCCTATCGAATGCTTTTTCTGCGTCTGTGTTTAGGAAGATTGAGGGTGTATGGGTCTGGTTGGCTACATGTATGAGATTCAGTACTTTAGTTGTACTGTCTCTAGCTTCTCTCGTGGGGATAAAGCCCACTTGGTCTTGATGGACCAAGGCTTGTAGATGGCAGGCTAGTCGGGTCGCTAAAATTTTGGTAAAAAGCTTAAGATCTGTGTTCAACAATGAAATTGGTCTATAGCTGCTACAGATTAAAGGATCTTTGCCTTCTTTAGGGATAACCGTGATATGTGCCCGCATGGTCTCACTCAAAAAGGTTGCCGTCTTTCCATAGGCGTGCGCAAGGGGTGTGCCAGGTGTGCCTGGGCACACCCTAATCCTGGGTTTGGCAACCTGTTAGTGGTGGGCAGCTGATAGGTAAACCGCAATCCTTCTTTGCTGACCCTCAGAACCTGGACAGGAGAGGTGGTGGGGGTGGAATTTTGTGGAACTGATCTGTATTTTCCTCCTGCAGCAGCTGAAAGTAGGCTTTTCCTCCTCTCCCTTTTGATAACATTCAGCTGCCACAGGAAGAAAATATAGGGGGATTGGTACTAATATATGCTACCCCTCCTTTCCCTGTTTCTCTTCCTTCTGTTGACCTGATCCCCCATGTGCTCTCTTGCTCCCCCTTCCCCTCATTGTTAAAGGATGGAGAGCGGGGAAGAGGCAGGTAAATATGGAGCTTTCGGGGGCACACCCTAATGCAATAGGCTGCGCACACCTATGCGTCTTTCATAAATCTTTAAAGAAAGTTATCGTATGGGGGCTGAGGGATGATAGTAATGTTTTGTAGTATTGGAGAGTAAGGCCATCCGGCACGGGAGCTTTTCCTGGCTTAGTCGAATTAAGTGCTAATTCTAGTTCTTCCGGCGTTATCGGGGTCTCTAACTCGGCCACACTTTCTGGCGATAATGTAGGGATCTGGCTAGAGGATAAGTAGGCTTCCATCGAGTGTTGTGTTCCCAACAATGTCGGTAGATTGTACAAGGATTTATAATAATCCTTAACCACTTGCCGCTCGCCATATAGCAGAATGACGGCGGCAAAGTGGTTTCAATATCCTGACTGGGCGTCATATGACGTCCGCAGGATATTGAGCTGCTGCGCTCCCCCTGACACCCCGCAACACCGATCTAGGTGAAGAGTCTCTGACGGAGACTCTTTACCACGTGATCAGCCGTGTCCAATCACGGCTGATCACGATGTAAATAGGAAGAGCCGGTGATCGGCTTTTCCTCACTCGCGTCTGACAGACGCGAGTAGAGGAGAGCCGATCGGCTGCTCTCCTGACAGGGGGGGTCTGTGCTGATTGATTATCAGCACAGCTCCCCCTCGGATCCTACCCAGGACCACCAGGGAAGCCTCCCAGGACCACCAGGGAAGCCGCCCAGGACCACCAGGGAAACCATCCACACTGGACCACCAGGTATGCCCCCTAGACCCCCAGGGAAATACTAACCTGTGCCCAGGCAGCTGCCAATCAATGCCCAGGCAGCTGCCAATCAGTGCCCACTCCAATGCCTACCACTGCCAGTACCACTAGGGATGCCTATCAGTGCCGCGTATCAGTGCCACGTATCAGTGCCCATCAGTGCTGCCTATCAGTGCCCATCAGTGCCCATCAGTGCCGCCTATCATTGCCCATCAGTGCCACCCATAAGAACCCATCTTTGCAGCCTTTCAGTGCCCATCAGTGTCGCCTATCAGTGCCCACCAGTGCCACCCAGTGCCACCCATGAGTGTCCATCAGTGCCGCCTATCAATGCCCATCAGTGCTGCATATCAGTGCCACCCATCAGTGCCGCCTACCAGTGCCCATCAGTGCCGCATATCAGTGCCAATCGTCAGTGCCCGCTCATTGGTGCCACCTTATCGGTGCCACCTTATCAGTGCCTGTCAGTGCCACCTTATCAGTGCCCATCAGTGAAACTTACTTATTTACAAAAATTTTTAACAGAAACAAAAGCAAAACTTTTATTTTTTCAAAATGTTCTTTCTTTATTTGTTTTGCAAAAAATAAAAACCACAGAGGTGATCAAATACCACCAAAATAAAGCTCTATTTGTGGGAACAAAATGATAAAAATTTAGTTTGGGTACAGTGATGGATGACTGCGCAATTGTGATTCAAACTGCGACAGCGCTGAAAGCTGAAAATTGGTCTGGGCAGGAAGGTGTCTAAGTGCCCTGTATTGAAGTGGTTAAATGTGTTAGCTATCTGGTGCGGTAGGCTAACCTTCCCATCCGTCTCCGTTTTAATATGTGGGATGTATGTTTGCATCTTAAGGTCTTTGACTGCTCTAGCAAGAATACGCCCACATTTGTCTCCTGATTCGTAGGCTATGAGCCGACATTTCTGCAGCGCTGCTTTAGCTCTATACCCAAGAAGGTCGTTGATTTGGCTGCGAAGGGTAGAAAGTTCAATTTCCACTAAGGGGTCTGGGGAGTGTTTGTGTTGTGACTCAGCATTGTGGAGTTTAACAAGAAGTGAGTCTAGTTGTTTTCCAGTTTCTTTTTTTATACGTGCACCGTGTTTTATAAAGACACCCCGATGACCGCCTTGTGTGCCTCCCATACCGCTCCAGGGGAACAGTCTGCTGTTGTTTTTAGTCTGAAAATTTCAGTTCCCTAATTACTTCCTCCAAAATTTCAGGTTTCTGTAAAAGGCTTTCATTTAACCGCCAAAATCACGTCCTGTGAGATGGGTCATTGGATAGCTTGCAACTTAAAGTTATGGGAGCATAATCGGACCATGTCCTCTGGCCTATAGCGGAATCTTTGATGGCATGGAGCTGACTGTGGGGTATAAGGAAGTAGTCTATCCTTGTATATAATTGATGGGGAGGAGAATAGAACGTATAGTCTCTTTCACAGGGGTGCTGGAGACGCCACACGTCAATCAGTCGTGTTTCGTGTAAAGTTTTGGGGATTCGCTTACGGGCCCTTATCGGTATGGAGGATGATCCCGAGGAGGTGTCCACATTAGGGGCTAGAGGAACGTTACAATCACGCCCCAGAATTAGCTGGCCTTCCTGAAAATCAGTTTAGAGAGAGTGCGTTGCATAAAGACCTTCATTTGGAGCATATATGGTCGCTATAGTTAATTGTACATCTCCAATAAGACCCTTTATAAACACAAATCGTCCCTCAGTATCTATCTGGGAGTCCTGATGGGTCCAGTGTATTTTGTTGGATAGGAGAATGGAAGTCCCTCTAGATTTAGTTTTATTGGTAGAATGAAATGCTAGAGGGAAGAACCTGTTTTTGAGGACCGGTAAACGGTCATCTTTAAAGTGAGTTTCCTGAATTAGGGCTATATCAACTCGAGCTCGTTTTAAATCATTCATCAACATAGGTCGCTTCTCTGTGATGTTGAGGCCATCGCATTAATAGAATATATTTGCAGGCCTTCCATCCTGAAGCCCAGGAGAAGAGGGAGGGAAAAAAAAAAAGGAAAGGGGGGGGTTGGGCAGGGGAAAGGCAAACGTATTTGGGGAAGGATTAGCTGTATAAGGGGCCTCTACCAAGAGACCGCCCAATCTAGTAATGTAATAGGAGGAGTACAGCTAAATCTAGGGTGGGAATCTAAATAGTATGATTCAACTCAGGGGGAAAAGGGGGGGTTAACTCCTAATGACAAGCAAAATGCTTGCATATACACGTCTCGACCTACACAGTTGAGAAACGTGCTGGCCTATGTGGGGGAGTGACTGGAGTGTGCTCCCGACCTCCCCCGCCCACCCGAAGACCAAGAGCAGAACACCTAGGATCCATCACAACTGTATACTCGCCTCATTCTCTCCCCCCATCCTATAAACAGGTGGGTATGGAGGAGAAAGGAGGAAGGAGGAGGTGTCAGTCCCGCGTTTAGACTCTCCCTGCGCGCCTTCTGCTTTAAAGACACACAGCCCCCTCAAGGTATTAACAGGCTGGGTAGTAGCATGTACATCATATGTTACATTAAATTATAATAAACCAAATAGGGTCTTTGCAGGTTGGAGTCCTGAAAATTGTTTAAGGTCAGCAGAAATTCCAGCAGCCAAATAGGCTAGTGCTTGCAGCAGGAACCTGCCAGGTATAAAATTCTTGTATGCTACAACAACCCAATTTGGTCCTGGTATTAAAGTATACCCGATAGGGCTATTTGTGTGGCTCACTGCATAATGGAGTACCAGACATTTTGCGGTCTTATACAAATATTGAACCTTCCGGATATACTGCAACCCTCAATACCGAACACATAAGGGAATTCTGCATATTAACAATTATCAAACACACACATTATACAATCCCGGGTCTTCAAACAAATTGCGGTAAACTGAACTGTAAGACAAAAGGAATACCGAACAAAACAAAATCCCAAGAGCTGATAACTAGCTGCAGGGTGTATTGAGTATGGAGGGGAAGTTGAGAAAGTTTCTCCCACCTGCTTCACCTGAAGAATCTGCCTCCCTCTCTTCTGGCCAAAAGGATACTACTTTCTCACATCAAGGCATAGGAAGGAATCAAATCCCTCTCCCCTCCCCAGGCCCCATCACCGTCTCCTCACAGAATGTCAGTCTTCTTGAGTAATTGCCACAACTACATTGCCAGTGACAGTTTAAATCTCATTCGAGGTTGTCCCTTCAGTGGCAGTCCACACAAGTCCTTCCGATATCATATGAAAGTTTTCCACTGGGGATTATATTACCCAAGGGCGGGGATGGGAAAATGGGGGGGTCAGTCCTCACCACATCTCAGACTTACATGGTAAATAACGTTTGCGGCAAAGTCGCTGCGGTGGAATACCTGAAATGAAGTTACCTCATGACTCAGGGCACAAATGTAAGGAGCCAGTATAGGGTGGTTCAGCAGGATAGGGACGATCATGTACTATGGAAGTCAATTATCAGCAATTGAAATAGATTCACTCACAACTCACGTGTTCCCTCTGAGGACGGCTCTCTTGATCTGCGGCGTTGTCTCTATGGTCTGGGCTGGATGTCCCCCTGCGAGGGTTGCGGACCGGACCGACCTCCCGTCTGTGGAATGAACATCAGCCAGCTCTGCATTCTGATGGGGGCTGTGTCCAGGAAAGCGAAAATAGCCTGTAGGTCTCTTGGAGATCAGAGGTGAAACGATCGCTGGTTCTGTTTGAAGATCACCGAAAACGGATATCCCCATCGAAAGGTGGCTCCTTGCCGGCGAGCCGTCTCCAACACCGGGCGGAGCATGGCTCTCCTCTGTAAGGTAGCGATAGAGACATCAGTTAAAATTTTAACAGTCGCTCCATCAAAATCTATGTCTCCTGCTTCCCAGGCTCTGTGGGCGATCGATTCTTTGTAGGAGTAATGGTGGAGACGGCAGATAACGTCCCTTGGTCTAGATGGGTCTTGCAATTTCGGTCCTAACGCTCGGTGGATGCGATCATACTCCAAATTTTGCGGAAGCGGGTCTCCTGGAAGTTTGAAAGTGACTGTAGCAGCTAGATCTTCTGGTCCAGTCGCCTCCGGGAGGCTGCGCAGATGGAGATTGTTACGTCTGCTTCTGTCCTTCATTTCTAACTGGTGTAGCTGTAGCATGGTCGCGGCGTCGATATGGGCATCTTGTAAATGTTCCAAGGCTGACACTCTTCTTTCCAGGTCAGTTATCGAAGTCTCTCCCGCAGTCAACCTGGCAATCACTGAGCTCAGCTCTCCTCTTACCTCCTGAATGTCTTTGCGGTGTTGAGTCTCCAGGCGGCTGATGAGAGACTCAATATCCGCCTTGGTTGAGAGGGCTTTTAAAAGCGCCCATATCTCGGTATTACCCCCAGTATTCCCGGAGCACAGTAGCGGGGTCTCCGACCATGATTGTAAAGCAGGAGGGATATCCGAGTACGAATCAGAGTCCAGCGCCGCATCAGGGGAAGCCGGCCAGCTCCCCTGGGTCTCACTTCTTTCTCCACGTGGATCCGCCATTTTAGAATCAGCAGGGGTGAGCTGGGGTTGCGTTAAAAAGTGTTCAATAGACCCTCCAGATTCTCTCGGTCTCGCCTGTTTAGCTTTCCCCTTTGTTCTCCTTTTCTTAGAGTACATGCCTCGTTCAGATGATGGATTTTAGATCATATTAGGCTCGGATAGGCAGGGAAAGGCCGGGAGCTTGAGGTAAATGCGTCCTCCCCCAGCCATGTCCAGGCCACGCCCCCGAGACCACATTTTTTACAGTGTGTTCAGGGGACAGACAGCTAGCAGGTAGTGAGGAGATGTTTATTTCAGTGTGTTCAGGGAACAGACAGCTAGCACATAGTGAGGAGATGTTTTTTTCAGTGTGTTCAGGGGACAGGCAGCTAGCAGATAGTGAGGAGTAGGGATGAGCCGAACACTCCCGGTTCGGTTTGCACCAGAACCTGCGAACGGACCGAAAATTCGCACGAACGTTAGAACCTCATTGATGTCTATGGGACTCGAATGTTCGAAATCAAAAGTGCTCATTTTAAAGGCTAATTTGCTTGGTATTGTCCTAAAAAGGGTTTGGGGACCGGGTCCTGCCCCAGGGGACATGTATCAATGCAAAAAAAACTTTTAAAAACGGCCGTTTTTTCGGGAGCAGTGATTTTAATGATGCTTAAAGTAAAAAAAAAAAAAAAAAAGGGAAATATTCCTTTAAATATCGTACCTGGGGGGTGTCTATAGTATGCCTGTAAAGTGGTGCGTGTTTCCTGTGCTTAGAACAGTCCCTGCACAAAATGTCATTTTTAAAGGAAAAAAAGTCATTTAAAACTGCTTGCGGCTTTAATGTAATGTCGGGTCCTGGCAATATGGATGACAATCAGTGAGACAAATGGCATGGGTACCCCCCAGTCCATTACCAGGCCCTTTGGGTCTTGTATGGATATTAAGGGGAACCCCGCACCCAAATTAAAAAAGGAAACAGCAGTATACAGGCTCTGTACTCTGAACAGCAGTATACAGGCGGTGCAAACAAGACAGGGACTGTAGGTTTGTTGTTAAGTAGAATCTGTTTGTAATTTTGATGGTACTGGTGTTTAGCTCCAGCCAAAAAATCTATTTTAAGCTTTTTGGAAAACATAGGGAAGGGTTATCACCCCTGTGACATTTGTTTTGCTGTCTGTGCACCTCTTCAGAAGATTTCACCTCACTTTTTGTCCCAATGACAAATGTTTTTTGAAAATTTGCGTTTTTTTGTGAAACAAGGATTTGTGATAAAGCATCAGTGGAAAGGAGAAATGTTTTTCCCATATTAACTCTTACAGGAGAGAATTTCCCTTCCTAGGGGTAGATTTCATCTCACTTCCTGTTGTCTCCTTCCGTTTGCAAGTAGGAGTCGTTTGTAAGTTGGATGTTTGAAAGTAGGGGCCTGCCCTATATACTCAGCAGAAATTTGGGTCTTAGGTGTTGTTGTGGCCACAACACTGTAAGCCCTCACAGGGCCCTGCTGTGAAATATTAGATCAAGAATTGTAATTACATGCCCCTGTTGAAAAGGGGCAGAAAAATTGGGCCTTTGGTGGTGGTGCTGGTGCCACAACACTGTAAGGCCTCACTCGCTCTTGGTGGGCGCAGAAACGGGCCCTGCTGTGAAATATTAGATCAAGAATTGTAATTACATGCCCCTGTTGAACAGGGGCTGAAAAATTGGGCCTTAGGCACTGGTCCTGGTGCCACAACACTGCAACCCCTCACAGATACTCTAGTTGGAACACAGGAATGAGTTCTGCTGCAAAGTATTGCCTCAAAAATTGTAATTACATGCCCCTTTTAAACAGGGGCTGAAAAATTGGGCCTTAAGCACTGCTGCTGGTGCCACAACACTGCAACCCCTCACAGATACTCTAGTTGGAATGCAGGAACGAGCCCTGCTGCAAAGTATTGCATCAAAAATTGTAATTACACACTCCTGTTAAACAGGGGCTGAAAAATTGGGCCTTAGGCACTGGTGCTGGTGCCACAACACTGCAACCCCTCACAGATACTCTAGTTGGAACGCAGGAACGAGCTCTGCTGCAAAGTTTTTCCTCAAAAATTGTAATTACACGCCCCTGTTAAACAGGGGCTGAAAAATTGGGCCTTAAGCACTGGTGCTGGTGCCACAACACTGCAACCCCTCACAGATACTCTAGTTGGAACGCAGGAACGAGCCCTGCTGCAAAGTATTGCATCAAAAATTGTAATTACACGCTCCTGTTAAACAGGGGCTGAAAAATTGGGCCTTAGACACTGGTGCTGGTGCCACAACACTGCAACCCCTCACAGATACTCTAGTTGGAATGCAGGAACAAGCCCTGCTGCAAAGTATTGCATCAAAAATTGTAATTACACACCCCCTGACAGGAGCTGAAAAATTGGGCCTTAGGCACTGGTGGCGGCACCCAGAACCAAAAATGTTCTTACAAGCTATCAGCGTGATCATTGAGGAGGAAGAGGATAATTACTCAGGATAGTCACTCAGCATCAGCATAGGCAGTCTTTGAAGGGATCTGAGATTTAAAAAAAAATTATTCGGTTACATCAGCATCAGGTGCTTGGTAGCTGGTGGTGATCCAAGACTGATTCATTTTTATGAAGGTCAGTTGATTGACCGAGTTGGTGGACAGACGCACCCTGTGATCGGTTACAAAGCCTCCAGCAGCACTGAATGTGCGTTCCGAAAGAACACTGGATGCAGGACAGGCCAGTAGCTCAATTGCATACTGTGCAAGCTCTGGTCAGTGATCCATCCTCAAGACCCAGTAACCCAGAGGATTTTTGGTGGGAAATGTGTCCAAGTCAGATCTTGCCCCTAGGTATTCCTCCACCATGTAAAACAGACGCTGGCGATGGTTGCTGGAACCGATCATACCTTGGGGCTGCGGACTAAAAAATTGTCTGAACGCATCAGTCAGACGGCCACCTTCTCCACTGCTCCTTCTTTGACTGACCGAAGCCTCAGCAACACGTTGTCCAGAAACAGGAGTTTGTAACCTCCCAGTCTCTGGGAATGCATTGCACAGACCTTTCTGCAAGGCCTCCCCAAGATGATTCATCCTCTGCTCCCTCTGCGACGGCAAGATAAGGTCCACAACCTTACCCTTGTAACGTGAATCAAGGAGGGTTGCCAGCCAGTATTGGTCCTTCTCCTTGATACCACGAATTCGAGGATCCTTACGCAGGCTTTGCAGGATCAGGGAGGCCATGCAGCGTAGGTTTGCTGAGGCATTCGGTCCGGAGTCCTCTGGGTCACTAAGGACGACATGGTCCGCAGCCACCTCCTCCCAGCCACGTACAAGTCCATGTGTTTCTTGGGACTGATCCCTTAAAGACTGCTGCTGATGCTGAGTGCCCGGCTCCACCTCCATACTGACGCAATCCTCCTCCTCCTCCTCCTTGTCCTCGTCCTCTTCCTGTGTGATCGGCGGGCATGCAGGAACACTGTCTGGATAAAGGGGGCCTTGAGAGCTAAGGAAGTCCTCCTCTTCCTGCCTCTGTTCTGCCTCAAGTGCCCTGTCCATTATTCCACGCAGCGTGTGCTCCAACAGGTGGACAAGGGGGACAGTGTCACTGATGCATGCACTGTCACTGCTCACCATCCTCGTGGCCTCCTCAAATGATGACAGGACAGTGCATGCATCCCTAGTCATGGCCCACTGGTGTGGGAAAAAAAACCAAGCTCCCCTGACCCTGTCCTGGTGCCATAGTCACACAGGTACTCATTGATGGCCCTCTGCTGCGTGTGCAGCCGCTGCAGCATGGTCAACGTTGAGTTCCACCTGGTGGGCATGTCACAGATTAGGCGGTTCTTGGGCAGGTTAAACTCCTTTTGGAGGTCTGCCAGCCAAGCACTGGCATTATATGACCGGCGGAAATGCACACAGACTTTCCTGGCCTGCCTCAGGACATCATGTAAGCCCGGATACCTGCCCAAGAACCGCTGCACCACCAAGTTAAGGACGTGAGCCAAACAGTGCACATGGGTCATTTGTCCCTGTCGGAGGGCAAAGAGGAGGTTAGTGCCATTGTCGCTAACCACCATTCCTGCCTTAAGTTGGCGTGACGTCAACCACCTCTGAACCTGCCCCTGCAGAGCTGACAGAACCTCTGCCCCAGTGTGGCTCCTGTCCCCCAAGCACACCAGCTCAAGCACCGCATGGCATCTTTTGGCCTGCATACTTGCGTAGCCCCTTGAACGGCTACGGAGCACTGCTGGTTCCGAGGACAAAGCACAGGAAGAGGCCATGGAGGAAGAAGAAGAGGAGGAGGTGGAGGAGAGAGGTGTGTCACAATCATTAGTAGTGGCATTTTGGAAGCGTGGTGGCAGAACAACCTCCAACACTACTGCACCTTGTCCTGCATCCTTCCCAGCTGCCAGCAGAGTCACCCAATGCGTGGTGAAACTTAGGTAACGTCCCTGTCCATGCCTGCTGGACCATGAGTCAGCGGTAATATGCACCTTACCGCTGACCACCCTGTCCAGCAAGGCCAAGACATTGCCTTCCACATGCCGGTAGAGAGCCGGAATCGCCTTCCTTGAGAAAAAGGGGCGTTTGGCTACCTGCCACTGAGGAACCACACATTCCACAAACTCACGGAAGGGGGCAGAGTCTACCAACTGAAAAGGCAGCAGTTGAAGTGCTAGCAATTTTGCCAAGCTAGCATTCAACCGCTGGGCATGTGGATGGCTGGGAGTGAACTTCTTTTGGCGGTGCAGCAGCTGGGGCAGGGAGATTTGCCTGGTACAATCTGACGTCGGTGTACCGAAAGCAGATTTCCCACAATTACTTGGCTGTGACACACCTTATTCTACACCTTCATTCCTCTCGCTTGCCAATGAACTGCATGGCAGGTCAACATATGTCTGGTCAAGCATGTGGTGCCCAAGCGGGAGATGTTTTGGCCTCGCGAGATACGCTTGAGACATATGTTGCAAATAGCAGCGGTGCGATCTGATGCACTTGTCTCAAAAAAGGCCCACACCAAAGAACTTTTGGAATAACGCGCAGAGACAGCAGCGCCCTGCACATGCGGAGCTTTGGGGTGTGATGCAGTCAGTGTGCTGCCCTTAGGCTGGCCCCTGGAGGGCATCCTGCCTCGTTGGTGATGTGCCTCCTCCTCCTCTCTCCTATCAGGCACCCACGTTGAGTCAGTGACCTCATCATCCCGTCCCTCCTCATCCCTGGAGCAAACCTGGCAGTATGCTGCAGCAGGAGGAGCATGACTGCCAGATTGCTGTCCTTCTTGGGCACCCCCTCTGTCCGTGCTCACGTTACTGCCTTCATCTAGCTCAGTATCATCATCAGAACCTTCTAAACGCTGGGCATCCTCCTGGAGCATGTACCCAACACTGTGGTCATACAGTTTGAGGGACTCCTCAGGAGGACATGGTGGGGCTAGGGAAGGAGTCACTGATGCCATTGAGCCGAGGGAAGAGGCCGCATTGGCAGCTGCTTTGCCAGACAAAGTACCCTGAGCATGGGTGAGAGAGGATGAGGAGGATGAGGACGGATTGGTCATCCACTTGACCAAGTCTTCCGCATGTTGCGGCTCAACACGGCCAGCTGCCGAAAAAAAGGTTAAGCGTGTCCCACGGCCACGTGCTGATGAGGATGCACCGTCTCCACGACCAGCACTGTTGCCTCTAGACACAGAGCCTGCTTGTCCTCTTTTATTGGCTTGTGACTGTCTGCCTCTCCTTGTTGGCCTTCCAGACATACTAATGGCCTGTAGCTGCACTAAGCTGGGATATATATATATATATATATATATACTGATACTGCAGCTAGCAAAATCAACTGCCTGCCTGTAGTATGAGAACACCACCAACCTTCTACAGGTAGCTTTAGCTGAACACTGTGCAGAGCTCGCAAAAAACTAACTTGTAGCTTATTTAGCTGCCTGCGGTAGTGATAGGATCAGGAAAACACCACAAACCTTCTACACGTAGCTTTAGCTGAACACTGTGCAGAGCTCGCACTACACTAACTTGTAGTTTTAGCTGAACACTGTGCAGAGCTCGCAAAAAACTAACTTGTAGCTTATTTAGCTGACTGCGGTAGTGATAGGATCAGGAAAACACCACCAACCTTCTACAGGTAGCTTTAGCTGAACACTGTGCAGAGCTCGCACTACACTAACTTGTAGTTTGAGCTGAACACTGTGCAGAGCTTGCAAAAAACTAACTTGTAGCTTATTTAGCTGCCTGCGGTAGTGATAGAATCAGGAAAACAGCACCAACCTTCTACAGGTAGCTTTAGGTGAACACTGTTCAGAGCTCGCAAAAAACTAATTTGTAGCTTATTTAGCTGCCTGCGGTAGTGATAGGATCAGGAAAACACCACCAACCTTCTACAGGTAGCTTTAGGTGAACACTGTGCAGAGCTTGCAGAAAAGTAACTTGTAGCTTATTTAGCTGCCTGCGGTAGTGATAGGATCAGGAAAACACCACCAACCTTCTACAGGTAGCTTTAGGTGAACACTGTGCAGAGCTTGCAAAAAATAACCTGTAGCTTATTTAGCTGCCTGCGGTAGTGATAGGATCAGGAAAACACCACCAACCTTCTACAGGTAGCTTTAGGTGAACACTGTGCAGAGCTCGCAAAAAAATAACTTGTAGCTTATTTAGCTGCCTGCGGTAGTGATAGGATCAGGAAAACACCACCAACCTTCTACAGGTAGCTTTAGCTGAACACTGTGCAGAGCTTGCAAAAAACTTGTAGTTTTAGCTGAACACTGTGAGGAGGAAGCACTACACTAACTTGTAGCTTTAGCTGAACAATGTTCAGAGGACACACTACACTAACTTGTAGCTTTAGCTTAACACTGTGCAGAGGTCGCACTACTCTAACTTGTAGTTTTAGCTGAACACTGTGAGGAGGACGCACTACACTAACTTGTAGCTTTAGCTGAACACTGTGAGGAGTACGCACTACCCTAACTTGTAGCTTTAGCTGAACACTGTGCAGAGGTCACACTAAACTAACTTGTAGCTTTAGCTGAACACTGTGGTGAGGAGGCACTACACTAACTTGTAGCTGTAACTGAACACTGTGCAGAGGTTGCACTATACTAACTTGTAGTTTTAGCTGAACACTGTGAGGAGGAGGCACTACACTAACTTGTAGCTTTAGCTGAACACTGTGCAGAGGTCGCACTACACTAACTTGTAGTTTTAGCTGAACACTGTTCAGAGGACGCACTACACTAACTTGTAGCTTTAGCTTAACACTGTGCAGAGGTCGCACTACACTAACTTGTAGTTTTAGCTGAACACTGTTCAGAGGACGCACTACACTAACTTGTAGCTTTAGCTGAACACTGTGCAGAGGTCGCACTACACTAACTTGTAGTTTTAGCTGAACACTGTTCAGAGGACGCACTACACTAACTTGTAGCTTTAGCTGAACACTGTGCAGAGGTAGCACTCCACTAACTTGTAGTTTTAGCTGAACACTGTTCAGAGGACGCACTACACTAACTTGAAGCTTTAGCTGAACACTGTGCAGAGGTAGCACTCCACTAACTTGTAGTTTTAGCTGAACACTGTTCAGAGGACGCACTACACTAACTTGTAGCTTTAGCTGAACACTGTGCAGAGGTCACACTACACTAACTTGTAGCTTTAGCTGAACACTGTGAGGAGGATGCACTACACTAACTTGTAGTTTCAGCTGAACACTGTGCAGAGGTCACACTACACTAACTGGTAGCTTTAGCTGAACACTGTGAGGAGGACGCACTACCCTAACTTGTAGCTTTAGCTGAACACTGTGCAGAGGTCACACTAAACTAACTTGTAGCTTTAGCTGAACACTGTGAGGAGGATGCACTACACTAACTTGTAGTTTTAGCTGAACACTGTGCAGAGGTCACACTAAACTAACTTGTAGCTTTAACTGAACACTGTGAGGAGGACGCACTACACTAACTGTAAATAGTCTAGCTGCCTGACTGTGGTACTAATAGGATCAAAAGAACACCAGCAATTTTCTCCAGGTAGCTGTAAATACTGTAACAAGACAAGCCTGCCTGTCAGTAGGAAGATAACAGGAACAGATCTAGCTAAACTGAATACAGTGTATATATATATAACACCTGGGATGCATATATATACACAATACACTGTAAGTGCAGCTAACTCACTGACTGTCCTGCCTAATCTAGCTAACTCAAATGAAATGACACTGTCTCTCTCTCTAAGCACGCCGGAACACAATACACAGGGCCGCCGTGCAGGTAGCCTTATAGTGTGGGGCGTGTTCTAAACCCCCTGAACCATAATTGGCCAAAGCCAGGGGGCTTTGGCCAATTACAGCTCTCTCTACTGACAGCGCTGTGATTGGCCAAGCATGCGGGTCATAGTGCATGCTTGGCCAATCATCAGCCAGCAATGCACTGCGATGCCGCAGTGAATTATGGGCCGTGACGTGCCACACAAATTTGGCGCGAACGGCCAATATCGTTCGCAATTCGCAGAACGATCAAACAGCCGATGTTCGAGTCGAACATAGGTTTGAATCGAACACGAAGCTCATCCCTAGTGAGGAGATGTTTTTGACAGTGTGTTCAGGGGATAGGCAGCTAGCAAATAGGGAGATGTTTGCTATATGTGAAAAAAATGTTGTAGCCTAAAAAACGCGTCGCATCACTTACAGCACCTTTAAGCTACCCATCAGTTGCTTGAACCAACTAACTCACAGTTTGACACTGCCTGGTTTTCTCAACAGAACATTGATACTGCTGTGCGTAATTGGTTGGTAAGTATAGTAATGCTATATCTGAAATTAAAAATACATCACATAACTTGGCTGTAGATAACTATTTAGCATCTGTACACGTTTAAGTTTTGTTTAGAAAAAAGCCACACACACAGACACTCAGTCACCACACACCCACAGACACACACGCACACACACACACACACAGACGTAGACAGACACAGAGAGACACACACATCCCCACACCACACACATTTTTAAAAAATACGAATCACAAAGGACACTTTGATAATGAATAAGTTAATATGTTGTCCAGCCTGAAAAGTACTCATTAAAATAAGCTGTGAGGTTACTTTTCTAAAGTAAAACTGGATATGTATTGCTTTATGCCTCACCATACAGATGATGATCTTATAGAACATGATGCATTGCTGTAGATTAAAGGTGCTCTAACTCAGTGTTTCTCAACTCCAGTCCTCAAGGCGCCCCAACAGGTCATTCAGGATTTCCCTCAGGTGAAACGGTTGTGGTAATTACTAAGGCAGTGAAACTGATCTAACCACCTGTGCAAAATAATGGAAAACCTGAAAACATGACCTGTTGGGGCGCCTTGAGGACTGGAGTTGAGAAACATTGCTCTAAGTGATGTGACGTATTTTTTAGGCTAACACATTTTTTCTCACATACAGCAGACATCTCTTCACTATCCACTAGCTGCCTGTCCCCTGAGCACATTGTAAAAAAAAAAAAACGCGGCCAGAAGGACAAGAAGGAGCTGGTTGAGCCATCACTGCAGCAGCGTTAGCACGTAGGCTACTTCCACAATGCCCATTCAACCAGCTCCTTCTTGTTGGTTATTGGCTGGAACACTGTTTGTTATGTTTCGTTGTACAGGTTGGCACAGTTTGTTTTTGTTGGCGTTTGTGGAGCCTGAGCTGTCCACAGAGATTGCATTTTTTACAGTGTGTTCAGGGGACAGACAGCTAGCAGATAGTGAGGAGATGTTTTTTTACAATGTATTCAGCATAACCACTCATTTTCTCCAGGAAATGAATTTTCTAGTTAGCGGGAATGCTTCAGCAGTCCCACTATTGTTATTTGTTTTTTTTTTTTATTCCGTACGTTTTTTGGCTCTGCATAACTTCTGCATACTTTCAGCTATTAAAACCATTCATACTTTTTTTCTACTATTTATACTTTTTGAAATATTAAGTTTTTTGGCGCTTTTTTTTTAACATTGAAGTGAATGAGAGTATGCTTCAAATCCTTAAAATCTTCTTCCGCTCTCAAAAGTTTTAGCTCCTTCATACTTTCACCTACAGATGCCAAAAAACTTTAAAATGTTCACAAAATATTCAGCTATCTGGCTATATTTTTTCAGTTTGATATCTTTTACAGTTTTTGTGAAAAAGCTGTTTAAGTTTAGTGATCATTTCAGGAAATTTTATCGATTAAACAGAGTGTCTATTGGGCTGCTTAGAGTGGATGATGTCATACCTAGAGCACAGAGCCTTAAAAAAATGATCTTAGTCCCTTCTCTATAAATTGCTCTCACGCCCACAAGATCTACTTGTCATACACAATTTATACATCAAAACGTAGGTATTTTTGTCTAGTTTCAGACACTTACTGTATGTGTGTATGTGGTATGTGTATGTATGTAGTTTTGTGATACGCCTTTTACTTTTGGCTGGTTTAGCTTCCAAATGACAAGAGTTCTACACTTTCTTCCATTGACTGTCCTGTATAAAATTCTTCACATTTCCCAGCGAAACGCACAGCCAACTTCTTTTTTAAATCGCTGACATGCCCACATGTTTAAATTTATCAACATAAATTTTATACCGATACGTTCATAAAGGCCGTGTGTCTCTAACGGTGAAGTTGCTGTTTCGATAGCATGTACTGTTGTGGATTTATTATGGCTTGTTTGAAGGGTTCTCTCACACTGTCTCTCACTCATTAGGTGTGGGGATTAACCACTTGAGCCCCGGACCATTATGCTGCCTAAGGACCAGAGGTCTTTTTCCAATTTGGCACTGCGTCGCTTTAACTGCTAATTGCGCGGTCATGCAATGCTGTACCCAAACGAAATTTGCGTCCTTTTCTTCCCACAAATAGAGCTTTCTTTTGATGGTATTTGATCACCTCTGCGGTTTTTATTTTTTGCGCTATAAACGGAAAAAGACCGAAAATTTTGAAAAAAAATTATATTTTCTACTTTTTGTTATAAAAAAAATCCAATAAACTAAATTTTAGTCATACATTTAGGCCAAAATGTATTCGGCCACATGTCTTTGGTAAAAAAAATGTCAATAAGCGTATATTTATTGGTTTGCGCAAAAGTTATAGCGTCTACAAACTAGGGTACATTTTCTGGAATTTACACAGCTTTTAGTTTATGACTGCCTATCTCATTTCTTGAGGTGCTAAAATGGCAGGGCAGTACAAAACCCCCCCAAATGACCCCATTTTGGAAAGTAGACACCCCAAGGAAATTGCTGAGAGGCATGTTGAACCCATTGAATATTTATTTTTTTTGTCCCAAGTGATTGAAAAATGACAAAAAAAAAAAAAAAAAAAAATATTTACAAAAAGTCGTCACTAAATGATATATTGCTCACACAGGCCATGGGCCTATGTGGAATTGCACCCCAAAATACATTTAGCTGCTTCTCCTGAGTATGGGGATACCACATGTGTGGGACTTTTTGGGAGCCTAGCCGCGTACGGGGCCCCGAAAACCAATCACCGCCTTCAGGATTTCTAAGGGTGTAAATTTTTGCTTTCACTCTTCACTGCCTATCACAGTTTCGGAGGCCATGGAATGCCCAGGTGGCACAAAACCCCCCAAAATGACCCCATTTTGGAAAGTAGACACCCCAAGCTATTTGCTGAGAGGCATATTGAGTCCATGGAATATTTTATATTTTGACACAAGTTGCGGGAAAGTGACACTTTTTTTTTTTTTTTTTTTTTTTTTTCATAAAGTTGTCACTAAATGATATATTGCTCACACAGGCCATGGGCATATGTGGAATTGCACCCCAAAATACATTTAGCTGCTTCTCCTGAGTATGGGGATACCACATGTGTGGGACTTTTTGGGAGCCTAGCCGCGTACTGGACCCCGAAAACCAATCACTGCCTTCAGGATTTCTAAGGGTGAAAATTTTTGATTTCACTCTTTACTGCCTATCACAGTTTCGGAGGCCATGGAATGCCCAGGTGGCACAAAACCCCCCCAAATGACCCCATTTTGGAAAGTAGACACCCCAAGCTATTTGCTGAAAGGCATGGTGAGTATTTTGCAGCTCTCATTTGTTTTTGAAAATGAAGAAAGACAAGAAAAAACATTTTTTTTTTTTCTTTTTTCAATTTTCAAAACTTTGTGACAAAAAGTGAGGTCTGCAAAATACTCACTATACCTCTCAGCAAATAGCTTGGGGTGTCTACTTTCCAAAATGGGGTCATTTGTGGGGGTTTTGTGCCACCTGGGCATTCCATGGCCTCCGAAACTGTGATAGGCAGTGAAGAGTGAAATCAAAAATTCACGCCCTTAGAAAGCCTGAAGGCGGTGCTTGGTTTTCGGGGTCCCGTACGCGGCTAGGCTCCCAAAAAGTCTCACACATGTGGTATCCCCGTACTCAGGAGAAGCAGCAGAATGTATTTTGGGGTGTAATTTCACATATTTCCATGGCATGTTTGAGCAATATATCATTTAGTGACAACTTTGTGCAAAAAAAAAAAAAAAAAAAAAAAAATTTGTCTCTTTCCCGCAACTTGTGTCGCAATATAAAATATTCCATGGACTCGACATGCCTCTCAGCAAATAGCTTGGGGTGTCTACTTTCCAAAATGGGGTCATTTGGGGGGGTTTTGAACTGTCCTGGCATTTTTTGCACAACATTTAGAAGCTTATGTCACACATCACCCACTCTTCTAACCACTTGAAGACAAAGCCCTTTCTGACACTTATTGTTTACATGAAAAAGTTTTTTTTTTTTGCAAAAAAATTACTTTGAACCCCCAAACATTATATATTTTTTTAAAGCAAATGCCCTACAGATTAAAATGGTGGGTGTTTCATTTTTTTTTTTCACACAGTAATTGCGCAGCGATTTTTCAAACGCATTTTTTGGGGAAAAAACACACTTTTTTTAATTTTAATGCACTAAAACACGCTATATTGCCCAAATGTTTGATGAAATAAAAAAGATGATCTTAGGCCGAGTACATGGATACCAAACATGACATGCTTTAAAATTGCGCACAAACGTGCAGTGGCAACAAAATAAATACATGTTTAAAAGCCTTCAAAAGCCTTTACAGGTTACCACTTTAGATTTACAGAGGAGGTCTACTGGAAAAATTACTGCACTCGATCTGGCCTTCGCGGTGATACCTCACATGCATGGTGCAATTGCTGTTTATGTTTGACGACAGACCGCCGCTTGCGTTCGCCTTAGCGCGAGAGCAGGGGGCGACAGGGGTGTTTTTTTTTTTTGTTTTTTTTTTCTTTATTATTTTTTTGCTTTTTTAATCTTACTTTTAAACTGTTCCTTTCATATTTTTTTTTTTAATCATTTTTATTGTTATCTCGGGGAATGTAAATATCCCCTATGATAGCAATAGGTAGTGACAGGTACTCTTTTTTGAAAAAATTGTGGTCTATTAGACCCTAGATCTCTCCTCTGCCCTCAAAGCATCTGACCACACCAAGATCGGTGTGATAAAATGCTTCCCCAATTTCCCAATGGCGCTATTTACATCTGGCGAAATCTAAGTCATGAAATACTCGTAGCTTCCGGTTTCTTAGGCCATAGAGATGTTTGGAGCCACTCTGGTCTCTGATCAGCTCTATGGTCAGCTGGCTGAATCACCGGCTGCATTCTCAGGTTCCCTGTTGAGACAGGAGAGCCAGAGAAAAACACGGAAGACGGTGGGGGGGGGGGGGCATTCCCTCCCACGGCTTGTAAAAGCAGTCTAGAGGCTAATTAGCCGCTAGGATTGCTTTTACATGAAAGCCGACCGCTGGCTGAAAAGAATGATACCAAGATGATACCTAAACCTGCAGGCATCATTCTGGTATAACCACTCAAAGTCGTGAATGGCGTACCTGAAGACAAAAAAATGGTTAACAATGGTTAACAATAAAGCACAGTAAACAGTAAAGTATAAATAATTACATACCTGAAAAACAAACATGATAAAACATAATAACAATAACAATAACAATAAAACATTGCAGAATAGAATACAGTAAAAAAGAGCAGAACAATAGAGAGAGAGAATAGAGAGAGAGAGAACAATAAAACAACAACTATTTTTTTTTATTTCATATTTTTTTTTTTTTTTACACTTTTTTTGTAACTAACTTTTATAACGGTAACCGGTTCCAGGTTCGGGTCTCTCAAAATGCGATGGCATCTTGGGAGACCCTGTGAAAGTGTGCCTAGTCTGTGCAATGCTGTACCCTACGCTAATACTCAACTAGTGCATGGTAGCGTTCAAAACATTCACCAATGCAAAGACCAGGATTGTCAGGACAGGAGGGACAATAATAGAGGGTGTCACGCCTATATCCGCGCTTGCTGCAGACACGACATCTTTTTTGGGGGGTTCGTTGGGTAGGGGTACTCGGGAGGACATAAAAATGCCTCTCATGCAGCCGACTGCATTTGGTTGGGGATGTGAATGGGGGAAGTACGGGCGCTGCAGAAGCGGTGGGTTCCCAATTAGGATTGGCGAATGCAGCAGGAAGGGCATTATGGGCACGATGGGCCTGTGTTTGTCTTTTTGGTGGCAGCGGGACACTACTTGTGCTTGCCACCTCACCAGCTTGAACTGCACTTATGGGACTCGCCACGTCACCACGTGTTACTGCAGTGCTGGTTTGACTACGACCGGGGTGTACTAGGCCGCTGGCACTTGCCAGTTCACCAAAACGCTACCAAAAAACGTTAGCGATCGCAGGGATCAGGCCTGACTCTGCGAACGCTGCAGTTATGCGTTTAGTGTTTTGTAAGTGTCAGTGATCGATCGATACTGCACTTGGGTGGGCTGGGCCGGGCCGGGCGGAGGGGCAAAACGCAGGTGCTAGCAGGTATCTGGGCTGATCCCGCTAACACTGCGTTTTTGGGAACCCTAAACTGCTGGTGACGCTAGTATAGATCTGATCGGATCAGATATTGATCCGATCAGATACTATACCACTAAGGGAGGCGTATGCTGCGTGCGTGGGTGTTAGTGGTACTGGCGCTAACCTGACGCTGCCTGGGGCTGGTGCTTGCCAGTTCACCAAAACGCTACAAAAAAAACTGTTAGCGATCGCAGGGATCAGGCCTGACTCTGCGAACGCTGCAGTTATGCGTTTAGTGTTTTGTAAGTGTCAGTGATCGATCGATACTGCACTTGGGTGGGCTGGGCTGGGCCGGGCGGAGGGGCAAAACGCAGGTGCTAGCAGGTATCTGGGCTGATTCCGCTAACACTGCGTTTTTGGGAACCCTAAACTGCTGGGGACGCTAGTATAGATCTGATCGGATCAGATATTGATCCGTTCAGATACTATACCACTAAGGGAGGTGTACGGTGCGTGCGTGGGTGTTAGCGGTACTGGCGCTAACCTGACGCCTGGGGCTGGTGCTTGCCAGTTCACCAAAATGCTACCAAAAAAACTGTTAGCGATCGCAGGGATCAGGCCTGACTCTGCGAACGCTGCAGTTATGCGTTTAGTGTTTTGTAAGTGACAGTGATCGATCGATACTGCACTTGGGTGGGCTGGGCGGAGGCACAAAACGCAGGTGCTAGCAGGTATCTGGGCTGATCCCGCTAACACTGCGTTTTTGGGAACCCTAAACTGCTGGGGACGCTAGTATAGATCTGATCGGATCAGATATTGATCCGATCAGATACTATACCACTAAGGGAGGCGTATGCTGCATGCGTGGGTGTTAGCGGTACTGGCGCTAATCTGACGCTGCCTGGGGCGACGCATATCACCGCCGGGCGATCAGGGGGCTAAACCTTTATTTGGTAATAAACGGCGGGTGCCCTGACACTATAAAAAATAAACGAACTAACCAGCGTCATCCGTAACGGTTATACGGTGATCAGTGGTGAAAGGGTTAACTAGGGGGCAATCAAGGGGTTAAAACATTTATTAGGTAGTATATGGGGGTCCCTGACGCTATAAAACGCTGACGGCGAACCTAAATATTTACCTCACTAACTAGCGTCACCAGCGACACTAATACAGCGATCAGAAAAATGATCGCTTAGTGACACTGGTGACAGGGGGTGATCAAGGGGTTAAAACTTTATTAGGGGGGGTTAGGGGGGTACCCTAGACCTAAAGGGGGGTAATACTCACTGTCCCAACACTGTAACTGTCACAAACTGACACTATGCAGTAATCAGAAAAAAACAAAAAAAAAAACAAAAAAAACTGCTGGTGTCAGTTTGTGACAGGGGGGGGGGGGGTGATTGGGGGGGGATCGGGGGGCGATCGGGGGGGGGATCGGGGTGTTTTGTGTGCCTGGCATGTTCTACTGTGTGTGTGTGTGTTGGTGCACTCACATAGATGTCTTCTCTCCTCGGGCCGGAACGGAAAATACCGACCCGAGGGGAGATGACATCACTTCCTTTGCTGCTGTTTAGCATACAGCAGCAAAGGAGTGTTTTCATTGGCCGGCGGCGATCGCGAGGGGGGGGCCACGAACGGATGGTCTCCCCCTCATCACCGATCGCCGCTGGACAAAAGACGACCGCCTCGGGCACCGGGGGGGGGTCCGATCGGACCCCCCACCCGCGGAAGGCAAATCACGTACCCTGTACGTGATTTTGCCTGTCCGTGCCACTTTGCCGACGTACATCGGCGTGAGGCGGTCGTCAAGTGGTTAAAGGATCACTAAAGTTAATTATTTTTTTTTAAATAACAAACATGTTATACTTACCTCCACTGTGCAGCTCGTTTTGCACATAGTGGCCCCGAACCTGGACTTCTGGGGTCCCTCCGTGGCTGTCTCGGCTCCCCCCCCGCAAGGATTCAACACTTTCATGCGAGCTCCCTCGCATGGTGTTGAGTGCTTGCGGGGCGCTTCCGTGATACAGCTGGCGGCCATAGCCGCTCACTGTATCACTCGGCCACGCCAATGGCTGCGCTGCTTTCAATCCATCCACTGTAACCAATCAACGGCCAGGCTGAGCAGCGAAGAGGAAGTTGGGGTGAGCGCGGGACTTTCGAGGGGTCAGGTAAGTGGAACGGGGGGGCTGGGGGGGCCAGTATTGTCAGATGTTTTTTTCACCGTAATGCATAGAATGCATTACGGTGAAAAATCTTTTACATTTACAACCCCCTTAATGATCAAAAAGCTTTTCAAAAAACCTTTAAATATTCCACATCTTTCATACATTAGTGGTGTTGTTAAACTTTTTTAATTAAATTCATGTTTATTTTAAAACCATTCCTACTTTTCCAACTATTCTCACTTCTTCAACTTTTTCTTATGGATTTTAGCTATTCATCCAGTTAGCTTTAGCAATTCAGCTATTCAGCATTCCCACACATTTTCTCCAGGAAATGCATTTTCTAGTTGATTTTCTTAGACTATAGATATGCTTTAAACTAGAAAAAAGGAAACTTTTCTTTTTTTCCACACAAACTCAATTTTAGCCTATTATTGACCCCTTGTTATCCAGGGCTAATTCTAGTTAACTCCTTCTCCCTGTCCTGTGGTTTTTGCATAGATTTTGGAGTTCTCTCCGCTTAAAGTGATTGTAAAGCTTCCCTTTTTTTCAGTAAAATAATAAACAGGTTATGCCGCGTACACACGAGCGGACTTTACGGCAGACTTTGTCCTGCGGACTTTACGACGGACTTTACGATGGACTTTCCGAATGAACGGACTTGCCTACACACGATCAACCAAAGTCCGATGGATTCGTACGTGATGACGTACGACCGGACTAAAACAAGGAAGTTCATAGCCAGTAGCCAATAGCTGCCATAGCATCGTTTTTTGTCCGTCGGACTAGCATACAGACGAGCGGACTTTTCGAACGTACTCGAGTCCGTCGAAAAGATTCGAAACATGTTTCATTTCTAGGTCCGTCGAACTTTTGGGGAAAAAAAGTCAGCTGGAGCCCACACACGATCAAATTTTCCTGACGGACTCCGGTCCGCCGAACCAAGTATGCCATAAAGTCTGGTCGTGTGTACGCGGCATTACACTTACCTACTCTGTGTAATGGTTTTGCACAGAGCAGCCCCGATCCTCCTCTTCTCAGGTCCCCCACCGGCACTCCTGGCTCCTCCCCCTGCTAAGTGTTCACCATAGAAAGCCACTTCCTATGGGGGACCTGAGCCAGGCTGTTTTCTTCTAATCACATACACACAGCCCAGGTCGCCGCAACGCTGCCCCCCCTGCCCCCCCCCCCCCCCGCTCTGTGCTCACAGCTTTTGACTGACGGCAGCCTAAGCCAATGGCTCCAAGCCTGTGAGTCAGGGGAGAGGGGAGAAGTTCTGCTGCAGACAAGCACAGTGTTGGACCGAGATCAGGCTCAGGTGACAATTTGGAGGGGAGCTGCAAGTAAAAGGTTTTTCAACTTAAACTGTTTGTAAGGGCACAAGGTTTTTTACCTTCAAGCTTGAATGTAAAAAAACCTTCTGTGTGCAGGAGCCCCCCTAATACTTACCTGAGCCCCTCTCGATCTAGCGATGTTTGCGGGCCTGAGCCACGGCTCCATGTGTGAATGGACACACAGAGCCGAGGGTTGGGAGCACGCCTGCTTGGGTGCCCCCAAGCTGCTTACTGTGGGGGCACCCGGCAGGAGGGAGGAGCCAGGATCTCTGGCGTTGGACCCGAGAAGAGGAGCACCCAGGCTGCTCTGTGCAAAACCACTGCACAGGGCAGGTAAGTATAACATGTTTGTTATTAAAAAAAAAAAAAAACAAGACATTAATATCACTTTAACCACTTCAGCCCCGGAAGGATTTACCCCCTTCCTGACCAGAGCACTTTTTCCAATTTGGCACTGCGTCGCTTTAACTGCTAATTGTGCGGTCATGCAATGCTGTACCCAAACTAAATTTGCGTCCTTTTCTTCCCACAAATAGAGCTTTCTTTTGATGGTATTTGATCACCTCTGCCATTTTTATTTTTTGCGCTATACACGGAAAAAGACCGAAAATTTTGAAAAAAAATGATATTTTCTACATTTGTTCTA
Source organism: Aquarana catesbeiana (assembly GCF_042186555.1). Lineage (NCBI taxonomy): Eukaryota > Metazoa > Chordata > Amphibia > Anura > Ranidae > Aquarana > Aquarana catesbeiana. The sequence goes on along the minus strand of NC_133333.1, from coordinate 168,612,653 downwards.
AAAAAATCCAATAAACTCAATTTTAGTCATACATTTAGGCCAAAATGTATTTGGCCACATGTCTTTGGTAAAAAAAATGTCAATAAGTGTATATTTATTGGTTTGCGCAAAAGTTATAGCGCCTACAAACTAGGGTACATTTTCTGGAATTTACACAGCCTTTAATTTATGACTGCCTATGTCGTTTCTTGAGGTGCTAAAATGGCAGGGCAGTACAAAACCCCCACAAATGACCCCATTTTGGAAAGTAGACACCCCAAGGAAATTGCTGAGAGGCATGTTGAGCCCATTGAATATTCATTTTTTTTGTCCCAAGTGATTGAATAATGACAAAAAAAAAAAAATTACAAAAAGTTGTCACTAAATGATATATTGCTCACACAGGCCATGGGCATATGTGGAATTGCACCCCAAAATACATTTAGCTGCTTCTCCTGAGTATGGGGATACCACATGTGTGGGACTTTTTGGGAGCCTAGCCGCATACGGGGCCCCGAAAACCAATCACTGCCTTCAGGATTTCTAAGGGCGTACATTTTTGATTTTACTCCTCACTACCTATCACAGTTTTGAAGGCCATAAAATGCCCAGATGGCACAACCCCCCCCCCCAAATGACCCCATTTTGGAAAGTAGACACCCCAAGCTATTTGCTGAGAGGCATGTTGAGTCCATGGAATATTTTATATTTTGACACAAGTTGCGGGAAAGTGACAATTTATTTATTTATTTATTTTTTTTTGCACAAAGTTGTCACTAAATGATATATTGCTCACACAGGTCATGGGCATATATGGAATTGCACCCCAAAATACATTCTGCTGCTTCTCTTGAGTACGGGGATACCACATGTGTGGGACTTTTTAGGAGCCTAGCCGCGTACGGGGCCCCGAAAACCAATCACCGCCTTCAGGATTTCTAAGGGTGTACATTTTTGATTTCACTCTTCACTGCCTATCACAGTTTCGGAGGTAATGGAATGCCCAGGTGGCACAAACCCCCCCCCCAAATGACCCCATTTTGGAAAGTAGACACCCCAAGCTATTTGCTGAGAGGCATGGTGAGTATTTTGCAGCTCTCATTTGTTTTTGAAAATGAAGAAAGACAAAAAAAATAATTTTTTTTTTCTTTTTTTAATTTTTAAAACTTTGTGACAAAAAGTGAGATCTGCAAAATACTCACTATACCGCTCAGCAAATAGCTTTGGGTGTCTACTTTCCAAAATGGGGTCATTTGGGGGGGTTTTGTGCCACCTGGGCATTCCATGGCCTCCGAGACTGTGATAGGCAGTGAAGAGTGAAATCAAAAATTTACGCCCTTAGAAAGCCTGAAGGCGGTGCTTGGTTTTCGGGGTCCCATACGCGGCTAGGCTCCCAAAAAGTCTCACACATGTGGTATCCCCGTACTCAGGAGAAGCAACAGAATGTATTTTGGGGTGTAATTTCACATATTCCCATGGCATGTTTGAGCAATATATCATTTAGTGACAACTTTGTGCAAAAAAAAAAAAAAATTTGTCTCTTTCTCGCAACTTGTGTCACAATATAAAATATTCCATAGACTCGACATGCCTCTCAGCAAATAGCTTGGGGTGTCTACTTTCCAAAATGGGGTCATTTGGGGGGGTTTTGAACTGTCTTGGCATTTTATGCACAACATTTAGAAGCTTATGTCACACATCACCCACTCTTCTAACCACTTGGAGACAAAGCCCTTTCTGACACTTTTTGATTACATGAAAAAATAATTTTTTTTTGCAAGAAAATTACTTTGAACCCCCACACATTATATATTTTTTTAAAGCAAATGCCCTACAGATTAAAATGGTGGGTGTTTCATTTTTTTTTTCACACAGTATTTGCGCAACGATTTTTCAAACGCATTTTTTGGGGAAAAAACACACTTTTTTACATTTTAATGCACTAAAACACACTATATTGCCCAAATGTTTGATGAAATAAAAAAGATGATCTTAGGCCGAGTACATGGATACCAAACATGACATGCTTTACAATTGCGCACAAACGTGCAGTGGCAACAAAATAAATACATTTTTAAAAGCCTTTAAAAGCCTTTACAGGTTACCACTTTAGATTTACAGAGGAGGTCTACTGCTAAAATTACTGCCCTCGATCTGGCCGTCGCGGTGATACCTCACATGCATGGTGCAATTGCTGTTTACATTTGACGCCAGACCGACGCTTGCGTTCGCCTTAGCGCGAGAGCAGGGGGGACAGGGGTGCTTTTTTTTTTTTTTTTTCTTTATTATTTTTTTGCTTTTTTATCTTATTTTAAAACTGTTCCTTTCATTTTTTTTTTTTTTTTAATCATTTTTATTGTTATCTCAGGGAATGTAAATATCCCCTATGATAGCAATAGGTAGTGACAGGTACTCTTTTTTGAAAAAATTGGGGTCTATTAGACCCTAGATTTCTCCTCTGCCCTCAAAGCATCTGACCACACCAAGATCGGTGTGATAAAATGCTTTCCCAATGGCGCTGTTTACATCCGGCAAAATCTAAGTCATGAAATGCTCGTAGCTTCTGGTTTCTTAGGCCATAGAGATGTTTGGAGCCACTCTGGTCTCTGATCAGCTCTATGGTCAGCTGGCTGAATCACCGGCTGCATTCTCAGGTTCCCTGTTGAGACAGGAGAGCCAGAGAAAAACACGGAAGACGGTGGGGGGGGGGGGCATTCTCTCCCACTGCTTGTAAAAGCAGTCTAGAGGCTAATTAGCCGCTAGGATTGCTTTTACATGAAAGCCGACCGCTGGCTGAAAAGAATGATACCAAGATGATACCTAAACCTGCAAGCATCATTCTGGTATAACCACTCAAAGTCGTGAATGGTGTACCTGAAGACAAAAAAATGGTTAACAATAAAGCACAGTAAACGGTAAAGTATAAAAAATTGCATACCTGAAAAGCAAACATGATAAAACATAATAACAATAAAACATTGCAGAATAGAATACAGTAAAAAAGAGCAGAACAATAGAGAGAGAATAGAGAGAGAGAGAACAATAAAACAACAACTATTATTTTTTATTTTATATTTTTGTTTGTGTTTTTTTTTTTTTTTTTACACTTTTTTTGTAACTGTAACTTTTATAACTGTAACCGGTTCCAGGTTCGGGTCTCTCAAAATGCGATGGCATCTTGGGAGACCCTGTGAAAGTGTGCCTAGTCTGTGCAATGCTGTACCCTACGCTAATACTCAACTAGTGAATGGTAGCGTTCAAAACATTCACCAATGCAAAGACCAGGATTGTCAGGACAGAAGGGACAATAATAGCGGGTGTCATGCCTATATCCGCGCTTGCTGCAGACACGACATCTTTTTTGGGGGGGTTCGTTGGGTAGGGGTACTCGGGAGGACATAAAAATGCCTTTCATGCAGCCGACTGCATTTGGTTGGGGATGTGAATGGGGGAAGTACGGGCGCTGCAGAAGTGGTGGGTTCCCAATTAGGATTGGCGAATGCAGCAGGAAGGGCATTATGGGCACGACGGGCCTGTGTTTGTCTTCCTTTTTGGTGGCAGCGGGACACTACTTGTGCTTGCCACCTCACCAGCTTGAACTGCACTTATGGGACTCGCCACGTCACCAAGTGTTACTGCAGTGCTGGTTTGACTACGACCGGGGTGTACTAAGCCGCTGGCGCTTGCCAGTTGACCAAAACGCTACCAAAAAAACTGTTAGCGATCGCAGGGATCAGGCCTGACTCTGCGAACGCTGCAGTTATGCGTTTAGTGTTTTGTAAGTGACAGTGATCGATCGATACTGCACTTGGGTGGGCTGGGCTGGGCCGGGCGGAGGGGCAAAACGCAGGTGCTAGCAGGTATCTGGGCTGATCCCACTAACACTGCATTTTTGGGAACCCTAAACTGCTGGGGACGCCAGTATAGATCTGATCGATCAGATATTGATCAGTTCAGATACTATACCACTAAGGGAGGTGTACGGTGCGTGCGTGGGTGTTAGCGCTACTGGCACTAACCTGACGCTGCCTGGGGCTGGTGCTTGCCAGTTCACCAAAACGCTACCAAAAAAACTGTTAGTGATCGCAGGGATCAGGTCTGACTCTGCGAACGCTGCAGTTATGTGTTTAGTGTTTTGTAAGTGACAGTGATCGATCGATACTGCACTTGGGTGGGCTGGGCTGGGCCGGGCGGAGGAGCAAAACACAGGTGCTAGCAGGTATCTGGGCTGATCCTGCTAACACTGCGTTTTTGGGAACCCTAAACTGCTGGGGACGCTAGTATAGATCTGATCGGATCAGATATTGATGCGTTCAGATACTATACCACTAAGGGAGGTGTATGCTGCGTGCGTGGGTGTTAGCGGTACTGGCGCTAATCTGACGCTGCCTGGGGCGACGCATATCACCGCCGGGCGATCAGGGGGCTAAACCTTTATTCGGTAATAAACGGCGGGTGCCCTGACACTATAAAAAATAAACGAACTAACCAGCGTCACCCGTAACAGTTATACGGTGATCAGTGGTGAAAGGGTTAACTAGGGGGCCATCAAGGGGTTAAAACATTTATTAGTTAGTATATGGGGGTCCCCGTCGCTATAATATTATAGTAGGAATCTGCTGTGGTGATTGGTGTGTGTATGGGGTATGTTTGGCCGCGGCTCCGTTGTTTTTAATGATAACGTTATCTATTTTAAATTGGTCATTGATATCTTCCCTATCTTGCCCTATTTTTGTACCTTTGTGTGGTGTTTTGTAGCTTAATAAATTTATTGTTTTTTGGCAGATTGTGTTTGGGTTAATTGCCTTCTTTTGGGGGAATTTCTTTTTCCTTGTTGTTTTGTATGCCTTATAAGGCAACCCAAACTGCATCCAATAATTCTATCGGATGAATATCTGTTCCTATTCACTACTTAGATTCTTTTCATTGGTGGTTGATCCAGGCAAAACCTTTTCTTTTTAACTAGGGGGCAATAAAGGGGTTAAAACATTTATTAGGTAGTATATGGGGGTCCCTGTCGCTATAAAACGCTGACGGCGAACCTAAATATTTACGTCCCTAACTATCGTCACCAGCGACACTAATACAGCGATCAGAAAAATGATCGCTTAGCGACACTGGTGACGGGGGGTGATCAAGGGGTTAAAACTTTATTAGGGGGGGTAGGGGGGTATCCTAGACCTAAAGGGGGCCTAACACTCACTGCCCTAACACTGTAACTGTCACAAACTGACACCAATACAGTAATCAGAAAAAAAAAAAACCTGCTTGGTGTCAGTTTGTGACGGGGGGGGGTGATTGGGGGGGGATCGGGGGGCGATCGGGGGGGATCGGGGGTGTTTTGTGTGCCTGGCATGTTCTACTGTGTGTGTGTTGGTGCACTCACATTACAGTCTTCTCTCCTTGGCCCGGAACGGAAAATACCGAGCCGAGGAGAGATGACATAATTTCCTCTGCCTCTGTGTACAATACAGAGGCAGGGAAATGATCCCATTGGCTGGGAGCGATCGCGAGGGGGGGGCCACGAATGGATGGCCTCCCCCTCACCACCGATCGCCGGGGGAGATTTGCCGACCGCCGCAGGCACCGGGGGGGGGGTCCAATCGGACCCCCCACCCACGGGCAGGCAAGGACGTACATGTAAGCCCTTTTGCCTGCCCGTGCCGCTCTGTCGACGTACATCGTTGTGCGGCGGTCGGCAACTGGTTAATCCAGTGAATGCATTATAGAATAAGTTCACCTTTTTTAACAAAACATAATAATTGCACCTATTTTTTGCAGGTGAAAAAATGTGAATTTATTATTTTTTGTTGCTGGAGCCTGTAAAGCATTGCAACAGCGATCAGCAGATCATTGGTGCCATGCAGATCTCCTGCAGACCTGCCAGTGTATCTGTGTGCCCGTACAAGCAGATACATTCTGACAGAAAGACTCAATGAACTACCACAGCACTCCACAGCTCATGCACACAAGGACCTTCTATATAAGCATTTGGTGTGGTTTTTTCAGCCCGTAAAAGCAGCTCTATGTTAGCCTATGTGTCCATGCATACAAAGGCGTTCAGAGTCTGAAAAAAAGACACCACCAGTGTTCTGGTGGAGAGCTTTCGGGCAGAAAAACAATTGATGTGCGTAGACACTTCTAAAAGCTCCCGAACGCTAAATGCGTTTAATGCTTGAGTGTTGATTCATTCCAATGGCCAGAATAAATGAATATTCTGGACAATGGAACCCTTAAATGTTCCTAAACACACATGCAATACATGGCTTAAACCCCGGTTCACATTGGAGCAACTTGTCATGCGATTAGAGCCGGCAATGGCACTCTTCAAATCGGTGCAATGACGACTTTGCGGTGCCGCACCAATTTGAAAAAGTAGTACATGCACTACTTTTGGCGATTTCGGGTGGGACTTGAATAGAAATCTGTGCATGATGCTGCACAGATGTCTTCAAAGTCACACTGAGATGCGGCTTTGAAATTGTGTGATTTTAGATGAAGTCGCATGGTTTTAAAGCTGCAGTCAATGTGAACAGGGGGCTTAGGCTGATTTTTCCTGCCAGGAGTAAAAGGCATTTATGCTGCGTACACACGATCGGAATTTCCGTCAGAAAAAACTTGGATGGTTTTTCCAACGGAATCCCGTTCAAGCTTGGCTTGCATACACACGGTCACACAAAAGTTTTCTGAACTTTCGACCGTCAAGAACGCGGTGACGTACAACACTACGACGAGCCAAGAAAATGAAGTTCAATACTTCCGAGCATGCGTCAAATTTTTTCTCAGCATTTTGCTTGAATTTTTGCGCGTCCGAATTTCATACAGACGATCGCATTTTGGGATAGGAACTTTTCCCGACCGAAAAATAGAGAACATGCTCTCAATCTTTTGCTGGCTGGAATTCCGCCAGCAAAAGACTGATGGAGCATACACACGGTCGCATTTTCCGTCAAAAAGCTCTCATCGAAGTTTTGCTGGTGGCATTTCCGATCGTATGTATGCGACATTAGAGGAGAAAATGGAATACTTACCTTTCCGTAATTTTCCTTTCCTGGTGCCTACCCATGGCAGCATATTCATGCGTATGCTGCCATGAAGGCACCAGGTAAGTCAAATGTCCTGTGTGCATGATGCCTCAAAATGCTATGGTGTAATTGAACCCTTCAATGACTCCATTAAAGCACAGGTAGGGTTGCCACCTGTCCAAGATTCACACGGAGAGTTCGGGTTTGGAGCCATGCATCCAGGTTTCAGACTGCCTGAAACCCGGACACATTTTTCAGACTAGACTATGGCTTCCCAGCAGGGTTGCTGGCTGCAGTTGTCTGTCAGTCTTTCACACTGCCCAAAGCCAGCACTAACAATCCCCCCCCCCTCCCAACACACACACAGACGGGAGAGTAGAGAGGGCTCGATCTGCACCTCTTACTCCCACCCCTACCCCTCTGTGTCTGCCCATACTGCATACCCTGGCGCTGTGGCTCAGAAAAGGAAAGCGGGGGCTGGAAATTTGCAGTCCAGCAGCCTCAGATACTAACTGCCAAGGGGTGAGTGAGCTCACCATCCATGCCCGTCTCTGACTAAAGTCTCCCCCTTCTCTCTCCTGCCTCTGAGAGAGTACACTAAGGTACATCAGGGTTCTCAGAGCACCCCTTAGATCAGAGTTCCCCTTTACACCAAAGGGCACAGTGTTCCCCCTTACGTCAAAGTCCTCTCCGTACATCAGAGTTCTCAGTGTTCCCCCTTAATTCAGGGTTCCCAGAGCATCCCTTGTGTTAGAGTCCTCAGAGTTCTCCCTTACATCAGAGTCTGCAGAGTCCCCCCTTACAGTGAACTCTGTGGATTCTGATATAAAGGGGGGCTCTTGTTATTAACTTCATATGATTAGAAATGTTATTTAATAGCAAAATGTATGTATAGTTTATACTATAAAAAAAAATTGCTGTGCCCCGCTAACGTGTTCGGCTTTAACTTGAACAAAAGGTGACAACCATAAGCACAGGTGGACATTTTTCTCTTTTCTTGCAAACCCTTTATGCAGCAAAAAATTAAAAACATTTGGCTTTGAAAACAGGCAGCAGCTTTTTTAACACAGGCCAAGCTGGATGCAGAACAAACACCGTTGTCACCCTGCTCAGGCGTAAACTAAGGAAGCTGAGTTTACATTATCAAAAAGTGTCATGACTGAGCACAACCAGCAGAGGGCGCGCAAGAAGAAAGCAGAGGTCTGAGAGACGTAGCCAGTTACCATGGCCACGGGAGCTTCCCAGATGACGCCTTCCAGATCACGTAATCGGAAGCGGAAGTGAAAGTGCCCGTCTCGGCCATATTGGAAGCGGGGGAGGAAACAGGACAGCGAGGAGGAGACAAGGGAAGACGGGGTTAGGTGATCCTGGCAGAGAGGTGAGGGGGCAGTAGTGGTGTGTGGTAGTGGGGGAGGGGTGGTCAGTGGTGGTGGGCAGAGTGGGGGAGGAGCTGGACGGACCGGCCGCTGGGCTCATGTCTTCTCAGGCCCTGGAGGAGGAAGGGAGGGACTGTGGTGTTTGTGGGCACTGACATCCATTGCTGACTGTATCCCTCCCTCCTGTGGCCCTAGAGGTACTACAACACCCAGCATGGCCTGTCAGCCTGTGCCTGCTGAGGCATGCTGGGACTTCTACTTCCACAGCTGTGTGGGGGGGCTCCCCCCCGCTCATGTTATTGTTCAGGGCTGGTCCATATGTGGCCTAAATCCCAAATCTGAGCCCATTATCCCCAAATGTCTGAGGTGTGGAGACCCCTCATCTCCTGATCACCCCCCAAATGATCGCACTACATGCACCATTCTGGATAAAATGACAATCACCATTTTTTTTGCTTAGAATAAAGATCCCGATTCTCACACAGTTTTTGCGGCGTAACATCATATTTCACATTTATACAAAAAAAAACGTTACTGTTTATTTTTTTTAAATTAACCTAAAACATTCATTAACCACTTCAATACCGGGCACTTTCCCCCTTTCAGGACAATTTTCAGCTTTCAGCACTGTCACTTTTTAAATGACAATTGCGCGGTCATGCTACACTGTACCCAAACTACATTTTTATCATTTTGTTCCCAAGAATAGAGGTTTCTTTTGGTGGTATTTGATCACTGCTGGGGTTTTTATTTTTTGCTAAACAAATAAAAAAAGACCGAAAATTTTGGAAAAAAAAAAAAAAAAAAAAAAGTTTTTTTCTTTGTTTTTGTTATAAAATTTTGTAAATAAGTAAGTTTTCTCCTTCACTGATGGGCACTGATAAGGCGGCACCAATCAGATGGCACTGATAGGTGGCACTGGTGGGCACTGATAGACGACACTGATGGGCACTGAAAGGCGGCATTGATGGGCACTGATGGCTGGCACTGATAGATTTCATTGATAGGCATCATTACTGGTATCGGCAGGCATTTTTTATTGGCGCTGATTGGCAGCTGCCTGGGCACTGGTGGTCCAGTGTGGTGGCTATCCCTGGTGGTCCTGGCGGCATCCTAGTGGTCCTGGGCGGGCATCCGAGGGGGGGGGCTGCATTGATAAACAATCAGCACAGGACCCCCCCTCTGTCAGGAGAGCAGCCGATCGGCTCTCGATACTCGCGTCTGTCAGACGCGAGTGAGGAAAAGCCGACCAACGGCTCTCCCTGTTTACATGGTGATTGGACACGGCTGATCATGTGGTAGAGTCAGACTCTTTACCTAGATCGGAGTGGGGCGCGGAGTGGGGCTCGCAGCGGCTTGTTATCCTGACCACGTCATATGACATCCGGTCACGATAACACAACCACTTTGCCGACGTCATTTTGCTATATGGCGGGCGGTAAGTGGTTAAAGTGTATTTTTTCCCAAAAAATTGCGTTTGAAAGACCGCTGCACAAATACAGTGTGACATAAAATATTGCAACAACCACCATTTTATTCTCTAGGGACTCTGCTAAAAAAAAAAAAATACATAACGTTTGGAGGTTCTAAGTAATTTTCTAGCAAAAAAATACTGATTTTAACTTGTGAGCAACAAGTGTCAAAAAAGGTTTAGTCTTTAAGTGGTTAACCACTTCAGTCCTGGAAGGTTTTACCCCCTAATGACCAGGCCGTTTTTTGCGATACGGCACTGCATCGCTTTAGCTGACAATTGTGCAGTCGTGCGATGTTGTACCCAAACAAAATTGATGTCCTTTTTTTCCCCACGAATAGAGCTTTCTTTTGGTGGTAATTGATCACCACTGGGTTTTTATTTTTTGCGCTATAAACAAAAGAAGAGCGAAAATATTGGAAAAAAAAAAAAAATTTGCTATAATATCCCCCAAATTTTTTTAAAAACCAAATTTCTTCATCAGTTTAGGCCAATATGAATTCTTCTACATATTTTTGGTAAAAAAAATCACAATAAGCGTATATTGATTGGTTTGCATAAAAGTTATAGCATGTACAAAATAGGGGATAGATTTATGTCATTTTTATTTATTTTATTTTTTTTACTAGTAATGGCGGCGATCTGCGAATTTTTAGCGGGACTGCGACATTGCAGCGGACAGATCAGACACTTTTGACACATTTTTGGGACCACTGACAATTATACAGCGATTAGTGAAAAATACACTGATTACTGTGTAAATGTCACTGGCAGGGAAGGGGTTAACACTAGGGGGCGATCAAGGGGTAAATGTGTTCCCTCATATGTGTTTCTAACTGTGGGGGGGGCATAGGACTGACTGAAAGAGGAGAGAGATCGCTGTTCCTAATTACTAGGAACAGACGATCTGTTTCTCCTCTCCTCGATCGCGGGTGACCGGCGGACATAGTGGCCGCCGGCCACGCGCATTGGGTTCCCCGCCGTGCAGTGGGTGCACGCTCACCTGCTATGGCTCGTAAAGGAGCTGACGTACAGTTACGCAAATTTGCTGGAACAAGCTGACCTGCCTCTGTATAATGACGGTGGCTGGTCGGCAAGTAGTTAAACTGCCCTCATTTACATACCGAAGTTCATCCCTTTTGATATAAAAGGGCTAAATGTTACAGTGTTTCTCCTTATCTTGCCTGAATGATGTTGTGATAAACTTGGCAGGCTGCCTGTATTTTTGGGGGGGGGTTTTGACAGCTGTCGGCTTGAGCAGAGAACTCTCTGCATTGAATCAAGAAAATGCTTTTTTAAGCTCGGGCGGGGGGGTAGAATTGCAATCTCAATTTTAACGATTAATCATGCAGCTCTACTACATGCTGCAATCTTCTTCCTCATCCTTTATATAGGAGGACACCTGTAAATAAGGTGAGGCTAGAGCCCAGCCCACTCACCTCGTCACATAACCTGCTCATTCACAAGTTGGCTCTTCTTCAGTCTGCACCTTTCTTTATCCTCTCGCTGTCTGGGGAATTGTTTTCACATTTTTTTGCATACATGTTAAAATCTACATTTTTTTTTTGTTAGAAAATTATTTAGAAGCGCAAAACATATATTTTCTGAAAGCAGTGGCCCTGGAGAAAAAAAAATAATGGCTGTTGCAATTTTTTTCTTATGTTGCATGATATTTTCCCAGCCATTTATCAATCACGCATTTTCAGCAAAAAAATACACTTACATGAGTTTTAGTGCACACAAACACAATGTAATTCCCAGTTTTGTTTTTTTTTTTTTGTAAATTTATAAAATATGTTGTTGCATTAAGTAAATAGATACTAAAGATGTCAAGAATTAAAGTGGCTGTAAAGGTTCAAGTTTTTTTAACTTCATGCATTCTATGCATGAAGGTAAAAAAAACCTTCTCAGTGCAGCATCCCTCCCATCCCCCCCCCTAATACTTACCTGAGCCCCATCTAGATCCAGTGATGTGCACAAGAGCTTCAGCTCACCATAAACTCTCCCTTTTCATTGGCCGTGACAACAGTGGGGGCTATTGGCTTCCGCTGCTGGCAATCAGTCAGTAAGCCAGTGAGAAGAGAGCGGGTGGAGCCAAGCCACATTTGTGTGTGTGAATGGCCATTCAGAGCAATGGCTAAGGAGCTAGCCTGCTGTTTGCTCTGGAGGCACTTGGCACTCCAGGCGCTTGGGAAGGGCCAGGAGTGCTGGCAGGGGACCTTAGAAGGGGAGAACCGGGGCTGCTCTGTGCAAATCCACTGCACAGAGTAGGTAGGTATACCATGTTTGTTATGTTTTTTTTTTTTTTTTTTTTTTTAAAGTGGTTGTAAACCCTGTACAACCACTTTTCCCTACAGGTAAGCCTATGTTAAGGCTTACCTGTAGGTACTGGAAATATCTCCTAACCCTGTATGGCTTAGGAGATATTCGCCATATACGCTTGCGCCGACGTCATCGGTGCATGCACACCGCAGAAAGGGCACCATCGTGCCATTTCTATAGTGGGAGTGACGTCACACAACTCCAGCCAGTAACAGAGCCGGAGTCCACGGCCCCGGAAGGAAGAGGGGTTGAAGATGGATGTGGGGACAGTGGTGACATCGCAGGCTTCTTCTGCAGGTAAGTGGCACATGATGGGCTAGTATGTGATACATACTAGCCCATTATGCTTTTACTTTGCAGAGAACAAACAGTGCTCATTTACAGGAGTGCAAAAACCATTGCACAGATCAGTTAAGTATAACATGATTGTTATTCTTATTTTTAAACTGCAAACCTTTAGACCCCATTCACACAGGGGCAACACGACTTGCCGGTCGCCTCAGCGAGGCGACCTGCAAACGAATGGCCGGGCGACTTGCAAAACGACTTCTGCATAGAAGTCTATGCAAGTCGCCCCCGAAGTCGTACAGGAACCTTTTTCTAAGTCGGAGCGACTTGCGTCGCTCCCCTTAGAACGGCTCCATAGTACAGAACGGGAGGCGACTTGTCAGGCGACTAGGTCGCCTGACAAGTCGTCCCTGTGTGAATGGGGCCTTAGAATCACTTTAAAATTGCACACAGCTGTGAAAATTATGCATAGGTAACTATTTAAAAGTAGAGTGCGGTCACAAACTTACCATTATTGCTTTAAGGGGTTGTACCGGGGAGATGCATGCAGCTGCAGGCAACAACCTGATACTGTTCTTTAGAGCGGTTGGTCAGCTTTCTGGTATTGACAAGCTGCTGCTAGACTGTTTAATACTAGCAGCACAGGAGGGGATGTCCTTCCCTCCTTCAGCCGCTCTGCCTATGTCTCCCATCCTAGAATTGGCTTTGTTTTGGGTCTCGTATCTAGTAACTCGGAAGCAATGTCTGGCACCCTAAAGGCGCCAGTTTAAAAAAAAAATAGAAAGTATTAAAAAATACAGATCTTGGCGTTTTTGAATACTTTCAAGTGCAGAGGAGGAGTCTGGGGTCTTATCGCTCCCAGATCCCTCCATAAAGAGTACCTGTTACTGCCTATTACTCTCACAAAGGATGTTTACATTCCTTGTGACAGCAATAAAAGTGATAAAAAAAATAAAAAAAGACAGTGTAAAAATAAAAACTTTAAATCTACAGAATATCGGCACCTGATATTGGCTATCGGCCTAAAAGGCAGCCAAAAAATCTGTATCGGCCCTAAAAAAACAATATTGGTCGATCCCCTATTTAAAACCCTTTACAGGTTATCAATTTAGAGTTAAATGTAAGCGCTGTGCCTAGAATTATTGCTCTTACTCTGACATTTGTGGCAATACTCCACTTATGTGGTGCAATCACTGTTTATATTTGAATGGTGGACTTATGTGCTCATTTGTGCTAGAACAGGCGATCAGACATCTTTTTAATCGACTGTTTTGCCAGAGAAACCCAGCCCTTAAACTGAAAGTGAGAAAATCCTCGTCACTTCCAGTTTCATTCGTCACAGTGGAGATGGGGGGAAAGGATGTTCTCTATCTCCTCTGTGTTCAGCCAACCTGACTGTTTACAGTGGTCCCAGGCTCCCTGGTGGAGCAAGAGACAAGAGAGCACACAAACTGCAGTGGAAGGGGGGCTTCCCCGGAAAGGGGATACAAGAAAGTCAATACCAGGGTCATGGCATAACTGCTTGCTCCTGAGGCTGTATACAGTGGATATAAAAAGTCTACAGACCTCTGTTAAAATGCCATGTTTCTGCAATGTAAAAAACAATGAGACAAAGATAAACCACTTCAGAACTTTTTCCACTCTTAGACCCCTTTCACACAGGGGCGGTTTGCAGGCGGTATTGCGCTAAAAATACCGCCTGCAAACTGCCCCTAAACAGCCTCCGCTGTTTGTTCAGTGTGAAAGCCCGAGGGCTTTCACACTGAAGTGGTGCGCTGGCAGGACGGTGAAAAAAGTCCTGCAAACCGCTTCTTAGGAGCGGTGTATTCAGCGCTCCTAAACTGCTCCTGCCCATTGAAATCAATGGGACAGCACGGCTATACCGCGGCTATAGCCGCGCTGTACGAGTGATTTTAACCCTTTTTCGGCCGCCAGCGGGGGTTAAAACCGTACCGCTAGCGGCCGAATACAGCTGCAAGAACGAAGGTACAGCAGCGCTAAAAATAGCGCTGTTGTACCGCCGACGCCCCCACCGCCCCAGTGTGAAAGGGGCCTTAATGTTAAATAGGAGTCAGTACACACCTGCCATCATTTAAAGTGCCTCTGATTAATCCCAAATAAAGTTCAGCTGTTCTAGTAGATCTTTCCTGACATTTTCTTAGTCGCATCCTACAGCAAAAGCCATGGTCTGCAGAGAGCTTTCAAAGCATCAGAAGGATCTCAATGTTAAAAAGTATCAGTCAGAAGAAGGGTACAAAAGAATTTCCAAGACATTAGATACACCATGGAACACAGTGAAGACAGTCATCGTCTAGTGGAGAAAATATGGCACAACAGTGACATTACCAAGAACTGGATGTCTCTCCAAAATTGATGAAAAGACGAGAAGAAAACTGGTCAGGGAGGCTGCCAAGAGGCCTACAGCAACATTAAAGGGGCTGCAGCAATACCTGGCAAGTACTGGCTGTGTGGTACATGTGACAACAATCTCCTGTATTCTTCATTTGGCTGATGAAGAAGCATGCATGCTCCGAACGTGCGCACTGCCCGCTCCTCCTTCCTCCCAGATGTGACGTCAGTGGCTTCCTCTGAGTGTACCTGTGTCTCCAGAGGCGTTGGGAGCCACCAGGGCAGCCGACACCAGCGATGTTCTCTTTGTCTATCGCAACACGTTCTCTCCTGGAGTGGATGAACCCTCTTTTACTACAAGTGCTTTCCTTCTTGTCATTTTGTGAGTTTTATCTATTATCCTTGCATTAAAAGTTTTATCATTGCTGCACTCTACAGAATCCCTTCTAACCGGAGCCTGCAGCCTTCTATAACCAGCATTATACATCCGGAGACTGTCCCTTTTATGGACTTTTAAGAACTCCTTTTTATGAGACTCTGATTGCTCTTCCCATCCAGCCAATAGGCGCCCATTACGGTTTGTTTGTTTTTTTTTCCCTACAAAGATTTTGCAAAAACGCATCTGAAGTCTCCCAAAAGCATGTGGAAATATGTGTTATGGTCGGGTGAAACCAAGGTTGAACTTTTTGGCTATAATTCCAAAAGATGTTTGGCACAAAAACAGCACTGCACATCACCAAAAGAACACCATACCCATAGGGGAGCATGGTGGTGGCAGCATCATGCTTTGGGGCTGTTTTTCTTCAGCTGGAACAAGGGCCTTAGTCAAGGTAAAGGGAATTATGAACAGTTCCAAATACCAGTCAATATTGGCACAAAATCTTCAGGCTTCTGCTAGAAAGCTGAACATGAAGAGGATCTTCGTTTTTCAGCATGACAACGACCCAAATCAGCAAAGGAATGGCTTCACCTGAAGAAGAATAACGTTTTGGAGTGGCCCAGCCAGAGCCCAGACCTGAATCCCATTGAAAATCTGTGGGGTGATCTGAAGATGGCTGTGCACAGGAGAGGTCCTCAGAATCTGATAGATTTGGAGTGTTTTTGCAAAGAAGAGTGGGCAAATATTGCCAAGTCAAGATGTGCCATGCTGTTAAAGTAGTTAAAGTGGATGTAAACCTGATTCATGAAATTTGACCTAGGAACATATATCTGCAGTGTTTTCTTATCTCTCTCCAAAGCCTTGAGTCCTTTGTAGGTCTTCTGTTTTTAGCATGATAACTTCTGACAAGTTCTCTGACACAGCAGATAAGTCCATACTTAAATTTGTGTGGGTGCTATAAACAAATTAGCAGAGAGCAGGTCTATTCACAGCACATTGCTCCCTTCTTTTGCCTATGTGAAGGGAGGGGTGTGCCTTTCCTCCAATCGGCTGCCACACAGTGTATGAGACTCTACACCCAATGCTGAACAGGAAGAAGAGAATCTCTAACAGGATGTGCACTTTCGAAAGAATGTAGCAAGCTGAAGATAACAGATATACATGTAAAACTTATGTAGGGAGATTTGTTTCATCTCTGTGTATCATCAGAGGCTGTTCACTTTACTGGGTATATGTGAGGGTTTACATCCACTTTAAAATGTATCTAAAGGCAACACTCTTTTCTCTTGGAGCTAAACCCATCAATTTAACAGTTTCCCAAAACTGCTACATTCAAGGCATGCCTTGAATGATAACTGTCACAGTTGCTTGTACTGTGCTCTCAACAAGACTGTCAAATGAATGATGTTGCACCATGGCAATGCAGATCAAACAGAGGCAGCTTCCTTGCCTGTAAAGACTAGGAAGGTTTTGTTTTAAACGTGAATTGATTTGTGAGGGGTTAGAAGCCCAGTCAGCTCTTTATAGCTAAAGGCTCAAAAGTTTGCCAATTTAGCAGCTATTGTCTGACATTTGAGCCATGGGTGCCCCTTGTTTTCACCACTTGAGCCAACAAAAGGTCATTTTTCATTTGACTTTTGTTTGTGCCAGATGGAAAATTGTCAGCCGAACAGTGATGGCATCCATTCGGATGTGGATCTTGGCTGTCAGAATACAAAAGCTGAAGGGAGATGCTTCCATCTGTACGGTTTTCTCTGAATGAGGGACATTTTCACATGTACAGCCAGCTTAAAGTGGTTGTATACCCCCAATGCGGAAGTTGTACCTATAGGTAAGTCTATAATAAGGCTTACCTATAGGTACTGCAAATATATCTCCTAAAAGTGGGCCGTTTAGGAGATATTTACCTTGTAGTGCGCCGATGATGTCATTGGTGCATGCGCTGTGAAGAAACGCCCCTTCGCTAGCAAGTGCCGTGACTGACGGCATCCGTACGCATGCGAAGGAAGAGGGGCGAACATGGATGCGGGGACAGTGCAGGCTGCGATTGCAGGTAAGTGGCACATAATGGGCTAGTATGCATCACATTATGCTTTTACTTTGCAGGGGAAAAAAGAGGAAGTAAAACCCATCAGGGTTTACTTCCTCTTTGAGAGAGAAAGCGAGGCTCTGGGTACAAATCTTTAGAGTCCTGTAAATTATCACTGGATAAAATATCTCCAGTTTGGTTTGGAGGCACCCCTTAAAGTGGGTGGTGGGGGGGGGGTTTGGAGGTAAGAATCCACATGTATACCATTTAATAATAAATAATGGTTCATAGCAGGAAAACGCAAGCTATCCAACACATTTCAGGGGTCAGGTAAACTCCTGCTTCCTCAGGGTTCTGGTAAAAAGATGGTGGGACTCCTAGGATGGCATAATCTCCAAGGGTATTTGATAGTGTGACAGCCACAGAACACATGGATCCTAAAAAGCATAAAACCACAATTTTGTACTATTCAGGATCAATGTGTTCTGTGAATGCGGTTTTATGGTACTTGGGATCAAGGTGTCCTGTGGCCACATTTTTTTACTACTCAGTTCAATGTGTTTTGTGACCTCAGTTTTATTCTACACTTTTTCCTTTGACAGCTCTGTAATAAGGGATTACCCTCGCATTGGGAAATGTATCCTCTCTCTTCTTGTTTAGTCTACAGGACAAGGCGTGTAATAAGACTCAAATGGCACTAAAAGATGACAGTGGTTTTAAACCTCTAATACTCTATCCAAAAAAAAAACAAAAAAAACATTTTGGATTTAGATTTACTATGAAATAACATCTGGTGATCCTGCCATGAAGGTCCTTATGCGGGTGCTTCATGCTATGGGATCACAACGCCTTATCCTTGTCTCCCATTTGCGATCTTGTGTTGTCACCTGTGCTTTCAACAGAGATATAAATGGCTGGTTCTTTGCTCAGGCTCTTCCTGTTATGAGGAGACGGCTATCTTCCATTTGTGCTCCTGTGTTGCTATTCTGGTGGAGCCAACAAGTGGTCATGCTTGACACGCATTGCGCAGGTATGGTCTACTGATGTAACTATCAGGAATCTGGTCCAGATGTTGTTCCCTCTGTACAGAGCCCTGTGTTGATTGTCAACATCGGGCTCTGGGCTGTGATTGGACACAGCTGATCAGCAGGTCCCGGCTGTGGATCATTGGCTGGGACTTGCTGACAGGCTCCATCTGTGTACAGTCACAGTGGGTGCCGGCTGGGGGGGGGGCATACGTGCCCCCTAAACTCGGAAGCAGGCAGCGACATACGGGGTTACCATCCACATTACATTGCGGGTGGGCAGTCCGTAAGGGGTTACATTGGAAGGAACCCATAAACTTGTTAAATGTTGCTTCCCTATTGTTTTGATACTGCCCCAGAGATTTTGTACTAAATCACCATCTAAATGTTTTTCTATGTGGTCACATAATGTGGGCCGTGTGTCTCCACTGGCTGACAACGCTGTTAAATCACATAGTGGGGGTACATCACCTGCTGGCATCCATAGCTCCAGGGCATTGTCAGGTGGCAAGTAATTCATGCCCACCAGCCGCAACAACCTCAGAGAAGGGGGGAAAATACTGGAGCTTTGTGGTTACATGACTGCAAAGAAGAAAAATTTAGAAAATGTATTTGGATGATTTCGTAGAACTTGTCTGCATGAAGTATGAAACAATGGGAGAGCAACCTTTACCAGCTATGTTGTTATGTAGCCTTTGTAATCCTTTCCTTTCACTCTAAAGTCCCCTGCCTTTGGTAATGCCGTGTTTGTCACAGACCTTTGGTACATTTAGCTCGTGTTTACATCCCCTATTTTTGCATCTTGTGTTTTTGTTACTTGCATAATAGAATTTTCTAATTCTGGTTTCCAGGAAACAGGCTGCATATTATACATATTTAACATTGATTACTTGACATTGTGAAAAGAAGTTTGACTCATTTAAAGCAATTCCTTATTTTACTTCCAGAGAACATTGAACCATTCACATCAGTGCCATAAGGGAGCTCACCGTCAGAGACGGGCTATGTTCAGATATGGTGTATGTCCCTGCTTACATCTCGCTTTTTATACCTCCTGTTTCTGGGCTAGGCAGGCCATAGGAAAGCAATATCTTCCATTATGCTAAAAAGGTTTTAATGAAAGTTACTTCACTTTTTTGTATATTATACTGTTTTTGCATTCAAATATAAAAATGTATATATAAAATATATGTATGTGTGTATATATATATATAATATAAAAAATCTTGGGTCATCCATATAATTGCTTGTCTGGCTGCTCACTAGCGTGATGCACTGACCACTATCTTCACTGCCGTAATAGCTGTTCATGTCCACCTATACTGTGCAGCGCTGGGCATGTTGTTCTATAACTCTATAGTTAGTCTATATGTGACCCTTTCTGTGCTATTTGACTGTGATATTGGTTATCATTGCATACTTTGGCTGTTGACTGTAACTCTCTTTGGAAAAATAAAGGAATTACAAAAAAAAGGGAGCTAATGTCCGTGCGGTCCTATATATCTCTTAGAGCCAATGTTTTGGGACAAAGACCCCCCCCCCCCAGTTTAAGCCCATGCAGACACTGTGAGACTATACAAACTCCATGCAGATATTGAACTTGAAGGCAAATAGACTAGACCAGGGGTCTCCAAACCTTCTAAACAAAGGGTCAGTTTACTGTCCTTCAGACATTGGGGGGGTGCAATTGTGGCCGTTCAGAGTAGACAGTGTCCTGGCATCACTGGGAGTAAATAATGCATCTTTGGTGTCCATTAGAGAAATACTGCCCATCATTGGTATCGGTGAAGGGAATAGCGTTGTATCATTCTGCTCACTGACACCAATAGTGCCCCGTCATTGGTGTCAGTGAGCAGAATAGTGACCCATCATTGGTGCCAGTGGTTAAAATGGTGCCCCATCATTGGTGCCAGTGGAAGGAATAGTGTCTTGTATGAGAGGGAAGAAAAGTGCTCCAAGGGTCGCATAGAGGCGAGCAAAGGGCCATAGTTTGCAGACCACTGGACCAAACTATAGTCACGTGACCACACAGGGTTGGTTCTAAATGCTGCCTGCACACACTGTGGGAACAGCATTCACTGTCAACAGCCACTGTCAGATTTGTACTCTGTACAATTCAGTGGTCGGCATCAGCACTGTTCACATGTAACCACTTATCTGAGCAGTTACATGCCAGTATAGCTTTCAACTTTCAACCCTGCTGGGTGCTGACAATGAGTTTCGGGGGTTGGCGTTTCTGTGGGGTTCTGGCTGTAGCTAATCGCCCAGTTTCTATGTGGCCATAGCATAGATTCTTTCTGCGCCCATAGGCGACTTTTAGCCATCTCTTGAATGTGGCAAAATATCAGCCCCTGGCTGTTTGTGTGAGTGTATCCTAAATCCCAGGACCCCAGAGCTGCAATGCAAGACCACTTGGCCATCTTGCTAGCAATGCATATACTACTGTTTGCTTTTTAGCCGTCTCACACTTGTGATCCTGCCCCTTGGCGACACTCTAGGAGACACTCGCAGTAATAGATTTAAATTTTTATTATGCCAAATTTTATATGGCAAGATTTTAAAGTTTTATGTGAGTCTTGGGGCACACAGGCTGCTGCCCTGTTTAAAAGAGAAGTATGGGAATCCCTTTTTTTTAAGAATCATACTTACCTAGGTGGATGCTGCATCTGTCCCATTGCTTGGTTCTCAGAGCTCCTTAAGCAGAGAGTTGGTAACTGTCAGTCACTGGCTCTCTGCTTGGCCCCTCCTGCACTCATTGGTGCACTGGGCTGTGGAGGGTCTCAGGCTCTCAGCACTCCTGCGTGATCTGCAGGAAAAGTACAGCCAAATGAGCTTTGGCTGTACTTCTCCTTTTCACACCTATGTGTTCGGTGTGCGGCATTCGTTTGCATGGACACAGCAGCCCATTCACTTGATAGGACTGCTGTATGTGTGGGAAACGCAGGAAATGGGTCCCTGCACCTTCTTAAAACTGCAGCCGCAGGGAAGTCGCATGGTGCTTTTGCATGGCCGAAATGCTTTGTGTGTTTAGATGCGTGTGGGTGCCATTAGGAATAAATGCCAGACCCCTATGTCTGTAAAAGAACAGCTCATTTTGGCTGCGGGTGGTTGCAGGAACAGTTGCGATACCCCCCAACCACTCTCACAAGCGTGAACCAAGTCTTAGACTTTGGGATCAATTAGTCTGTTATTATTTTCATACGATTCATTTCCTCGCTTTTAGGAGTCATACACACAGGCATACAAGCTGCATTCAGGTCCATAATTAGTATGCTATGGGGCATTTGGCGGTCATGGCATTTAGCTGTGTAAACCAAAACTAGAAGATTTGTGTTTGCCATGCGATTTTGACCGTGCTTTATGTTGTAAGCATATAAACGTTTATACTAACATTTACACATGAATAGCATAAATGACCCCTGTGGGCAGGGCCGACATCTAAACATCAGCAATGTGTAGGTGGTAGAGCTGCACGATTCTGGCTAAAATTAGAATCACGATTTTTTTAGTTCAGAATAAAGATCACGATTCTTACAGTGTAACATCTTCTTTCACATTATACAAAAAAAATTGGACTAACTTCAGTGTCCCTATATTGAACTCTTAGCGCTACACATATTTTTGTTTTATTGTTATTTGCCTATATCCTATTGGCCGTGTTAGCTGCTGACTTCATCTCTTTGGGCAGCGCAGAATTATTGATATTCTTAACTTTTTTTTTTTGTGTTTTAAAAACTGCTGCGCAAATATGATGTGACATAAAATATTACAACAACCACCATTTTTAATCTCTAGGGTCACTGCTAAAAAAAAAAATTATATCATGTTTGGGTGTTCCAAGTAATTTTCAGAAAATAATGATTTTTACTCGTAAGCAACAAATGTCAGAAAAGGTTTGGTCTTTAAATGGTTAAACTTCCTTCATTTACATGCAGCAGTTCTTTCCTTTTGATAAAAGAAAAAAAAGATACTTTGTTTCTACTTATTTGGGTGTTGTGATTAAGCTTGGCAGGCTGCCTGGATTTTTTTTTTCCCCAGCTGTGAGAACTCTCTGCACTTGTTAGAAAGAGAATCCTGACATGCTGTTTTGAAGATCAGGAAGGGTAAAAGCTTTCGATTTCGATTCTTAAAGTGGAGGGCCACCCTAAAAAAAAAAAAAAAAAAAAAAAAATTGCATGAAAAATCCTAAAAAATGTTTTAAAAAAAATTTGAAAAAAAAATGTTTTAAACTTACCTAAACCCTTGTTGCTAGGCAGTCTTCCTAATCTGCCTCTTCCTATTCCGCGGCGTGTTCTGCTCCTCAGTGAGCGGCCCCGTTGCCTTCTGGGAACACCACGGGGCCATTCACAGAGCGCCGCAGGAAACTGGCAGTGAAGCCGCAAGGCTCCACTGCCTGTTTCCCTTACTTAGGATGGCGGTGCTGGGACCCGAGAGCCGAAGGACGGGTCAGCCTCAGGCGGCCGACATCGCGGGCACCCAGGACAGGTAAGTACTTATTTAAAGTCAGCAGCTTTTTTAGGGACGGAATCCCGCTTTAACGATTAATCATGCAGCTCTAGTAGGTGGCATTTGTGACAGCAGGCACAGAATGACCTTGGTCTTAAGTCATCCTGTGTCACCACCGCTGATTTCACATTATCAATGTTCTCATCTCCCAATGAAGAGATCAGCACGAGGCCTTCGCTGTCCCTGCTACAAAAATGAAAATAAAAGATTCAGTGGAGAGATTCCCTAGCACTTCCTGTCCCGAGGACACAGAGCGCAATAAATACGGGGCAGTGAATCTATGCCTCCCCCACTCTGTCCAAAACAAACAGGCTTTGGCTGGAGTTGGGCTTTAATGTGACCGTAGATTTGTTCACACTGGCCGCATACAAAATGCTTTGTTTTAGTGTGCCGGTGTTCTGTCGAGATGGGGGGCACTTCTCGACAGAACACCGGCAGCTGTCAGTTTTTCCCTGCAGTCAGGTGTGGTGAGGGGACAGTGTAATGTGTGTTTTTGCCCATCGCACAGTTTGCTTTTTTTTTACCAATTTAAAAAAAAAAAAAAAATCTTTGACGTGCACAAAGTGACACTTTAGTTATGTCTCTGTAAAGCAGCGTGGTGCAATAGAGTGTACTGTGGGAAAAAATACAGCATTGTGGTGCAAACAGGCCACAAAGAAAACCGTTCATCTCAATGTTCCTTTGCAGTGATTGCAGTGTAAATGAGCCCTTAAACTTTCTAAAAGTAACAGATCTTCCTGAGAGCAGACAAGGTGCTTGTATTATCTTTATTAGCTAGAAAAGCCTCCGCCGTGCCCCTCTCTGAGCTGACAGGGCTTGCCTGTAAAATTCGTGAAATTCAAGCCCTTGTTACAAAGTGAAACTAGATCAGAGAGGGGCACAAAAGAGTCTTTTCTGGCTGGCAAAAGCAGACTACTTCTGATATCCAAAAGAAAAATATATGAATGGAGCTGGAAAATAGATGCGCCTTAATGGCTGAAAACAAAATCCTTAATTATAAAAGTCCATAATTTTATGAAAGGTCCGAAAAGTTCCTATATCAAATTTCTAAAAGCATCATTAGCGGCGGCTCCCCATAGACTGATTCTCTGTAAGAAACAAAAGGAACAGAAGGGGGAGACGGGGGCACCAGACTAAGTGTAGCAGGTTAAAAACAACTTTGTTTATTATTAAAAAGCCAAATGGCATGAGTAGCAGACAGGTAAGCATGTACAGTTGTGATCATAAGTTTACATACCCTGGCAGAATTTGATTTCTTGGCCATATGAATATCAATGATAACACAAAAACATTTTTATTTCACTCATGGTTAGTATTTGGCTGAAGCCATATATTAACTTTGTTTACTCTTTTTAAATCATAATGACAACAGAAACTACCCAAATGACCCTGATCAAAAGTTTACATACCCTGGTGATTTTGGCCTGATAACATGCACACAAGTTGACACAAAGGGGTTTGAATGGTTATTAAAGGTAATCATCCTCACCTGTGATCTGTTTGCTTGTAATTAGTGTGTGTGTGTATAAAAGGTCAATGAGTTTCTGGACTCCTGACAGACCCTTGCATCTTTCATCCAGTGCTGCACTGACATTTCTGGATTCTGAGTCATGGGGAAAGCAAAAGAATTGTCAAAGGATCTGCGGGAAAAGGTAGTTGATCTGTATAAAACAGGAAAGGGATATAAAAAGATATCCAAGGAATTGAGAATGCCAATCAGCAGTGTTCAAACTCTAATCAAGAAGTGGAAAATGAAGGGTTCTGTTGAAACTAAGCCGCGGTCAGGTAGACCAACTAAAATTTTAGCCACAACTTCCAGGAAAATTGTTCCGGGTGCAAAGAATAACCCACAAATAACTTCAGGTGAAATACAGGACTCTCTGAAAACGTGGTGGGGCTGTTTAAAGATGCACAATAAGGAGGCTGTGACGGGGGGGCCCGTGGAACTCAGAATATATCTTATGTCTAAGGCACCCTGTGCCATCCTGGCACAGGGTGAGTGAGAAAATATATCTTGGACTACTTAAAATGGGACAGTAATATTGGTCCACAATATCTCCCAGGATGTATGTTAATTGAATGAGCCGATCACATTGTCCTCTATACAATGTAGGAGACGGGACGACTCCTATTGGAGCTCATGTTAATTAGGTTTTGTTTGTATTGTTAATTGTAATTAGCTCCAGCTATTGTGTTGATATAACTGTGTGAAGCTCGGTGACCACAAGTCTGGGCGAAAGGTCATGTCTCAGTCACCTAGGCTGTATAAAGGATTAGATAATTAGGTCATGTTAATTAAGTTACAGTTGTATTGTTAGAGGAGGTTCCAACGGCATATAAAGTCTTGTCATTTTGATTCTAAATAAAGTGAGTTCTTGGTAGCGACAAGTAAGTGTCGCCTTGATTGTGCTCAGAGAGGTTGGGATATCTGTATACAGACTGGGAGGAAGTGGTATATGACGGAAGCACTCAAGCGGAGTGTGGGACGTTCCGTGACATTGGTGGCAAGCAGCGGGAAAGCTTCCTGAAGTCTGGGACATCCAAACCTCCAACTGGATCCAAGATCAGCATAGCAGACTTCAGTCACCCCAGCGGAGATATGGACCTGGCATCAGAGTTCCCGGGGCTGCTGCGGATCATCCTTTCAACATACACCAGGACTGTGTCTGAGGATGAATACCTGGAGCTTAGGCAGCAAATTCGGGTGGAGCTCTGGATTGCAGCCCTCCGTCTCGCTGGTATAAAACAGGGCAAGTGCTTTCCAACCCAAGAGCAACGGGCCAGTGACCAACGGGCATTGCGGATGGCATTCCTGTGAGAGCAGCCCCAGGAGCAATGGGTGACTGAGTTGGACAGGTTGGTCCAGCAGGAGATAGAGCTGGACAACCGTTATCGGGCTCTGCAATGGCACGCAGAGGAGGGATATTTAGGGGAGACAACAGAATGCTCTCCGGAGGGATATGACTTTGGCGGCCCTGGATTGCTGTGGGAGAGCCTTACAGATCTTTTTATGTTTGGCGATGAAGGGGAACCTGACCTTGAGGACCTGAGAGACTATAGAGAGTCTATGCTCGGTCTTGCAGGGGTCTCAGAGCTCAAACCTGATCTGGACCATTTGCTAAGGAAGGAA
Organism: Aquarana catesbeiana; assembly: GCF_042186555.1. Classification (NCBI taxonomy): domain Eukaryota; kingdom Metazoa; phylum Chordata; class Amphibia; order Anura; family Ranidae; genus Aquarana; species Aquarana catesbeiana. The sequence goes on along the minus strand of NC_133333.1, from coordinate 168,586,774 downwards.
CAGCATCTGGAAAGGGCATACAGGAAACTGCTAGAACAAGTTCAGCAGCATGCCAGAGAATTGGCAGTGGAAAATCCAGAGATTGCCGTCCCCAAACCTGAAGTGCTGACAACAGGGCAGAGCTCTGCTAACCTCTGCCCAGAAATGATAGCATCTTCGGGGTTCCATGGACAGGAGATGGTGAACCTCTATCCCCAGACATCAGTTGCAGAGACATGGGATTTGATAGACTTTTCTGCTGAGGAAGAACAACCTGATGAGCCTCCAGCAGAAGAGCTGCTATCAGGGCCAAAGTTCACTGTGTTCTGCCCAGCACCAACAGTGGCTTCGGCCTTCTTGAGAGAAGAGGTAGTCGGCCTTTCTCCCACAACACTGACAGGGACATGTGATTTTCTGCCAGCAGCATCTATGGAGTTAAAACAAACTTCTCCAGCTGAAGATCTGGTAACTGAACAGAGGGTCCAAGACCTCTGTCCCACACTTTTACCAATTCCAGAGACTGGGGATTTAATAGAATTTTCTGTAGAGGAGGGACCACCTGGCAAACCCCCAGCAGAAGTGCTGGCAACCGGACAGAGGGTCCAAGACCTCTGCCCCACACCTGCAGCAATTGTGGAGGCTCAGGGTGAAAAGATGGCAATCACTTCCCAGCAGCAGATACAGGGGGAGAAGGGAGAGGAGGTGTGTGTTGTCCCTCCCCAACAGTTGGCCAGGGTGGAGGAAGCGGGCTTTCCTCCCCAGCAAAGATCCATGCACCTGGGAGACAGTACCATCGACATGTCGTCCCAGCAGCCAGATGAGGGAATGGAAAAGGAAGCAGCCGCCTCACCTCCCCAATGGCAGCTACACAGTTTGGGAGTGGAGGAAGCCAGCCTCCTGCCCCAACGGTTAGCCGGAGTGGAGGATGCGGAGTCCCCAGCAGAAGTGCTGGCAACAGGGCAGAGTGCTACCAACCTCTGCCCAGCACTGGCAACAACTACAGTGTTCCAGGGAGGCGGGGCAGTCGGCCTCCCTCTCCAACAGTTAGCCGGAACAGATGGTGTGGGGTTTCCAGCAGAAGAGCTGGCAACAGGGCCGAGGACTGCTATACTCTGCCCTCAACTAACAGAGGATGGATTTCCTGTGAAGGTGGATGGGACTTCAGTCTCCACCTGTATGCCCCAGGGATGCTGGGCAGTGGGCCCAGATCCCCAACAGCATGACAGAGTGAGCCCAGACACCCTGTCTTCTCTCCAGCGGCAGAAAGGATTCCAGGGAGAAGGTCCAGTCCAGGCCTCTCCCCAGCGGCAGATATGTTCTCTGAGAGAGGCAGAGGTTGGCTGGGTGAGTAATGCTTTGTTTGGAACAATTTATTTGGGATACTGTGTGGGTACAGGCAGTAGAGGACTTGAACTACTTACTAACTTCGGAGTCAACCCGTCTGGGGTCTCCTCCTGTGTTAGTCTTCTGCCGAAAGGGGAGAGATGTGACGGGGGGGGCCCGTGGAACTCAGAATATATCTTATGTCTAAGGCACCCTGTGCCATCCTGGCACAGGGTGAGTGAGAAAATATATCTTGGACTACTTAAAATGGGACAGTAATATTGGTCCACAATATCTCCCAGGATGTATGTTAATTGAATGAGCCGATCACATTGTCCTCTATACAATGTAGGAGACGGGACGACTCCTATTGGAGCTCATGTTAATTAGGTTTTGTTTGTATTGTTAATTGTAATTAGCTCCAGCTATTGTTTTGATATAACTGTGTGAAGCTCGGTGACCACAAGTCTGGGCGAAAGGTCATGTCTCAGTCACCTAGGCTGTATAAAGGATTAGATAATTAGGTCATGTTAATTAAGTTACAGTTGTATTGTTAGAGGAGGTTCCAACGGCATATAAAGTCTTGTCATTTTGATTCTAAATAAAGTGAGTTCTTGGTAGCAACAAGTAAGTGTCGCCTTGTTTGTGCTCAGAGAGGTTGGGATATCTGTATACAGACTGGGAGGAAGTGGTATATGACGGAAGCACTCAAGCGGAGTGTGGGACGTTCCGTGACAGAGGCACTTGAAGAAAGATGGGCTGCATGGTCGAGTCGCCAGAAGAAAGCCATTACTACGCAAATTCCACAATGCATCCCACTTACAATACGCCAAACAGCGCAGAGACAAGCCTCAAACCTTCTAGCACAAAGTAATTTGGAGTGATGAGACCAAAATTGAGCTTTTTGGCCACAACCATAAACGCTACATTTGGGGAGGAGTCAATCTTTCATTGGCTACAGCAGAATAAAGTGAAGGTTCTGGAGTGGCCATCTCAGTCTCCTGACCTCAATATCATTGAGCCACTCTGGGGAGATCTCAAACGTGCAGTTCATGTAAGACAGCCCAAGAATTTACAGGAACTGGAGGCTTTTTGCCAAGAGGAATGGGCAGCTTTACCATCTGAGAAGATAAAGAGCCTCATCCACAAATACCACAAAAGACTTCCAACTGTCATTGATGTTAAAGGGGGCAATACACGGTATTAAGTACTGGGGTATGTAAACTTTTGATCAGGGTCATTTGGGTAGTTTCTGTTGCCATTATGACTTAAAAAGAGTAAACACAGTTGACTGACAATAAATGGCTTCAGCCAAACACTAACCATGAGTGAAAGAAAAGTTTGTGTGTTATCATTCATATGCTCTGAAAAATGGCCAAGAAATGATAAATTCTGCCAGGGTATGTAAACTTATGAGCACAACTGTATCTACAGTTGATATTTGGGCCAGATAGAGGTGTCCCAGAGTCGTCGGTGGAAGTTCCAAAGTGGCTCGCCTTCCTTGAAACTCCCACAAATGACTCCGGTACACCTCTATCTGGCCCAGATACCACATGTAGATACACTATATTACCAACAGTATTGGGACGCCTGCCTTTACACGCGCATGAACTTTAGTCTAATGCTGGCCATACACTATACAGAAAATCGGCCGAACCCATTTTCGAAAAACGAACGTTCGACCGTGACCGCAAACGATCGTGCCATCATATAATGACCGATAATCTGTTCAGTGGACATGAATAAATAATTTTGTGTTCGTTTTTTTACATATACCTAGTGCAGGCAGTTCGGACGGGAAACACATTAACCTTGCAATTTATCGTACGTTCGGCAGAAATTTTCCAAACATGCCGTTCGTTTTTTTTCCACAAAAACGTCACAAACGATTATCGATTTGTACCCACTAACTTGCCGAAAAACGAACGAAGTGTCTATACGAACGATTTTTCGGCCGATTTTTCGTATAGTGTATGGCCAGCATTAGTCCGTAGGGTTCATTATTGAGTTGGCCCACCTTTTGCAGCCATAACAGTTTCAACTCTTCTGGGAAGGCTCTACACAAGGTTTGGTAGTGTCTATGGGAATGTTTGACCATTCTTCCAGAAGCGCGTTTGTGAGGTCAGGCACTAATGTTGATGAGAAGGCCGGCTCACAGTCTCCACTCTTATTCATCTCAAAGGTATTCTATTGGGTTGAGGTCAGGACTCTGTGCAGGCCAGTCAAGTTTCTCCACCCCAAACTCGCTCATCCATGCCTTTATTGACTTTGGTTTGTGCACTGGTGCGCAGTCATGTTGGAACAGGAAGGGGCCATCCCCAAACTGTTCCCACAAATTTGGAAGCATGAAATTGTCTAAAATGTCTTGGTAAGCTGAAGCCTTAAGAGTTCCCTTCACTGGAACTAAGGGGCCAAGCCCAACCCCTGAAAAACAACCCCACACCGTAATCCCCCCCCCCTCCACCAAATGAATTGGACCAGTGCGCAAAGCAAGGTCCATAAAGACATGGATGAGCTAGTTTGGGGTGGAGGAACTTGACTGGCCTGTACAGAGTCCTGGCCTCAACCCAATAGAACACCTTTGGGATGAATTAGAGCAGAGACTGTGAGCCAGGCCTTCTCGTCCAACATCAGTGCCTGACCTCACAAATGCGCTTCCTGGAAGAATGGTCAAACATTGCCACAGACACACTCCTAATCCTTGTGGACGGCCTTCCCAGAATAGTTGAAGCTGTTATAGCTGCAAAGGGTGGGCCAAATCAATGTTAAACCCTATGAACAAAGACTGGGATGCCATTAAAGTGGTTGTAAACCCTTATAGACCACTTTGTGCTACAGGTAAGCCTATAATAAGGCTTACCTGTAGCTACCCAGGATATCTTCTAAACCTGCACGGATTAGGAGATATACCCTGTATTTGGATGTGCCAACGTCATCGGCACCTGCGCTCTGACACAAACTGAAGCAACGGCACGCATGTGCCGTTGCTTCAGTGAGTGTGCCATTACCGCGCGCATGCGCGGGAGTGACTTCATCGTGGCTCCGGCCAATTAGAGCGCCGGAGATACCTGTAAGTAACCCCCGGGAGTGATTTCGACCCTCAGATTGGTGTACGGACACCGCAGTGAGGGCTTCGATCTCAGGTGAGTATTACATAATGAGCTAGTATGCTATGCATACTAGCTCATTATGCCTTTGTCTTGCAGGTGTTAGTTTTTTTTTTTTTTTTTAAAGTGGGTGTACACCCACTTTAAAGATCATGTGTGTGTAAAAGCAGGCGTCACAAAACTTTTGGTAATATTATTTACATGCCTACCTGTTTGCTACTTATGTGAGTTGCCATTTGGCGTTTTTAATTAAACAGTTGTTTTTAACCTGCTACGCTTAGTCCGGCGCCCACTTCTGTCACTTTTTTTTCTGCTATTGGTTCTTGGAAAGACATTTTAAAGATAATCTGAAGGGAAACAAATAGGGGGATGAGCTGTCACTACTGCCCCCCTGAAAATGCTAGTTGCCTGACTGTCTCTGGCATGTATCCTTTTTTTAAACACTGACTCAAACTAAGCATTGTGTTTTAGAAAATATGAAAGCCATTAGGTCAGCTTTGCAGACAGGCATTTAACAGCTTTAAGGGAAAGGTCGGAGGCAGCTTCTGTATTTCCCTCACCTTTGTCCTAGAGCTGCACAATTGTTAAAAAATCGTGATCTCGATTCAACCCCCCTCCCCCGACAATCTCTATTGCAGATTCTTTCATATAACAAGTGGACAGACTTATCTGCTCACTCAGCTGTCAAAAGAAAAAATCTGGGCAGTTTGCCAAGTTTTTAACATGAAGGCTCCATGCACACTGAAGCTCAAAAAAGCTTTTTCTGGATGCCAGATTGCTGGCAGAAAACTCTGGTTGAAAAACATTCTTTTAACAGCGTTTTGTACTAGTGTTTATTTGCGTTTTTTAGCGTTTATGGGCGTTTTTAATAAAAATACACAGAGGACACTCCACACTCCAAAAATCCCACAATGCATGAGCGTTAATGAGCGTTTATCAGCATTTGGAGGTGAAAAACTGCACTTTGAACACGAATTTCTGGCATTCAGAAAAAAGCCCATAAACTCCACTGCTCATTAAGGCCCCTTTCACACATGCGGACAGTATGTCCGTATTTCATCCATCCGTTTTCGGATGAAATACGGACATACAGCCATCCCTATGGGATAGCGGGTGTCTGCGGATGAACATCCACAAACACCCGATGTCATCCGGCTCCGCTCTCGTCCGATTCTGCGGACGGAAGAAAATCCTATTTTTCTATCCGTCTGCAGAGCGGATCGGAGGAACACGGACAGACGGTCCGTGTTCCTCCGATCCCCCATAGGGGAGAGCGGAGATCTGACGGGGCGGTCCCTGCACAGTGTGCGGGTCCCGCCCTGTCATCCGCCGGCTCAGCTGGGGAAAACGGAGCAATCCCCGCTGAGCAGCGGATGTTCACGGGGCGGATCAACACGGATCCGTCCCGTGTGAAAGGGGCCTAAAGCTAAAAAAGGTCCATGTGTGCATGGACACAGAGGATAACATAGAGTGGAGTTTATGGGCTTTTAAAAAAAAACGCCCAAACTCCAATAAACTGCAGTTTATCAGCTCCAGTGTGCATGGAGCCGAAACATTGTAACTAACTCTTCCTTCTTAGATCAGAGGAATAAACTTCTATGATTTTTAAAGAGAAAATCTGGGCAGTCTGCCAAGATTTTAACAACATGTAAATGCAGGAAGTTTAACCACTTAATCTTTTTCTGACACTTGATTCTTAAGTTAAAATCAATATTTTTAGCTAGAAAATTACTTGGAACCCCCAAACATTATATATATTTTAGCAGAGACCCTAGGGTATAAAATGGCAATTGCTGCAATATTATATGTCACACTGTATTTACCCAGCGGTCTTTCAAACGCAATTGTTGGGGAAAAAAATACACTTCAATAAATAAATAAAAAAAAAAAAAAACGAAACAGTAAAGTTAGCGCAATTTTTTTGTTTTAATGTGAAAGATGATGTTACGCCGAGAGAATCGTGATCCATCTTCTAAGCAAAAAAAAAATTGTAATACTCATTTTAGCCAGAATCGTGCAGCTCTACTTTGTCCTTTAAAATTTTAGAAATGCAATACAGAACTAGTATAAGGAAGTACGTGGTTTATACGTTATTCCCCAAACATTATGCAAAAATGTCCAAAGAAATCTGACCACATTATTGTTTGTCAGAGGTAACTGTACCTGGAAGTCTAGGGATTTGCCTGACTTCTAATCCAGTTTTACAACAGTTTGTGATGTATTATTTTACTCACTTGTTGGACCCCTTTAGTTGTTTTTATAATTTTTCTTTGTTTACTCCTTGTACTGCACGTTATCCTTCTTTTCACAAACTTGTGAGATTTGAATCTAGTATTTGTGATTTGTATCAGAATATCAGCAGAATTCAAAATAATATCACAAAAGGTTAAATTATACATGGCTTGTTTTTTGAAAACGAGGGTATATTCCACATTTTAAACTTGGAAACAGGATAGCCGGGATCAGATTTGGATGGGTAGGACCACTTAGCACACAAGTAACAAAGCACACAGCAGTTTATTTTTTTTTCCGTTTTAAAATGGAACTCCAAAAAAAAAAAAAAGCTCAACTTCTGGCGCTGTGACTGGATGTTACAGTATAGTGCAGCGCAGGGATTGCGTTGTTTACTCTCCCCTCAGCCATTCACACAGGGCCTTGTATTCTTTTCACAAAATACAAGGCAAAGGGGAGAGAAGGGACAGGTAAACGACAAGATCGCATCCACATTCATTCTCTGGACTTGTGGTAGTTAGTAAAAAGAATAAACACTTTTTGTGAATGGTTGAGGGGAGAGTGAACAACATGATTCTTCACTGTATTATAGCCATACCTCTAAGGCTAAGTTCACACTGGCATTATTAATAGCAGGTGTTTAAGAGGCATTGTATTGCCCCTCAAATGCCTATGCAAATGATACAATGGACAGCACAGAGTGCTGTTCACGCTATCAAAACATGAAGCGTTAGCGTTGAGTCCCTTCAAAATTGAAGCCTCATGTCGAGTCAGCAGGTGTTTGAAGCTTTGGAAATGCTTTGCAAACGCTCTGGCAGGCAGTTGTGGGGTGTTAAGATTAGTTTATTAACTGTAATGGACTAGGCGGTTTTAACGCGCCTTAACGCTCATCAAACGCTCAAAACTGCCCATTGGGTGTTTGTTAAGCGTTAGAAATTTAATCAAGTGTGAACAAGCCCTAAGCACGGACTGTAATATCTGTCAGGATATTACCTGACTGTAATATGTAATATCAGGAAACTGTCATTTGTACAGTATCCAGCAGCTCTGCGGGTATAGGACACTAACCATTGGAGGTAAATTGGTGGTAACCACAATCAATAAGGTAAAGAATACTTTGTGGACACGTGGCCACAAAATAAAACTGCAAAAAAATAAATATACGCAATTATGGTACAAAGATGTTCACGTATACTTTTAGTAACCTTCCTTTTTTGTTTAACAGATGAGCAGCAACAGTAATAAAAGAGCACCAACAACTGCAACACAACGGTTAAAGCAAGACTATCTGCGCATCAAAAAAGACCCAGTGCCTTATATCTGTGCCGAACCCCTCCCTTCAAATATTTTGGAATGGTGAGTTTTTCAAGATAATTCACTCTTCCAGCCTAGTTTGGCTGTTTTGCTCCCGGGTAAAGGTATGTTCCTAATCCGAACTACAAATAAAGGCATAAAATGTATGCAGCAGAATAAGCCTATATCCCTAGTACTTTTTCTCATGTAGGTATAGATATTGTGCACCAGGCCACCCTCCTTCCACTTTGCTGCTAGTAGTCTGGTATTGTGAGAACCTCGTAACTTGCTGGACTTTTTTATTAATGGGTGGATGTTCCTATCCCTGACCGCTGATCCTTAGAGACGCTCAGAGGTTGAGGGTGGCTCATCATGCTAAATACATAATTTCCTGGCATCTTTCGTTGTCTCTCAATATCCTGTGACTACCTTTCAGTGCTTTTGGCTCTTGTCTGCTCTCTGCTGGACCCTTAGTCCTCTCCTCCACCTGGTTGCTATTCTAGACTTCCTCTGCTGACTACTTTGTGCCTTTTTATTGTCAGAAGGCGGGAGACCTGTACTGGCCACAAAACCTTTTTCTAGGTACTGTTGGAACTAATGTTACTAAGTGCTGTTGGCAGACAGTTTTGTATGAAATGTGTGTATTTATTATGTGTCATTATGTGCCTCATAGAAATGCCTACCTTAGTGCCTTTCTTTGCCTCTGTACTGAATGTTCATAGGAATATATGGTTATCCTTTATTCATATATTTCTCTGCGTAGCTGCATAATAAGCAGGGACTAGTTAGGAAAACATTTTATTCTTGGTATATCTAAAACCTGCTATGAAACTATGACTGAGGCCCCTTTCACACTTGTGCTACTCCAAAGTCTCGCGATTTTGCGGCCGCGATTTTGACAAGTCAGTCATACGACTGTGGATCCGACTTTGCCCCGCGACTTGAAGTACGATTCCCCTACGCAGAAAAAATGGCATGGGGTCCCCCCCCAAAATCCATACCAGACCCTTATCCAAGCATCAGCCTGGACTGGTCAGGAAAGGGGGTGACCCCCCCCCCCCGAGCCATACCAGGCCGAAAGCCCTCAACATGAGGGGTGGGTGCTTTGCGGCAGGGGGGCCCTGCCCCCTCCCCGCCCCAAAGCACCTTGCCCCCATGTTGATGAGGACAAGGGCCCCTTCCCGACAACCCTGGCCGTTGGTTGTCGGGGTCTGCGGGCGGGGGGGCTTATTGGAATCTGGGAGCCCACCTTTAATAATGGGACCCCCAGATCCCGGCCCCCCACCCTATGTGAATGAGTATGGGGTACATCATACCCCTACCCATTCACCTGGGGGGGGGGGGAAGAGAGAAAGTGTCAATAAAAAAAACACACTAGACAGGTTTTTAAAGTAATTTTATTAGGCAGCTCCGGGGGTCTTCTTCCGAATACAGGGGCCTCTTCCGACTTCTCCGCTCTCCGATTCTTCTCTCGCTCTCCGGTGCCTTCTGCCTTCTGGTGGGCTCCTCCGCTATCTTCTTCCAGCTCTTTTACTAGCGTTGGCCCAGTCTTCTCCGTCGTCTTCTTCCCTCTTCTCTTCTTCTGATGTTGACACGACGCTCTCTGCTGCTGTAATGCCGTGTGATCGGTGCGCAACGATTTATATAGGCATGGGGCGTGATCACCCGGGGACACTGCCCACTTATGAGGTCACAGCCCGGGGCATGATGGGACTCTGACATCATAAGAGGGCGGTGACCACGCCCCATGCCTATATAAATCGTTGCGCACCGCTTAAACGGCATTACAGCGGCAGAGAGCGTCGTGTCAACATCGGAAGAAGAGAAGAGGGAAGAAGACTAAGGAGAAGACCGGGCCAACGCTAGTAAAAGAGCTGGAAGAAGATAGCAGAGGAGCCCGGCAGAAGGCACCGGAGAGCAGGAGAAGAGAGCAGAGAAGTCGGAAGAAGACCCCCGGAGCTGCCTAATAAATTACTTTAAAAACCTGTCTAGTGTGTTTTTTTTTTTTGACACTTCCCCCCAGGTGAATGGGTAGGGGTACGCTGTACCCCATACTCATTCACATAGGGTGGGGGGGCCAGGATCTGGAGGCCCCATTATTAAAGGGGGGCTCCCAGATTCCGATAAGCCCCCTGCCCGCAGACCCCGACAACCAACGGCCAGGGTTGTCGGCAAGGGGCCCTAGTCCTCATCAACATGGGGGCAAGGTGCTTTGGGGCAGGGCCCCCCCTGCCCCAAAACACCCACCCCCCATGTTGAGGGCATGGGGCCTGGAACAGCTCGGGGGGGGGGGGGGGGGGCGCTCGCTCGTCCCCACCCCCTTTTCTTGACTGGCCAGGCTGGTGCTCGGATAAGGGTCTGGTATGGATTTTGGGGGGACCCCACGCCATTTTTTCGGCGTGGGGGTTCCCCTTAAAATCCATACCAGACCAAAGGGCCCGGTATGTGCTCTTGAAGGGGGAACCCATGCCGGTTTAAAAAAAAAAAAAAAAAAAAAAATTGGCGTGGAGTTCCCCCATTTATGCACAAGTCGCATGCCAAAATCGGATCAGTTAATACGGAATCCGACTTTGATCCGACTTCAGAAAAAAAGTAGTGCAGGAACTACTTTGAAGTCGGCACGCCTTAAAGTCATGCCAATATGAATGGCAGTCATTCAAAACCATGGAGAATGACTTGTCATGCGATTTTGCAGTCCAAAATCATGGGACAAGTCGTATAAGTGTGAAAGGGGGCTAAGGCTGAAATGTGTAAGCTGAGCTATCAATATGTATTTTATCCCTATGTATCAATAAAGGTTTATATATTTAGAGATTGTCAGGCGCTAACCATTTTGAGTGACTTTGGACAAACGGGAGCCTAAGGCTTCATGTAAACTTCTGCACTGCAGTTGGGCATTTTTTTTCACCTGCCCCTGAGCTCTCCTCTGTTATCTTATCAGTACATGTACACAGGGTCTTTATAGTCATTTCTAGGCAGTTGAGTTCAGAAGCATTTTTTGGAAAGCCAAATAATGCGTTCAGAACGGATGTTTGAAGGCATTTGAAACGCCAAATGCCTGTAACAGCTTGTAAACGCGGTAACTCACGTTTAGACGCCTTTCGTTTTACAGTTGTTTTTCATTTTTGATTATTTGCAAAAAAAAAAAAATTATATATTTTTTTTTTTTTTTTTTTTGTAAACGCAAATGTGGCATGTAAATGCGGCAAAACTGAAGTTTTTAAAAGTCGTTTGCTATCTGTCAAGTTAAATCATTCAGGAGAGGTTGTAAAACATTCCGTGTACATTAAGGCTCTGTTTCCACTAGTGCGACTTTTCATGCGACTTGGGACTGAAAAGTCGCATGACAAATTGTTTCCCATGATTTCCAATGAGTACCGTTCATATCTGTGCGACTTCAAAGTAGTCCCTGCACTACTTTGGTCCCACTTTGATGCGACTTGAGGTCCATAGATACAGGCATTGCTTCAAATCGCGGTAAAAAGTCGCGGTAAAATCACGGTAAATCGCGCGACTTTGGGGACGCACTAGTGGAAACATAGCCTAAGCCTTAATCAGCACACCACCATCAGCCTAAATGAAACTGCGGGGAATTATTTCCATTAACATGAATGTGCAGCTAATTGCCCTTGTATACTTACAGTATATAAAGGGTATGTTACCCACTTCTTATTTCACCTTTTCTGGCCAGCAACGACATCTGTATCCTGGAATGTCTTTTACGGATAACTAATGTATTGACCTACAAAAGTTTTATAAGTAGTGTTGACATAAGATTATGTTCTGTCTTTGTGTTTGCAGATATTGTCATTAATAAATTGTTATACATGTTTCTCTTGTCTCCTCCACTAAATAAATAATACAATTGTTGCTGCTAATGTTATTTGGTTTATACAACTGGTAACGAATCCATTCTTACAGGAGGACAGATTTATTACTTGCTGCTGTTTGTACAGGCATACCCTGTATACAATAGGACAGAGCATGTATGTAAAATGAAAATGTACTTAAAGTTCAGCAATGCCTTTTTTCACTTCTCAATGCATGTAATTACACTAGCTCTATGGGAAATCTTGGTCAGTTTGACATGGCATTGCTCCCGAACCATAAGTGACAGGGACACCAAACTTGGCAACCCAGGACTACGACATGGTAGATTACCTAGGCAAGCTGGCTGACCCCAAAATTGGATATGTTGTAGTCCTGGGTCCCCTCTCAGTGCTCACAAAGTTTGGTGTCCCTGTCACTTATGTTTCAGGAGCAGTGCCATGTCAAGCTGACCAAGATTTCCCATAGAGACCAATGTTAAAAACCAGGAGTAGTGCCATGTCAAGCTGACAAAGATTTCCCATAGACGCCAATGTGTCTATGGGAATGTGTGAGTGTACAGAAAGCGGGGTATGCCTGTATAGCATGCAATGATTGTGTCCCGTGTATCTACCTTCACAGGAGTGAATGACCTGCCTCTAGGCCTTAAAGTGAAACTTCATCCAGCGCTTTTTTAAGTGTAGAGAAGGCTTTGAGCCTCTTTTTTTATTATTTTTTTTTGGTGTCCCACCTGCATCCTGTCATCAGGACAGAAAATTAGGTAACTCATGCCCCCACACACACCCCAATTGGGACACGGCAATGAAAGAGGGGGAAGGGAAAGACAGCGCCACTGTTCTAGTGTAGTTATCAATGTAAGCCTTTTTTTAAAGTGGTTGTTAAGCCACTAACTGATCATTATATAATCCCTTTATAAAAAGAAAAAGCCGATTTCTACCTGTTTTAACAGTGTCTTCCAGCGATCAAATGACTCTAGGCCCTCAGCTCTCTCCGTCTGATATTCCCCTGCTGACGTCAGCCAGGAAGGCGGAGAGGAGCAGAGAGCCCGGAGTCATGTGATAAATAGGTAGAAATCGGCTTTTATTTTATAAAGCACAGGCACTAGGACTCAGCTTTTTATGTGACAGTGAAGATGATATAATGATCAATTCGTTTTGAAGCAGTGGGGAGAGGAGTAGAGTAGCGCTAGTGAGAGCTGACAGGCATAGGGGGGAGGAGGACAGCGGGAGACAGAGGAGAGCTGCAGATAGCAGCGTGTGACGGAGGCACGTACACTGACTATGGTGTGAGGGCTCAGCAGCCCTGATATATCGTGGTCAGCGTACATAGGGGAGTTTAGAAACTGTCAGGATCAGTCAGGTATTTCAGGTGTTTACAGGGGACCAAAATACACAACACAATCACTGTACTGTACATCATGCTTTAAGGGAACAGGATCAGTTATTTTATTTCTTTTGGGGGGGGTTTAACAAATGTTTTAAACAATATAATACTACTCTCAAAAATAAGGTGCATCAGAAGCAGTATTGGACAACACCATATGCCGCTGTCAGTGCACAGTCCCGAGCCTCACAGAGGATCAGTCCATAGCAGAAGAAGAGGAAGATTTCTTTGAAATGCGTTCTGAGTTTTGGTTCAACCTAAAAGCAGAGGTTGCGGTTTGGTTTTCCTCATTTGCTCATTGCATGCCAAGTGTAGGCAAACACAGTAGTTTTAGAAGCTGGGTGCCTCTAAGCCCAGAGGATGTGTTGTTACTTTGTCACGCTAAGTAATCAATGGGGGAAGTCTCTCGGGTAGACTGAAAAGCGTTTGTAAAGGATCATTTTTTAATTTTTTAAAATAACAAACATATCATACTTACCTCCACTGTGCAGCTCGTTTTGCACAGAGTGACCCCAAACATCCTCTTCGGGGGTCCCCCGGCGGCTCTTCCCCGCATCAGGTAACCCCCCAAGGAGAAACGCTCTCCCGAGGGGGTTATCTTGCGGGTGCGCTCCCGAGTCCAGCATTTGCGTCCACCGTCACAAATGCTCCCCGGGATCCACCCAGATGCCGAGACCAGCAGCTGGCTCAGCCTCTCAGCGAGATCACTGGGAGACTGTGCCAGACACCCCCACCCCCTCTACAGCCCGGCACTGGAGGAGCAAAGCAGAGACCCAGAGACTGACAGCCACTGGTTCTCTGCTCACTGAAGACCAAGAACTGAATGACCAGCTGTCTTTGATCGCACAGTTCTCAATGTAGAGAGACGGCGGGGGAAAAATGCAGTATCCATCTAGGTGGCAATATTTGTTTCTTTCCATTCATACATTTCTCTTTTAAATGAGAAATTTTATATATTTGTACCTGTGACGTCTCTAACCAGTGGTTTCCCAGCTATCCGTGGTTTCCAGGAGGAGAATCTGTGCAGTGACATATTGTCCTGCATTGTTTCTTGGGCTACATGTGCCATATTTTCTGGGCCTTGTATCCTGTCTGCAGGAGGAGTTGCTGGAAGAGTTGCAGTCAGAGCTAGGAGGAGGGGAGGTAGAGGTGAAATAGGGAAAACGCACTGAAGATGGCAGCCTTATAATAAAACTATCTACACATGCTGGCGTGTTTTATGTTGGCTTCCGAAGGATGTGAACTGCTGAGGGGCAGTGAGGGGATTGGTCCCCCTGAAGCTAACAAATAGGCACAAGTTCCTGGCTCCCGAGGCAGAAAATAAGGATTTCAGAAGAAGCAAACCACACGTTTCAGAGAGTATATTGCTGTATGTTTCAGAGAGCTGTGTGCTTGTAAATGACATTCGAGAACTAAAGTTGCTGACATACATCACTGATTTGTTCATTTTCCTCTTTGATAAAGTAATACTAAGGCTAATTTTTTTAAAAGAAAAGATGTAATACCTGCTCTGTGCAACAATATTGTACAGAAAGGTCCCTTACCACCTTCTTCTGGCAGTCCCCTGCAGGCGTTGCCCGCTCCTCCCTCCTTCACGTGCCTCCTTTTAGCAAGCTGGGTACTAAGGAGGCACCCGTGCGTGCATGCTCCTGAGCTGGGCTGTGTGTCTATAGAGACACACACACGGCTGGTAAGCCACGCCCCTGCTCCCTCCTCACAGGAGCCTATGGCTCTGCTGCCCTCCCGTGAAACCAGGAAGTGGCATTAACTACCCACCCCGACTGGGGGCATTCTGCAGAACTGAACACATTTTAACTCTCCTTGATGGCCCTTGGGCCCAGGAGACATATGTGAACCTTCAGTTTGTTTCCTTAGGTTGCTCAGTGGACATTCATTACCTACAAAAGTTATCTGTTCACGTTCTCTCAGCCCATGCCTCTTTATTATGTTTGATATGCTATGACCCTGCGTGGGTGAATGGTTGTCATGTTGCCATACTCTCTACAATAAAAAATGACTGTACCAGGAAGTGAGGGGAGGGGGCTGCAGTAGGAGACAGCACTAAAGTGGCGACAGGAGTCAGGTAAGTGTTTAGGGACAGTTGGTGGGCGTTCTCTTCCCTTTTAGAATTACTTAAACGAGAAGGGTTTTTTTTCTTTTTTTTTTTTTTGAAAATATACTTGCTTAGGTGGATGCTGCATCTGTCCCCCGCAGCTCAAAGACTGAGCGATAAAACACTGCTGATCGCTCAGTTCTCCATGAGCAGAGAGCTGGTGACTGTCAGTCACCGCTGTCTGCTCTGCCCCATCAGCCTGCTGTCTACTGAAAACTGGTTACAGTAGTGCGAAATGAACTGCACTCCTGTGATCTATAGGAGCTTTGGCTGTACTTCTCCTTTTAAAGCTTCCATGTTCCCATGTGGAGTCTGCTGGAGCGTTCAACTGTTTGTGAATGGCAAAAAGACATCCACATGTAACTATATATGGACACTTGTGTTCTTACTAGTCTGTTTACATGAAGAAGTTTGGAACCAGTACCATTGTCTTCTGCCTCAAAGCTGAGCTCTTGTTAAAAAAAATATATATTTTTGGCATGCTGCATCAGTCACATTTCCCCTAATAAAGCATAACCCATGTTCTGCCTGGTTACTGTAAAGTATCTTATTTAGATCCTTCCCCAAAAATGCCAGATGCTCCTCACAGCGATGATTTTCCAGTGCTGTGGGGGTTTAAAACAGTGGCTGTGCCTGCGAACCACTTGTGTCTTTGCCTTCCCCTTCTGCCCCATTCACAAAAATCCTGGTATTCCTCTCCCAGAATCCAAGGCACTCTGTGACTGGGTGGGGGGTTCTGTTTATCATGCACGCCTCCATTCACTGAACGCCTTGCATTCTGGGAGAAGAATACTAGGATGTTTATGAATAGACATGGGGACAGGAAGGGGATGGTGAACAGTGCGAGTCCTTCACAGTTGCAGCCACTGCTCTCAACTCCTGCATCTCTGAAAGGTGGTGAGGAGAATTTGGCATCAATGGAGGAAGGATTCTTACAGTTACCAGCAGAACATGGTATGTACTTTATTAGAGGGAATTTATGTGACTAGAGCTGTGCCCCCCCCAATATAAAATTTCTATCTGGAGCTTAGCTTTAAAGATGCCAGGTTATCAAGAGGTTAAATGGTGTGCGTTATAGTAGAACTAGAGGCAAATTTCAATAGAGCAAGATTTATTTCACTATCTGTGTCCCATTGCAGAGCTTTCCCAGCACGTCCTGTCCCATAGCCAAACAGAAAGTTAGAAGAAATCCTTGTAAATTAAGGGAATTCCTTGGGGGTCCCCAGGTCACCAGAACTAGTCCCCATTGTAAGATTTCCCCTCCATTACTTTTCTGGGGACAACCCAAAATTTGGGGATTTTTTTTTTTTTTACTTTCAATGATAATGGCAAACATGACAAATAGAGAGAGGGAATCTCCTTAACGGGGGCACAGACAGCAATAAAAACTAACAGGGGCTCCAATCCCTCTCCAGGGTAGATTTGATTTAAATCAAGTCACTTTAAATGAGGATTTAAGTCACTAGTAAAAAGGTTTGATTTAAATCATAATTTTTAACCACTTGCTGACCGCCACACACCGATTTACGTCGGCAGAAGGGCGCACCTGTACGTCACTTTGAATTTCCTCACGCCACGGGAGCGTGCCTGCTGGTCCTGCAAACTCGATGTTCGCCGGCGGCACGTGATTGTGGCGAGGAGAGGCAGAACGGGGAGAAGCCTATGTAAACAAGGCATTTCCCTGTTCTGCCTAGTGACATGACAGGGATCTACTGTTTCCTGTTATCGGGAGTAGTGATCACTGTCATGTTCTAGTGAGCCCATCTCCCCTACAGTTAGAACACATCCAGGGAACACACTTAATCACCCGATCGCCCCCTAGTGTTTAACCCCTTCCCTGCCAGTGTCATTTATACAGTAATCCTTGGCTATTTGTAGCTCTGATCGCTGTATAAATGACAATGGTCCCAAAATAGTGTCAAAAGTGCCTGATATTGTCACAGTCCCGATAAAAATCGCAGATCGCCGCCATTACTAGTAAAAAAATAAAAATAATAATAAAAATGCCGTAAATCTATCCCCTATTTTGTAGATGCTATAACTTTTGCGCAATCAATTATTTTTGGTAGAAAAAAATTTAGAATACATATCTGCCTAAACTGTCGAAGAAAATTTTTGTGTTTTTTTTATATATTTTGGGGGGATATTTACTATATAGCAAAAAGTAAATAATATTGCTTTTTTTTTTTTTCAAAATGGTCCCTCTTCTTTTTTTTTTTTTTTTGTTTTTTTTTGTTTATAGTGCAAAAAACAAAAACCGCAGAGGTGATCAAATACCACCAAAAGAAAGCTCTATTTGTGGGGAAAAAAAGGATGCCAATTTTGTTTGTGTACAACGTTGCACGCTCGCGCATTTGTCAGCTAAAGCGACGCAGTGCCGAATCACAAAAAAATGCTCTAGTCAGGAAGGGGGTAAATCCTTCCGGGGCTGAAGTGGGTAAAGAGCAAATGTCATCTCTGTCCCACAGCGGCTCCTCCTCTGACCCGCTGTTGACTCACCTAAAGTCTCATCCACTTTAATGGAACGGCTGGTGATGCGGCAGTGACACAACAAGGTCAGGGACGTGGCGGCAGCAGGTGAGTGGATGCCCGCTAACAGACGCTGCCATGATGGATCTGAAATGACAGGTGATCTTTAAATGTAAGGACTTATTTTTGCTGGTAGTTTGACTCTTTTAATATTTGCAAACAAAATTGAAGGTTTCCTATTTAGAACAATAAGTTGTCGGGTTAGTAAAACGGCGATTTCAGAACCGATTCAATCATCAGCTTGGATTCATTGAATGAGTTTACTAAAAATGTAAATATTGCAGAATATACAGCCTCATGCTACATAACTAAACTCCATTTCATGCTGAATAAACAAAATTATTAATGTATCTTAAACAGAAAACTATCTTTAGATAGATTTTGACTTCAAAACTATTTTATTCAAATAAATTTGATAATCAAAAAAAAATCTATATATATATATATATATATATATATATTTTTTATAAAAAAAAAAAAAAAATCATTAATTTTATATCTACCCTGTTTTGCCTTTAGTTAATATCATGGCACCTCTTGTATTACATCACACAGTTTAGTTTGGTATGCAGCGTGTCAGTCGTCTTATGACTGAGAAGGCCAGAGAACAGTTGCATGTATACTCACACGTGGCACAAACAATCTCAAAGGCCATGTGTGTGTAAGGTTTGTTTACTTCGCACAAACAGTTGTGGCTGTTGGCTTGTCTGACAGCTCTATTTATTGTGTGGCAGATTCTTGTCCAGTCAGCATGAGCTCTTCCCAGTTATTTTGCTCTCCTGCTGGTTACTTTCTATATTTGTTGTTTTTTTTTTGTTTTTTGTGCTGCTCACAAATCTGGGAGCCCAGGCATCTCGTCTTGTGATTTCAAATTGCTCGAACCTTTTTTTTTTTTTTTTTTTTTCCTGCAGTGCAGGCTCATCTTGGTGTGCTTTACATTGGTTACTTTGTGTCTAGATAGCACCTGTGATCCTAATCTTGGGCTGTATACTGAGCTTCAGCTTTAAAAATCAAAGGCCAACATTACCTTTACGACCATGTTATGTCCGTATTAATGGTGTAACATGGTGCAAGGGATTGTTCTTAACCGCAGAGGCTGTCACTTTTGAAATTTGCACAGCTATACAGGGCTCCACCCACACAGCTGCATTATTTACAGGGATCTGTGAATAAATACTCTGCAGGTTCTGTCTGCCAACACAGCAGAGGAACGTGTAGTTCTCAGTGAAACACAAGTATGGGGATCCCTGCACTCATAGTTTATTGACACTTCCTCCAGCTCTCTACCTGGAAGCCTGTACCTCCTTATGGACATAGAGCTGGAGAATCTGTCTGCAGGAGCCTTGTATTGCACCCACAATCCACTGATCACAGTTGCAATGCTTTATACTTTATAGGGTCATTAAAAGTAAAAGTGCATTTTTTTTCGCTGCAAATATATATGCATTAGGTTTTCTTTTTTTTTTCTTTGTAAGGTAAACCCCCTATAAGATTTTTATTGCAGTCAGCATTTCTGTTTGTAGAGATTTCCCTTTCATTATCTAGTGCTTATATATAGTTTTGAATGTTATCTACAGCTATTTCCCACTTTTTAGTTTAATGTTAGTGATGTTTTAACTATGACTCATTATTTTTTAGTCTTAATAAATCTTTAAAGGTGTGTAAACAAACATACAATTATTTATTTCAGGTACTTTTATATAGAGTGCAATGTACACAGCACTTTAGGCAGGTAGTGCCATGGTTGGCACATAACAAGCACAGTTTCAGTCAAGCAGAGTATACACACAAAATCAAGGTATAATAGGATGATAGTCTGGAAAATAAAAGTATATAGATATCTATATTTGTATGTTCACATTACTCTCCAACAGAAAATTCCATAAAACATCTTAATTTTGACCAGTTTATAAGATGAAGAATTAAGAAATGTAAGCCCTGGTTTCAGACTCATTATTTCTATTAATTTCTTTAGGCATTACGTGGTTCGAGGACCCGAGATGACCCCTTATGAAGGTGAGAGGAGGATTGTAGTATTTTATGCTTATTTCATAGCCATAATGGGAAGTGTACCAGTATAGTAGTCGACAGACGATTATTTAGCTTTCATTCTGCATCATCACAGTAAAAAATCGCTATTTATTATCTGGATCTGCCTTGGTCCGATCTAGTCCCCTTCTCTCCTGGAATTAGGGGAGGGCTCCGAACAAGTTGGGTTGGAGTGTTTGGGCAGTTTAGAAGGGACCGGCCAAATTTCAATTTAATGTATGGGCAGGGAAGTTGTACAGAAGTCGATCTACTTATTGACTTCTGTACATCCGCCTTGTCATATTTTTCCTGTTCAATCAGCTGTGCAGGCTATATCCTGCAGGGGGGAATCAAAGTATTCTGACAGCAGGGAAATCTCCCCGATGTCAGAATACAATAGCTCAGGGGAGCGGATTCCCCCATCCACATCGACTGTGTGGATGGGGTGATCAAATCAGTTTTTTTTTTTTTTTTTTTTTTTTTTTTAAAGCAGGGAAGGGGGCGAGAGAGCGCAAAATCCATAGGGCAGTATGGCAAATGAAAAGGAATTTATTAAGACTAGAGTTGTTCTACTCACAAACTAGAGCTATAGCAGAGCACTGCAGCGAGTCCATGCTGGGGCTCTAAGCCCAAACTCCAGGAAGGGGAGAGGATCAGTGGACAGTGTATGGGCCGCTGGCATACCCTGAGCTGGGGGAAGCTGGAAACTACCGCCGGGATCTTCCGCTCCGACCAGACCGGCACTCTGACGTCACTGCTGGAGTTTGCGCACAGGACATGTTTCGAGACTTCCTCTTTTTCAGCTGTGCCTAACCAGGGCTACCCACTCTCTATAAATACCGGAGGTAAACAAAGCAAACATTGCAGGAGCATTGAGCACCCTCCCTCACCAGAGCACTCAAATACCAATGCAGATCAATGCAAGCATAAAATAGGGGCGGAGGGGCTGGCTACAAAGACCATGAATAACCCCCAAAAAACATCAAAGCAACCCACTACATGGGATGAACCATCACAGTATCTGTATGTGGACAAATTCAAAGGAATGAAAAATAATAAATACCAAAGAATACTGAAGATGATGATAATTGTTTTAACAAGTGAATTGTTTTATTATTTAGCCTGCTGGTTAAGGGCCCTTTCACCCTTGTGCAACTTGTCCTGCGACTTGGGACTGCAAAGTCGCATGACAAGTCCTACCCCATGATTTCCAATGAGTACCGTTCATATCTGTGCGACTTCAAAGTAGTCCCTGCACTACTTTGGTCTGACTTTTATGCGACTTGAGGTCCGTAGACCTCAAGATTGCACAGGCATTGCTTCAAGTCACGCGACTTTCAGGTCGCACAAGTGTGAAAGGGGCCTTAATGAAGAAAACTGACTCATCTATGGACTGCCTTATTAGATGTTTGCAGGAGAGGAAGAAAAAGCGCATTTTTTATGAGTTGGTAATTTTTGTCCGCCTTCTCAAAATGCTAGTTGCCTGGCCGTGTTTGGTTTGAATACTTTTCAGTCCGAGACCTAGAACAAGCATGCAGCAAATGCAAGTCTGAGAAAAGTCAGAATTTCTTACTTCCTGTTTTGGTGCATTGTCTCAGTGTACTGAAGCTGTAGGATCAGCATGATAGCAAGTCCTATCGTCTTATAACTGCTTTCCTTGAATTACTGCTGCATGTTAGAGAAAGATCAGGATTAAAGTCACCCTAATTTCATATTTTACTCTTATTAAGAGTGTGATATGAAGCATGGTACCATACACCATTCCCAGAATCACAATGCCATTCACCCACTACCAGAATCTCAGAGTGCTTACTGTTTCTTCCTTCTTCCCTCTCAGCTGCATCATCCATTCACAGGGATTTCCAAATGAAAATACTACAAGTCTTCTCTACACCCGTAGCACAAGGACTGAGCAGAGAATTCCAGCAGCAGGGTGGTAATAGCAATTTGCTGTACAGACCCAGAGCTGGGGGGACACAATGCAAGAGCCTGTGCATTGCACCCACATCACACTGATTGCAGTAGCAATGCTTTGCAGGCCTGAAAGCAAAAAGGTTATTGGTGCGTTTGTCAAATTTTTCCAAAAGGTGGCCTATGCTTTAAATAAATCTGTGTTGCACAAAACAAAGAATGAGCTGAATGTCAGTTTTTCCTGGTTTTATCTAGAATAGGTGCTCTTTTAAGGTCTTTTGATTGCTTTGTCTTAATTCAGAGACTTTCTTTCATTGTGCAGCTGAGATGTTTTTGTCTTCTAATTATATGTATTCTCTCTCTCTTGCAGGTGGTTACTACCATGGGAAACTAATATTTCCAAGAGAATTCCCCTTTAAACCACCTAGTATTTATATGATCACTCCTAATGGACGGTTTAAATGCAACACACGGTAGGAATCCTTCTTTTTCAACATCATACTGTCAGGGGATGAGTTCAGAGAAACTGTCATAAAAGAGCTCTGGCATGATTATAAAGTAGGGTGTTAAAATGTATATATTACCAAAGGTTTTTTTTTTTTACTTTATGAAGTAGATAAGGATTACAAGCTGGCTGTTTTTTTTTCTATTTGTGACTCCATTCCACAGATTCTCCTCTCTAATTGTCTTTTGACTGTCATGGGGACAGAAAGTGCCCCCCCCACCTCCTAAACTAATGCCGCGTACACACGGTTGGACTTTTCGACCGGACTTGTCTGACGGACCAAATCCGGCGGACAATCCAATCGTGTGTGGGCTTCACCGGACCTTCAGCGGACTTTTCCAGTTGCAAATCTGACGGACTTTAGATTTGGAACATGCTTCAAATCTTTACGTCATAACTCCGCCGGACCCAGAAATCCGCTCGTCTGTATGCTAGTCCGACAGACAAAAAACAATGCTAGGGCAGCTATTGGCTACTGGCTATCAACTTCCTTATTTTAGTCCGGTGTACGTCATCACGTACTAATCCGTCGGACTTTGGTGTGATCGTATGTAGGCAAGTCCGGTTGTTAGAAAGTCGGTTGAGAGTCTGTCAAAAGTCTGTCGGACTTTTGTGGCTGAAAAGTCCGACCGTGTGTGTCCGACCGTTACAGTTGCCACCAGAAAAATGGCGAGGGAAAGTCTTCCATATGGGAGCTGTTTGGGAGGGGGTTTACCCTCAGTTTATAGAGCTTTTCACCCACTTCCTAAATATAGCCATTTAGAGGTCGAGTCAATGTCTCTACAAAGCATTACGATGTAGGAAAGATATGATCACAAATGACATAATTGTACAGGCATTCTGCTTGTTGAAGAGAAGTTTGTGTTCTAAAATCCCTTGCTGCTTGATGTCAGGCGACGGTATGGCCAATGCATGACACTCCAGTAAACTGATAAATTACTGAGGCCAAATTAAGCATGCTACTATTGCAGTGCAAATGTCTAAACGAATAGGGATTTGTCGCATGGCATTCAAGAGGCACATACTGTAGCTTGCCTGGCAGTGGGAGACAGGTATATGAATATGACTTGGTGATCAGTGCACTCAACAGTGGTTGGCATGATTGGTAGGACTCTGTCAGTGCCAGCACTAGGAATGCTATATTATTACATACAGATCAGCCAACTTACTCAGCGGGT
Organism: Aquarana catesbeiana; assembly: GCF_042186555.1. Lineage (NCBI taxonomy): Eukaryota > Metazoa > Chordata > Amphibia > Anura > Ranidae > Aquarana > Aquarana catesbeiana. The sequence goes on along the minus strand of NC_133333.1, from coordinate 168,563,365 downwards.
GTAATTTGTTCTGCTTTGTCCAGAGCTTATTAAGGCCAACTTCAGATGAATGCATTTTTCTCAAGGAAAGGAACCGCTCCTGGATAAGAAGTGTTTGCGCTAGCAAGGTTGAGATTGTGGACCCACCATGCAGCCTGCAAGTGTAGTAGAGATGTAAAGTCTAAGAAGCTACTGGTATTCACTGGTAGTCTCCAGAGTTTAATAGTCAAATCTAGTTCCTATTTCTGTTTCAGGCCAAACCCAATAAATTACAATGTTTTCCACATTTTAAGATTGCAAAAATCCCATTGATTTTAACATTTCATTTCCACGTCGGCATCCTGATATGTTTTTCCCTTGCCTTCTGCAGACTCTGCCTTTCGATCACAGACTTCCACCCAGACACATGGAACCCAGCATGGTCGGTATCAACAATCCTCACAGGTCTACTCAGCTTCATGGTGGAGAAAGGACCCACCCTGGGTAGCATAGAGACCTCAGACTTTACTGTAAGTGTGTATGATTACAGAGTTAAGATAAACAGGATCTGTAGTTAAAGAAACGTTAATGTAGTTCGGAGGTTGGAGAAGTGTGATTTGCTTCCCTAGAACACCCCTTGGAACCTAATGTTCATTCGACTTGTTGCTTGCAGTGACACGTGTAGAAACTAGGCAAGGTAAAGACCCACTACCACCCGATAAGACTAGCTTGTTGGGGCTGCATAGTCATCCAGAAGGGCAGGTTGTATCTGCTGGATGTCAGACAGTAGAGTTCTTGATGACTTTTCACTGAGTGACTGTGCAAAAACAATGGGAAGTGTGAGGCTCCCGAGTCTGAGTTCTCCCTTTCCCCCCCTCTCCTATCTATGACCCTCTCTCTCTGCCTTTTCGCTCTTCTCGCTTTCTTTCTGGTTTCTCACTATCCTGGTTCTCGCTGTTGCCTCATATGGAGGGGGTTGCTGGAGAAGAGCCTCCCCTTTGGCGACAATTTTGGGGATATGGCATTTTATGCAGTATTCATTTTTTTTTTTTTTTTTTTATATACCATCCCCTGTTTTCACTATGTTATAGTATAATTGTGAACAATATTGATCATTGGTAATGTTTACCCATTTTCTAGCCCCTGCATGGGCGATCAACGAGCTTGTTTATGAATCTCTTGTTTATCCTGAAAATTCAATAAATATATTGAAACAGAAAAACAATGGGCAGGCTAGCCCTTAAAGCGGAACTTCAGTCATTTTTCATCTTTCCATCTATTAAATCTTCTCCCCCTGTTGTTTTAACTTTGGATAGTAAACCGTTTTTATTTCTGCCAGTAAATACCTTATACAGCCCACTTCCTGTTTTTTGTCCGGTAAAAGCCTAGGCTTATGACATGCACAGCGCGCGCTCTCTCTCTCTCTATTATGTGAGCAGACTGAAGTTCCTCTTTAACATTTCCCCGTGTTTACATTTGTGTGTATTTTTGCACTAAAGTGGAACTTGGGTAAATCTAAAAAATGAGGTGTGTGTGTGTGCGCGAACGAGTGAGAGAGAGATGTAGGCTGCCCATAATGATAAATCTATGCTCTCTGCATTTCTAAGTACCCCCTGGAACATTTTGTAGGCTGCCTATACCAATAAATCCTGGCTCTGTTTTTCTTGGTATCTCCTAAAACAGCGGTCCCCAACCTTTTTGGCACCGGAGACCGGCTGCATGGAGGAAAATTGTGCCGGGGGGGTAAGCGATTTTTCGTGGACAATGGCTGGTGTTAGCGCTTCAATCATCATCACACCATGCTTGATATAATGTCAGGGTAGTTTAAAGCACATTATTTCCATTATAATTTATTACATTGTAGTAATAAATGAAATGGTTCAACTCACCATAATGTAGAATAAGTGGGAGCCCTGAGCGTGTCACTTGCCACGTCGCCTTCCACCAGATGTGGAGTGTCACTTGCCACGCTGCCTGCCACCACTGCATTGGTGGCAGCACTGGTCCATTTAGCACAGAGACCGGCCTCTGCGCAGTGGTGGGTTCCAAATGCACCTTAGCCTCGCCCCATTCAGAATAGCAGCAGCGGTTCTGGTTGTAGAATCTAGAGGAATATGGAGGTTGTCATTACTCATTCTGAAAATGCCAGGTGCCTGGCTGCCATGCTGGTCTGAACCCCCCATGTAGATCTGCAGCTGTGCCGTCACTGGCTATACGCTGCTCCCAGGCACAGAGGATCAGACCCCAGGGACAGCCAGGCACTCAGCATTTTCAGGATGATCACTGACAGACATCCAGCAAGCACTGTGAGTGGAGCGCCCCTTTTGGTATGTCAGGCAAACAGCTGAGGGGGTGAACTACAAGTCCCAGCACACACCCCACCTGTACCGTCACTGATGACATCACATCTCTGTGGGATCGCCCCTTTTGGATGTAGCAGGGTGTCTCCCTCCTCATGCTGCAGCCAGTCTCACCTGGCAGAGGGAGGATCCGGGACTCCTCTGGCTCCGCCCTCGGCCATTCCTGATTAGCTGTCCCGGGGGAAAGAATCTGTGCCACTGAACAAGGAGAGCTCTATGCTCAGTTTTCTCCCAGCGGCAAGCCGCAGGAGGGCGGTGTTGCGGGGCGGGCAATGAGAGATGCTGTCATCTCTCTGCTCCCCACTGCACCTCTTACACTGAGGCTGACAGAACACCGGCTGTGAGGGCGGAAGATCGGTGATGCGGGGGGCGGAGAGAAATGATGTTACGTGTGCTGATTCTCTATCCCCTCCCCCATAGTCTGAGCTCTGCTTTACAGGGACTGTACAATGCTAATACCAAATCACATCTAGATACTTCTACTGCTTGCATTTAAAAAAAAAATTATTAATGTATCAAATGCTGGTTTTAGATGTTTTTTATATTGGCCTGTAGTTTAGCTTTAATTAGTAAAATTGTTTACCGCGTATGGTAGTAATGGCAAAATCAATATTGGAGTTTGAGATAAAATCAATATCCTACAACAAATATCCAGAGTTATAATTAATAGAGAATAATCTAAGATTATATGCATACTGGGAATTCTGACTCTCCTTGGAGGGGATTAGAAAGCAGTTTGCATTGGCAGTATTTGCTGTGGTGGGGATTTCTTTTGCCTTCCTGTAGACCAAAAAACTGGGTGTCCTGGGAGTTTGAACTTGGTGGATATGAGGTTTTTATTTTATTTTATCTTTTTAAATATTATTAACTGTATAACTATGTCCTGCTAAGATACTGTCTATGGTGCTTTTACACATCATGAATGCTGCACCATGGGCTCAACAAATCCTCAGGAGCAACTGGTAAGAGGGTTGCTTGGGCTCCTGATCAGACTGTGCTTTAGGCTTGTTTCAGAAACCCATTTACACTCATGTCAATACTGAGAACTGTTATTTCTCCATAGCTGTGTTCCGGTGTTACAGTAAAGCACAAAAGGAATTTGAAAGTTTGGCTTTGGGGAAAATTTTTTTGACATGTTTTTTACTTTTGTTTAAAAATAACAAACAAGACTTTAATATTACTAATATTACTAAAACAAGACTTTAATATTATTAATCCCCTTAGAACACAGAGCACACCAGCTAAATTGTATTGAACTAGACCAGTGTTGATTTTGGCAGCGGTTTTTTCTTCGTCTTTTGACTAAAATGCCAAGTGGTTTTAGTCTTCGTCTTTTGACTAAAATTCCATTTTAGTTTTAGTCCCATTTTAGTCATCTGCAATTGTTTGTCGTAATTTAGTCGACTAAAATCTCCAGTACATTTTAGTCGTCTAATATTTAATGGGTTTAGTTAAATTGTAATGCATTATTTAAGCATTTCTCTACATTTTCCAAACTCATTTTATACTCCTGGAGTGAAAAATCGAATATGTTATTATTCATGGTATTAAAGGTGTCAGAAACCATGAATCAGACCGAGACAGAAGCACAATCAAATCACACTAGTTTAATAATAGGTAGTAAATAGAACAAACGTAGTCAAAACATAGCCAAAGTTCGGTAACCGGAATGGATAGTCAGCCAAGCCAGAAAGTCAGGGATCAGTGTAGTGGAACAGCAAGCAGGATCTGGAGCCAGAAGGAATGTCAGCCAAGCAAATCTTAAACAGGAACGAAGGAGATAGTCTCTGTGATGTTGACCAAGGCGAAGGCAGAGATCCTCTGTGCTGGACGGCTTAAGTAGGCAGAACTGACGAGCAGGATATCAACAAGTGAGTAACTGTGGAGAGATGGGAGCTGGCGATTAGCCAACAGCTGAATGGCCAGCTCAGAGAAGGCAGGGCTGAGCCCAGCCCTGACAAAAAGATAACTAAAGGTTTGTGGGTTTTTTTTTTTTTAAACAAACATGTCATACTTGCCTCCTCTGTGCAGTTGGTTTTGCACAGAGGGGCCCCAATCCTCCTCTTCTGGGGTCCCTCAGCGTGGCTGCTCCTCCTGTTCTCGAGTGCCCCGTTAGAGAGCCGCTCTCCCTCAGGGCACTCGTGTGGGCGTGCTCCCGTGTCCTACTGCTGCGTCTATTGACACAGACAGCAAGACTCAGCCCCGCCCCCCCGGCTCCCACGTCATTGGATTTGATTGGCCGCACTGCTATCAATCCAATCCGGACTCGAGACACCAGCTCGAGCTGGTGTGCTCTTCCCCGTTGCTGGAACGATCGGGTTCAGGTAAGTAAAAGGGGGGCTCTGGGGGGCTGCTGCAGCACAGGAGGTTTTTCACCTTAATGCATAGAATGCATTAAGGTGAAAAACCACGAGGGTTTACAACCCCTTGAAGGTGTGAACATGCACTACAGACACAGATTTAGTCGTTCTACAACGTCTTTAAGTAAAACCAAGTTCCGTTACACTGTCAAAAAAGCAATATTCTTGTAACGTTAAAATAAAAAAACAAAAACTCTTTGCATGATGATACCACCATGTAGTGCACATTTACATGAACTTTAACAGTTCAAGAAACTGAACAGAACACAACAAAACATTTCAGCAGCTAGCAACACACTGCACAGGCACTGTTACTGGCACTCTGGCACAGCATAATAAACCAATACTCGAGGATAATGCTTATTTCTACAATAAGAATCTGTTTACTGTTAGTTTATTATTTCAACAGTTCTAATTCTCAGATACATTCGAAGAAAAAAGTGCATAGTCTACAATAATGCCATTTAGTTTGTGGATTATAACGGTCACTACTTTTTGTCAACTTCTCTCATTGATTCCTCAGTGGCTCACCTAGTTATCATTTATCTGCTAGTCAGTCCCGCCTACAGCCAGCCCCTTCTGGCTATTTAAACTGCCTTGTTCATTCCTTTCCTGCCTTCGCTTAGTCAACATATCTGGAGTTTCTCAGCTATGTTCCTGTGAAAGACTTTGGCCAGCTGACCTCCCTTCTGATTCCTGATCCTGTTTTCCTACCTCTGACTATGCTGATCTCTGGTTCCCTGATTACTGGCTTGTCTGACTATCCACTTTGGCTTCCGATCCCTGGCTTATGTTTTGACTACGTTTACTGATCTGTACCATTTTTACCATTACATTTTTTTTTTTTTTACTGCGTTTTTTGTCTCAGTCTGATTCATGGTTCTTGACAGAGAGAAAGGAGTTGATAAAAAGTGGTGGTTATATTTCCTCCTACTAATGTAATTTGTAGCCTGCGCATTTTTACTATGAATTTTAAATTGACAAAACTGTTGAAAATATTGATTCTTCCTATCGCTATAAGCACAACCCACAAGTATTAGGTATGTTTCTTATGTTAGAAGTGTTTTATTCTCTAGGTAATTCTATTTGTTTTGATTCATTTTAAGGAAAGCACTTCGTGCTAACATGACCCTTGCTCTATTCCGCCGGCCTCTAGAGAGGGCAATGTGGATTTTCTTACAGCATACTCCTCTGCCTTTTTAGGCATTACCTGAATATACTCATCCACCACATCAACAAGGGTTTCACAGACCGTAGGGTTGACAAAACAAGTAGGTGCTGTAAGTGGCGAGAACACAGCAATTGTGGCAAGGTCTTAGTAGCTAGTGTTCTGTTTAAAGTCCTCAAGGTGGCTGAGTAGATCAAAGAGGGCATGGACATGGTGTCACTCTGGAGGGTTTTAGTATGTTCCGAAAAGGCAGCAGTAGGTCATGCAATCATGTTAGTTTTAAGCCATTCACTGTAATGCTGCACAGTTGTCTGAGGAGGCCTATAATGCTGCACAGTGCTCTGGACGGTGGTCTGAAGAGGCCTGTAATGCTGCACAGTGCTCTGAGGAGGCCTGTAATGATCCATAGTGCCCTGGTTGGTGGCTGTAATGCTCCACACTGCTCTGGACAGTGGTCTGAGGAGTACTGTAATGCTGCACAGTGCTCTGGACGGTGGTCTGAGAAGCCTGCAATGCTGCACAATGCTCGGGATGGTGGTCTGAGCTGAGGTGGCCTGTAATGCTCCACGGTGCTCTGGATGGTGGTCTAAGAAGGCCTGTAATGCTGCACAGTGGTCTGAGAAGGCCTGTAATGCTGCACAGTGGTCTGAAAAGGCCTGTAATGCTGCACGGTCCTTCATTAACGAAAACGGAATTGATATTCGTCATAGTTCTCATCAGTACACGAAAATGTGGTGTACTTTTCGTTTCATTTTCGTCACTGTAAAAAGACCACTGATGAAAATTTTGACAAACGTTTTAGTTGACGAAATTAACACTGAACCAGACCCTCCCATTCAGAATCGATATCCAAAGGACGTAGCGAAACAAACAACTATTTCTTCAGATTAACAAAAGTTAGAAATCTACAAAGTTTGTTTAAAGTTAATTACCAAGAGGAGATTCTTTTTTCTCAACAACAGCTGTTACTTTTTTTCGAGTGTATATAAGACCAGAAAAAAATGTGGATTCCCAATACAGGCGATCCTCGCGTTACAAACATCTGACTTACAAACGACTCCTACTTACAAGCGCAGGGAGACAACAGGAAGTGAGAGAAAATCTACACCTAGGAAGGGAAATTCACCCCTGTAAGAGTTACCATGGGAAAAAGGTGTCTCCGCTGAAGCTTTTACCATTTTTTGTTTTCACAACAACCCAAATTTTTTAATGTCCAATTGTCACAGGGACAGAAAGTGAGGTGAAATCTTCTGAACAGGGGCACAGACAGCAAAACAAATATTACAGGGGTGTTAACCCATTCCTATGCTATTCAAAAAGCGTAATAATTTTTTTGGCTGGAGTTACTTAAAAAATGTACCTGTTCCGACTTGCAAACAAATTAAACATACAAACAAACCTACAGACCATATCTATGTAACCTGGGGACTGCCTGTAGTACGATGAGAACGAATGCACATTTCAGTATTGCAATTAGGAGTTAAGGTCATTAGTTAGCTCAAGACAACCCAATATTCCGATTGAGATTATAGATGACCTGGGTACTTTGAGTAATTTGCTGGTAGTAGGCTTGCTTCAATTTACTAGTTATATTGTGTAGAGGGGTTCTCACATTTCCCTAACTCCTTCTTCTTCTTTTTTCTTTCTTTTATTATTTTTTTTTTTTTTTTTGTAGAAGAGTGGATGGCAGAAAAAAGGCACAGTAGTCCATCAAGTTTTATATATATAAAATAGCAGCACAGGATTTATATAGGGGCCAACAGTTTGTGCTGCACTTTACAACATTATGGCAGACAGCATAGTTACAATACAATTCGATACAAGAGAGATCAGAGGACCCTGCTTGTTAGAGCTTACAATCTAAGATATTATAATTATATATATATATATATATATATATATATATATATATATATATATATATATATATGTGTATATATATATGTGTAACAATAACTCTTGGCGGAGCTGCTGGTTTAAGCGGGCTTGTTACCTTCACTCTCCTTCCCTCTGTTTTACCGGCACCGGGTCTAGGGTTCCGTTGAGTTTACCTCTGAATGATACACGCACCAACACTTGAGTACGTTTTCAATGCTTTATTAAACGATTTACTAAGGAAGTAGCAGGAAAGAGGCAGAAGGGAAACTGCAGAAGAAACTCAAATATCTTCCTGTAAGATTCTTGACAAATGTCCTGGTAGAATTTTGATATTACAATAGAATGCGCTCCCCTCGTGGGACACACTCTTTGCTCGCCTGGATAGGCCTCTCTCACTTGCCTAGCAGCCAGTACGTAGCACGAACAAAAGTCTCTGCCACAGACTTGTTTGGGATAAACCTGTACGATCCTCTGCCACAGGATGTATTAGTTTTCTGCAATGAACGTCAGTCACAGTGCTTGAACCTTTAAGCCAAACCGGCAACACTATGCTGTATAGTTACTTTTAGGATACGTCCTCCAACCGAGTCACCAGGCCCCTCTCCAGACCAGCACGCTGCGTGATCCTTCCATGACGGGTCCTCCCCTGGGATCTCCTCGGTTGTCCAGCTTCTTCACACTGGATAGACAGCTCAGGACCTTGGCTGCTGTGGTAGGCCCCAGGCAAGCTTCTGGGCCCACCCCTGCGCCGCAGCGACATGGGCCTCTGGAACGGAGGACCACAAGATAGCTCTCTAACGCATACCTGTCGGCCAGGAGGGCCAGCAGGTGGCTGTAAAACGAACCCCACAATATGGCGTCTGTCCCATAAATACCCTCGCCCAGAGTGCAACTCGGAGGACCACCTCCACCGAGTTGTCTCCGGGACAGAAGAGCATCCATACGCTTCGACACGTTGCCCTTCCAACACTGACTAGTGATAACAGCGACACCCACTGGTCAGTATGGAAACACACACAACGTCAGCCAAGCTGGAACAGAGGCAAACCTAACCTATTTAACGAACAAGTTACTAAATTTACCTAACATATGGTAGATCGCAAATCTACCAGCGCTACACACATATATATTTATTATTATATTTTTTTTCTAACTTTTTTTTGTCTGAGTATAGACCTATGTTTGTCCCAAGCATGTTTGAATCCACTTGTTGAATGACTCACTACTTCTGCTGGAAGTCTATCCCAAGCATCCACTACACTTTTGGTATTTAACTCTTTTGGTAACTACTTTTCAAATCTTAGTAAGCGACATGTATGAGCCATCTTAAAAGAACTTTTAACTGCTTGGGAGGGGGTGAGGCTTTATCAACTCTAATGTGGTCCAGGTATGGTGTGACATAAATAACTGATTGAATTAAGATTGGGTTTCCAAATAGTTTGGTGATTGAACACTTTGATTTACGGATGTTCATACATGGTTTTGAGTGAAGCAATGTTTATTATATGCTATGGATGTACATATGCTCTGGAATCTGTATTGTTTGTGCACAATGTTTAATAAAGTTCCTTGATATAAAAAAAAAATATGAATTTTTAACAATGGAGCATTTTGGGCACATAAAATGCGTAATTATCAAGATAATTTATTTTCTGCTTGTCTTCACAGAAACGACAACTCGCAGCACAAAGTTTAGCGTTTAACCTAAAAGATAAAGTTTTTTGTGAGCTGTTTCCAGAAGTAGTTGAGGTAAGTACCATGTTCGACCAGTGACTTAATACTTTATCACATGCACATGAAAATTTCTAAGGCAGGCCATAGACAGTGCAAATTTTTTTCCCCTGCAACCACTGGTTGCAGGAAGGAAATTTGCACTATCCTCCCCATCAACGTTGACAGGGGAATCCCTTCTGCCGAGCAATTCTTCCGGTGGGGGGACAGGAGCAGCCGGGAGAAGACAGTGATTATCGCTAGCGGCTATAGCAGCCGCTTTCTGTAATCACTAGCAAATCTGGCAGGCTGTTGTACCCAAGTCACTAATACTCACTACTTCTGCTGAAAGTCTATTCATCAATCGATCAACTTGACACATACTGTCTGACCATTAATGGTTCGAATCTTGGCCAGTTCCTGCTGAACCTGCTGAGATTCTAACCATGTATGGCTAGCCTAAGTCTCATTGATAAGTAGTAAACATCTGGCTTGTGTGTTGATATGATGATTTCAGATCTGATCCGTAAGTGTTGAAGAACTATTCTTGTCGAAACAGTCTCTATAGGCTTTACTAAAGGAACCCTTTTTAAGACCTCTAAGTATACTGTATGCATGTAGTAGTTATCTTTTGTTTTTTTATATCTGCTTGTATTTTATTCTTTATTTTTTTTAGTTGGTTGGCAGGTAGTAAAGACACGTGAAGAAAGTAAGCATTTCAAATCTGTATCCTGAGGGATGACTTTTATTTTTCTAACTAATATAACGCTAGGGAAGGGGTATTCTAAAGACTATAAAGAGGGAGCAGGAGAGTGAAGGGGAAAGGTAGGGGAAAAAAATGCCCTGCACTCTGCTGGGGGCATGGGTGACATAAGAAAGGAAGAGAGAGCAGCACTATATAAGTGCAGCAGTTATGTGCGTTTATTCAAATGTGAAGAATACAAATCACAATGTGGCCGATCATCAGCGCATGTGACTGTATAGAAGTTCATCCACACTGGGAGAGGAAATGATGCTGTGTGTAGAAGGGTGGCCACTGGTCTCGGCTGCTCTGGTGGCTCCCAGCGCTTCCTGGAACTCGTGTACACTCGAGAGAAGCCGCTGAGGTCACATCAGGGTTGAAGGTGGAGCGGGCGGTGCGCTTGTCCGGAGCATGTATGCTCCTTCATCAGGCAATTCTGGGGTCATGTGCGGAAAGTCTCGCCTCAGCAGAGGCATTGAAAAAGAACAAACTCAAGAACCAGAGAGTTCTGAACTCTTTGGAGAGATGAAAGAGCTATACTGAGAACAGTGAAAATCCTTTCAATAAAACCAGGCATTACAAAATCGCTCTTCTTACATTTTAGTGAAGCTGTAAGGTCTTCCATGTTTTTATTCCCCTTAACCACAGAGAATCGCTGGTCAACGGTGAGGGGATCCGTTGACTTCCATTTCAGAAGTACAGATTCACTTGGTGCCTTTACGAGAATATTTAGAAAGGAATGTCATGTTCTGGGAAGCAGGTAGAGATGTAAAAGAAAAGCTGTGGGATTGTCTCTCAAAGAGATGCCTGTGAGCCAATTTAATTGTGTCTTCCCAATAGAGTCGTAGCAACAGACATTACCAGAATATGTGTAGTAGCTTGCCTCTCAACCTGATTACACCTCCAATACAGGGAGAACATTTTATACAAGAGAGCTGGAACTCTGTACCACCTGGTGAATATTTTGTATCCGGCATCTTGGTATCTGCTGGAAATAAAATACCTAATAAAGAGCAACATTTTAAACCATACTTATTTTAGCCTTTCCTACAACTTGAAGGGAAGAAGTTAAAATGGGGCTTATTAGGGTAAACTGAGGGTTAATAAGTTAAATAATAAACTTATTTAAAAAAAAAAAAGATAGATAGATAGATAGATATAGAGATAGATATATATAGAGAGAGAGAGATAGTGGGGACGGAAAGTATTCAGACCCCCTTAAATTTTTCACTTTTTGTTATATTGCAGCCATTTGCTAAAATCATTTAAGTTCATTTTTTTTCCTCATTAATGTACACACAGCACCCCATATTGACAGAAAAACACAGAAATGTTGACATTTTTGCAGGTTTATTAAAAAAGAAAAACTGAAATGTCACATGGTCCTAAGTATTCAGACCCTTTGCTGTGACACTCATATATTTAACTCTGGTGCTGTCCATTTCTTCTGATCATCCTTGAGATGGTTCCACACCTTCATTTGAGTCCAGCTGTGTTTGATTATACTGATTGGACTTGATTAGGAAAGCCACATACCTGTCTATATAAGACCTTACAGCTCACAGTGCATGTCAGAGCAAATTAGAATCATGAGACAGAATTGTGGCAAGGCACAGATCTGGCCAAGGTTACAAAAAAATTTCTGCTGTACTTAAGGTTCCTAAGAGCACAGTAGTGGCCTCCATAATCCTTAAATGGAAGACGTTTGGGATGACCAGAACCCTTCCTAGAGCTGGCCGTCCGGCCAAACTGAGCTATCGGGGGAGAAGAGCCTTGGTGAGAGAGGTAAAGAAGAACCCAAAGATCACTGTGGCTGAGCTAAAAGATATGCAGTCGGGAGATGGGAGAAAGTTGTAGAAAGTCAACCATCACTGCAGCCCTCCACCAGTCGAGGCTTTATGGCAGAGTGGCCCGACGGAAGCCTCTCCTCAGTGCAAGACACATGAAAGCCCGCATGGAGTTTGCTAAAAAAAAAAGCCTGAAGGACTCCAAGATGGTGAGAAATAAGATTCTTTGGTCTGATGAGATCAAGATAGAACTTTTTGGCCTTAATTCTAAGCGGTATGTGTGGAGAAAACCAGGCAATGCTCATCACCTGTCCAATACAGTCCCAACAGTGAAGCATGGTGGTGGCAGCATCACGCTGTGGGGGTGTTTTTCAGCTGCAGGGACAGGACGACTGGTTGCAATCGAGGGAAAGATGAATGCAGAAAAGTACAGGGATATCCTGGACGAAAACCTTCTCCAGAGTGCTCAGGACCTCAGACTGGGCCAAAGGTTAACCTTTCAACAAGACAATGACCCTAAGCACACAGCTAAAATAATGAAGGGGTGGCTTCACAATAACTCCATGACTGTTCTTGAATGGCCCAGCCAGAGCCCTGACTTAAACCCAATTGAGCATCTCTGGAGAAACCTAAAAATGGCTGTCCACCAACGTTTACCATCCAACCTGACAGAACTGGAGAGGATCTGCAAGGAGGAATGGCAGAGGATCCCCAAATCCAGGTGTGAAAAACTTGTTGCATCTTTCCCAAAAAGACTCATGGCTGTATTAGATCAAAAGGGTGCTTCTACTAAATACTGAGCAAAGGGTCTGAATACTTAGGACCATGTGATATTTCAGTTTTTCTTTTTTAATAAATCTGCAAAAATGTCAACAATTATGTGTTTTTCTGTCAATATGGGGTGCTGTGTGTACATTAATGAGGAAAAAAATGAACTTAAATGATTTTAGCAAATGGCTGCAATATAACAAAGAGTGAAAAATTTAAGGGGGTCTGAATACTTTCCGTCCCCACTGTATAAAAAAAAAATATATATATATAAATATATAAATAAAATTGTATTCGGATTGAAGCTTATCCCTTTGACCTGCAGATGAATAAAACAGTAAATACAAAAGTAACAGCGTCACATCAGATCTCTTTCTATCTATATATATATATATATATAAAATTGTATTCGGATTGAAGCTTATCCCTTTGACCTGCAGATGAATAAAACAGTAAATACAAAAGTAACAGCGTCACATCAGATCTCTTTTTATCTCATGTCTTACAATGTTTATAAACCTTGTGTCAAACAGTTAATTTTTTGACAGCAGCAGCTTCTCAGCTACAGAGCAACTCCCTATCATTATGACAGTTAAGACTTGCTGGCAAGTGCAGGAGGGATGGGGGACTGTCTTTGGGGCAAAAGGAAAGAAGTACTACATCTATATACACTCTATTTACTTTGAAGTATTTTGGGTATTTGTAGTACACCCAATGACCACAACTGCATAAGGACTTGATAATCTACAATATATTACGTGCTTGTTCTGGAGTTTGTTCTGTTTGCTTTTTTATTGGGGAGATTCATTTGCCTGTAATGAGTAATCACTGGGATAGGAATTAAGGGGAAATCTCCCTAGTGAAGACCTAGACAACACACATTTATGGCACATTACTACAACCCCCCCCCCCCTTTTTTTTTTTTTTAATTTTGCCACTGTAAAAACCTACCAAGTCTCCCACACACCCAACCTAAAATATATCTCCTAATGCTTAATTATAAGAGTGCTTTCACACTGAAAGCGCCTGGGCGTTTTTTAGCGCCACTTTACTGTCGTTTTAGTGGTGCTATTCGGCCACTAGCGGGGCAGTTTTAACCCCCGCTAGCGGCCGAAAAAGGGTTAAAAGCACCCGCAAAATGCTGCTGCAGCAGTGCTTTGCCGGCGGTATAGCAGCGCTGCCCCATTGTTTTCAGTGGGCAGGAGTGGTGGAGGATCGGTGTATCCACCACTCCTGCACCGCTGCAAAGAAGCTGCTTGTAGGACTTTTTGTCACGCCCTGCCAGCGCAGCACCCCAGTGTGAAAGCACTCGGGATTTCACACTGGGTTTGCAGCTGAGGCTTTTTTCAGGCCCTATGCAGGCGCTATTTTTAGCGCTGTAGCACCTGAAAAACGCCTCCAGTGTGAAAGGGGTATAACTCTCAGGCCTTATGCACATTATGGACGTTTTTCTAACTCTCATGGACTCCTTACCTGGCAGCAGCGTTTTGGCAAAAATAAAACACTTGTAAACGCGCTTAGGCTTTTCAAACCCTTGGGCGTTAATCCATTTCATTGGCCAGAATAATTTATTCTGGTCATTGATATGAGTTAACGCTTGAGCGCTAACACACATCTAGCATTAACACTCGTTTAGGCGTGTCAAGTGTTTTTTCTGCAAAAATGCCATTGCTCCGAAACGCACTAGCTGTGGGTTTTTTTTTTTTTTTACCTCTAAACGTTCCTGCCTGTAAATACCTTTTAAATGCCCATGTGTGCATGGACACATATATTAACATAGAGGGGTGTTTAGAGGCAGAAAAAAAACACCAAAATTAAATAGGAGCAGCAGAAAAAACATTGAATATATGAGGCCTTAAAGCAGAGCTCCAGTCTTCTTGGCAGTTTTCATCAAAAAGCACCCCCGTGATTCTCTGTATTTGCACAATATAAATAGGATAATGTTGTAATTGTAATTCCTCTTCTTACTTGTAAATATGACATTCATCACAGGATCCCGGCAGACAGACAGCGGCTATTAGTTACTAGTGTGGGCATCTAAAGCCTGCTCCTACTTGCTTCCGCGATTACGTGCAGCTGGCTACTCAGCATGCACCTCCTGATCTTGCACCTGCACAGTAAGGACACAGCGTGGCGCACTGTGTTTACAGGTTGAAATAACAATGGCGGTATCAGTGGAAATTCCTGACCTGTTGTTATGGCAACCTGTCAATCAACACAGAACCCAGAAGGAAGGCAAGTGTGGTCTGAAGACTTCTGGGATGACTCCGATATCCCAGGAGTTCTAAGGAATTGCCTAATAAAGGACTGGAAGTGCAGACTACATATAAAAAAATAAGATATTTAGAACAAAAATGAATAATAATCACCATTACAGACTTCTGCTGGTGGGCATTGCGTTGCAAGGAACATAAAGAAATGGGTGGAACTCCACTTTAACTTTAAGCTCCTGACCCTAAGGGTTCATGTACACCTGAGTTTAGGAGCTTTTGCTGTTTATTTTATTTTTTTTGCCAAAGCTCCTAATCTCAACTCTGGTAAAAGCCTATGTGTACATTGGCACATAGGCTTTTATAGAGTGTAGAAGCTCCTGCGATTAGGGGAGCTTCAACCTCCCTCTCCTGAACGTGGAAAAATTGCATTCAGGAGAGGAACGTTTTGACCGCCGGCCAGAGGTCAAAGTAGGCTATGTGTGCATGAAGCCTAATACTAACCTACTTAATCTTTTAACACTACACTACACAACCTATACAGCAGCCTATGCACCTACATCCTGAGCCCCAACATCGAAAACCAACAGTTCTGCATCATGAAAAACACAAACCATGCCGATTCATCAGTTTAAAAAAATAAATGTTCTGGGTAGTGGCCATTACCACTTTCCTTGCATTGTGTGATTATTTCTCCCCTTTGTTTTGCCTGTCTGACAGTTTTTGTGCTTTGTTAGGAAATAAAGAAGAAGCAGCGCGCACAAGAAGAACTAACCAACCGGCCACAGTCCCTTCCTCTCCCAGACGTAGTGCCAGACACAGAAGCCCACTTTGGTCAGAATGGAGCTCCACTCTTGAACGGCCATGCCCCCTTGGCAGCAGCAAATCACCCCGGTCTACAACAGCCAAACCGTAACCATGGACTTTTAGGGGGTGCCCTGGCCAATGTCTTTGTCATAGTGGGATTTGCAGCCTTCGCCTATACAGTCAAGTATGTACTGAGAAGCATAGCCCAGGAATGATGAGTTTTACCAGGGGCATCAAGAAGAATCTGAGACCAAACTAGCAATAGTCGGGAAAGAGCAAATGAACTGCTAGGAGAAGACAGACTCGCTCAGCACCACGCTCGGGTCATTTCTATTTGTGCTACAGTTGTGCAAAGTGATATATCAGTTGGCTCATGGGTTTATTATTATATATATATAAATATATATATATTTTTTTTTTCTTTTTTTAGAACATGAGATGAGTGGTTGTGTATTTTTCCATGACTGCAAACTAAAAAGAGACCCTGTACTATGTTCACTGCAGCCTCTGGTGCTTGAATCAGCCGGGCGTCTTCATTTCCAACATCTGCTTTAATCCAATGAATTTCCTCAAGCTCTTCTTTAAAAGCTGTCAGGGAGAGGGCTATGTTCTCTGTACTGGATCTGCGATGAGATGCGGGCCTGTCATCTGCTGTAGACAAGTCTGCTCCATTCCAGCACACAGGCTCCAAAAGGATTGGTCCAGTTTTGTACGTCAGCTATCCGGTGATAAAGTCTGAAAGTTTAATGTTGACATTTTCACATGTCCTGTTTTTTTATTTTTTTTTTCCTGTTTTAGTGTGTAAGTTTTAGCTCTGAAAGTGAGGTAAAATTTTAAAATCAACTATGGAATGATTGTATCACTTGATTTATATCCTGTTAGAAGTGGTTATTAAAAGGTTCATTCAGTGAGATTGAACGTAGGAAACTTTGAGTATTTGAATGGTACTTGCCTGCATGACCCATTCATCAGGTAGAGACTTAAAGGATAACTAAACCTAAGAACATCAGTTTATTATATTGCAGCATAACTGTCCTTTGATGTGTGCATTACTTTTTTTTTCAGGCTAAGAACATATTTAGCAAGTACAGAAATACCTCCTAATCATGTTGGAAATGCAGTTTCCAGGCTACTTCCTGTAAGCTAAACTGGAAGCATAAAATAATATATTGTGTTTCTTCTGTTAAGTAACTAATCTTCCCATTTCTGTGTAATAGTGATTAACAAAGTCAGACCTATTTGAAGTCTGGCCTGAGAGGCCGCCATGTCTCTCTTAATAGTTAGTGGAGTAAGTGTAGTCACTTAGGGACAGGAAGCAGGATCACCAGGTGAAAATTAGGAAAGAGAGGCCTGATAAAAATGAATGTAGCTCGCACAAATGCAAGGACTTGAAAGCTACAATATATTGCATTTTTATTTTTGATTGCATATGTACTTTAGGACTGAAGATGCACTATATTGTCAAAAGTATTGGAACGCCTGCCTTTACACGCACATGAACTTTAAAGGCATCCCAGTCTTAGTCCGTAGGGTTCAATATTGAGTTGGCACAGCTTCAACTCTTCTGGGAAAGCGGTCCACAAGGTTTAGGAGTGTGTTTATGGGAATATTTGACCATTCTTCCAGAAGCACATTTGAGCCATCATACACTGATGTTGGACAAGGAGGCCTGGCTTGCAGTCTCCTCTCTAATTCATCCCAAAGGTGTTCTATCGGGTGGAGGTCAGGACTCGCTCATCCATGTCTTTATGGACCTTGCTTTGTGCACTGGTCCAAATCATTTGGTGGAGGGGGGATTATGATGTGGGGTTGTTTTTCAGAGGTTGGGCTTGGCTCCTTAGTTCCAGTGAAGAGAACTCTTAAGGCATCAGCATACCAAGACATTTTGGACAATTTCATGCTCCCAACTTTGTGGGAACAGTTTGGGGATAGCCCCTTTCTGTTTCAAACTTGACTACGCACCAGTGCACAAATCAAGGTCCATATAGAGTTTGGGGCGGAGGAACTTGACTGGCCTGCACAGAATCCTGACCTCAACCCGATAGAACACCTTTGGATTGATTTGAGTGCCACTGAAGTTCATCTGCGTGTAAAGGCAGGTGTCACACTACTTTTGTCAATACAGTGTACACCTTGTCAATGTTTAGTTTTTGTCTATCGCAGACCATAAAGTTAATCTTGCAGTCACCATACACGATTCTAAAGTGAATCTCTACTTTGCAATGCAAAGCCAAACAACAGATTCGCGATAATGCAGACCGTCCCAGCAGCATACACTGGCCTTCCTTTTGCTCCCACTCTGTTCAGTTCAGCTTCCAGGAGAGAAGGAAAGCCTGGCATAAGCTAAAAGTTCCTGGATTCATAGTTTACGCGGATGGTGGGCTACTCAAGTGACAGTGCTTACAGGCGATGGACACATGATGGCCCTTGTCACTTCCTCTTCCATACCTGGCAGTACTGGAACATGAATAAGAGCAGCAGTGGACTGAAGGAAAGAAAATTATATGCTGGAGATGTATAGGTAATGAAAGCAAACCTTTTTTCTTTGCACAAGTGTTTATTCTTCAGCTTTAAAAAAAAAAAAAAATCTGCTTATATTTTGCTTTCTCTGGTATACCCTTCCCTCCCAATATCGGCATTTAGGTTGGGAAGCAAAGGCTAGATGATGCTAAATCTCCTCCAGCCAGGAAATAAGGCTGGCTCTACTTAATTTGCTGTAGCGTCTAATACACACTATGATGGGCTCACATTGTGCTGTGAAATATGAATAAGCAATTTCGGGATAGGAGCCTGTACAACTGTGCAAGACTGAAGGCAAGTCTGTAGTTCAGTTTTAAATCAAAACTAAGTGCAATTTTAAAAATTGATAGCTGTTACTGTAAGCTTTTATGGCAGAAGTGACTCTGTATGTTTCCACTGTCAAAAGATCTTTTTTTTTTTTCTTAATTTTTTTTCAACTATTTGCTGACTGCCATGCATGTGCAGCTCAGTGTAAAGTCCTGTAATGTGTTAGCATTATCTATGGCCACGCAAAGGCAGAGAAAGAAGACTGCGGACCAGAAAGGAGACCGGGAGAAGATGGCAGCGATTGACTTTGCAAGGGGGAATGTGAACACTAAAGAAAGATTCACCGAGAGGCAAGTGTGCCATAAAGTGGAAGTACATAACTTGCCAATTATTACAAGGACCCACCTGGTGGGACCACACTGAGTACAATTCCATGTTAAAATACATCCCATAGTGTGTTTCCATGGTAACATAGATTCAAGTAAAGCTGACCTAAACTGTAAACTTAGGTCTACTTTAATCAGGGATAGTATGGAGGAGAATAAGTCTCCAAATTGTTGCCAGTCAGCTGTGCAGATCCATGATGCTCCATTTTTGGGTTACGGGACCTAAGCTCAGTACTGTGGATGCCAAGAAAGGTGACTTTTTGTAAATGTATTTTTATTATAGTTGTGAGCACTATACTATTCTGTAGTAGCATCAGCTATTGTACATACAGTATGCAGCTCTGTGTTCCTGTGGCAGTCTGGACTTCCCCTCTCCTGCTGAAACTAACTAAATTGAGTCGGGCTAAGTGCTTCTCATTTTTATCAGTGAACACAAGGATTCCTCTGATTGATCAAGGTGGAATGGGGACCAGTCAATGATTTCATGTTCTCCACCTCATCCAATCATTGATAAAATTACAAGGCCTCCTCTGGCTGAGGATCACTCAACCCAACTCGATTTTGTGTTCTGGCAGCAGATAGGAAGTTGCCTGTACTGGTGCCAGAGGACAGCTCTGCATAATGTTTGTAGCTTATACTACTACAGTATAATACAGCGCTCACGGCATCTGAATAACTTGGTAATGGAAATTGTTTGGTCCAAACAAACTATTTAAAGTGACAAAACAGAGCATTTTATTGCATTTTGTGTGACTGGCTGTTGAGAAGAAAACAGAAATTTCCGTAGAATGCTAGTGCACCATTGTGGACACACACAAAAAAAAGTTTCATAGACGTTTCTTAAAAGCAGAACATTATATAAAGCAGGCCTTCCTTCCTGAGGCTCCTGAATGACCTACCACTTGTACGCTGTTCAAACTGATCCAGGAGTCCTTCTCCATCAATATTTTGACACTTTATTTAGCTGCAGCTGATCTGTAGATTGTCAGCGGCAATGTGCAGTACTGATGCATCTCGCAGGGGAAAAAAAATAGAGTTCACATGACCTGACATTTTATACATTCACTGGTGATTTCTACATTGACCGCTGCTCTCCTTTTCAGGTCCCATTTACCAGAGTGTCACAGATGTCCCATAGAAGACACTAAGTACCAGCAGAAGGCTCTAGTTGCTGCCTACCTGGGAAAGCTAGGAAGCGGACGATTGGAGCCTGCAGCAGACTCCATTCACAGAGCGTCAGAATGACTGGCGGGGTCAGCAAAATCATCTAACAATTCACCTGTGAAGGAAACTGGTTTATGCATATCGGTTGTCCCGTGTGGTATATTGTAGAAGGTGAGGTGGATGGACTGGTATTTTTAAAGCCGTTTCTTTGCAGTGTAGTTCTTTTTACAAGTTTGTTGACCCCAACCACTTTAACACAAGGATGAGAGTCTTTATTTGAGCTAAGGGACTGTAGTGTTCACATCTTATTGGACTCAGCTGAAAATAAAGATCCTTACCTTTTATGTGTTCGCTTTGTATATTGGATCTATATTCATTAAATTCACAATGCTAGGATACCAGAATAATAAGGATCTTTATTTTTTTTTTTTTTTAAGTGAGTTATTTTTAGCTCAGTCCAATAAAATTTGAAATTTACAGCCACATTGCTCAAATTAAGACCCTTAACGTTTGGTTCTAAAACATTGTGAATTGACTCTAAAGTCACCAAAGTGCCAGAAGTATCCATTTATGAAGCCAAATAAGGTAGTCTCACTACTTCCATTACAGGCTCCTTTCACAAAGCTTTAACACAAGGGTTAGGATCTTTACTGCATGATGGCCCATACATTCTTCGATAAATGATTCATTGCTTTTCACAACCTCTCCTGATAGTTGGTTCCCATCTATAGCATTTAAGCAATATGCCTACACTTAGGGAAGTGGGTATCATTCGATAGTTGTAACTTACGATCGTACTTAATAGATCACATCCCTGTTGTCACCATGCAATCTGTTGAGATGGGGTGGAGAGGTAATTGGTGCCCAAGTGGAATGGCCAACATTCTTTATTCACATTGCATCAAGCAGGTAGAGATCTCTGAAGTGGCTGTGTCTGCTTCAGTGTTATCTAGCTTTCAGGGACATTAGCCAGGTATGTTATATACCTTATATATATATCCATTGGTCCAATGTAACTATGTAAAAAATATACCATGCCTGGAATTCTTCTTTAAAATTAAAGCGGACCTTCAGTCATTTTTTCAACTTTCGATCTATTAAATCCTCTGCCCTTGTTTTAACTTTGGATAGTAAAACATTTTTTTTCTGCCAGTAAATACCTTGTACAGCCCACTTCCTGTTTCTTGTCTGGTCATTGGCCTAGGCTTATGACTTCATGCACAGCTCTCTCTCACTCTAGTGAGAGTTTGCCAGGAAGGGAGGGGGGATGAGTCATAAAGAGAGCCAATGAAAGCTGCAGCATTGGAGGTGTGTAAATCCAGGAAGTGAACAGGCAGCAACTTCAGCTTCCCACAGTTAAAGTGGCTACAGCCATGCTTGGTGGAGGGAGATTTCTGCAGAATATTTGGCAAGTACAGAATCACAGTATATATAAAATAATATGTCGTAGGCCTTCAAAAAAACAAAAAGATATACAGTACTTCTCTGCAACCCATAAACATTTCCACTTGTTTTATCCCTTTATAGACTCTGTACATACTGAAAAATACCTGCTGATATGCCACAAATGCACTCAGCTAATAAGTCCTGTTGTAGACTGAATAGTGTCAGCCCTGCCCAGTTTTGCTAAACCACTCAACCACTCCCAGGTCTCTACAACATAAAGGCTAACCATTCTGCAGTCCAAGATAAGAACTATGTAGAGGCTACATAACCTCTTTGAGATGACAGAGAATGTGTGGAGAGGACATAAGAAAGCTCAGACTATTTGACAAGCTCCACAGGATTTTTTGCATGTATCCAAGAGTAATAACAAAATTATTCAAATAGTATATTGAACAGACCAAAAAAGAGGAAATACAATTTCGTTATAAGGGTTAACAGATTGTATTCCGGAAATTTTCCTTTGTAAAAACCTGATTCAAGCAAACTGGTTACTTTTAATACAATTAATTTGATACAATCATTTGTAATCAGTGAGTGCTAATTATTGTACAGTTTACACTTAAAGGGTAACTCCACTTTCATAGGAAAAAAATGGCAAAAATAAAAAAAAAATATAATGTATACAATTGCGACTCAAGTCATATTGTAAATTAATATTTTTAAAAACTCCCTTACTTTTCAATCTGCAGCACTAATTTTTTTGTAAAATGCAATGCAATATATCTATCTGGAGGTGTTCTGTACACGGATTGTGTATGGAACACCCCCCAGAAATGTCAGTTCCTGTTTATGCGACTGGCTGATTGATTTTCCCAGACATCTACACTAAAATTCAAGTCAGATTTTGAGCATCCCCTGCAAGAAAAATGTCATTTTTGGTGAGATACAGTGCCTTGAAAAAGTATTCATACCCCTTGAAAATTTCCACATTTTGTCATGTTACGACCAAAAGCGTAAATGTATTTTATTTGGACCATGATAGACCAACACAAAGTGGCACATAATTGTGAAGTGGAAGAAAAATTATAAATGATTTTCAATTTAAAAAAAAAAAATGATATATATAATTATATTTAATTTTTTTTTGTTTTTTGGTTTTTTTTAAAACGCATTCCCACAACATGATGCTGCCACCACCATGTTTCATGGTGGGGATGGTGTGTTCAGGGTGATGTGCAGTGTTAGTTTTCCGCCACACATAGCATTTTGCTTTTAGGACAAAAAGTTACATTTTGGTTTCATCTGATGTTTTGCTTTCGTCTATCTAGCAAGGTTACTCTGTGGTATAAGCAAGGAAGCTGAGATTTCTGCTGTGTGTAAATGTGCTTTTACTATACAAAGATGCTGTACATACAAAACTATTACAATATTAGGAATGCAATACAAGACTGACATATCTATAACAAGCAAAATGCCTAGCAAATGAACAGCCTATAGTCTATACCAGTACAAATACACTTAAAGGTTACTTATCTTCTGTTACTGTATGTTCGTGATCTCCATTGGCAACGATTCTCCTGGAGCATCAGGCACCTTTCTTCTATCATGAGTGGCTTCTGATCTTACAAAGCACGATGATGTGTGTCTGTCCCAGTCTCTACTCACCCCTTTTATGTGTCGGGCTGTTTACCATAGTTACCAAACATACCTGTTTACTGTAGCTGTAGAAACAATGGACTGTTGAAAACTGTCATTTGAATACAAAAATGGTATCTACGTACCCGTTGTCTACTCAGGCCAACACCTGACAGTAATCTAACAGTCATTCTTTCAGTTTGAGAGCTGAAAGAACCTCAAACAAGTAAGTCTCTCACCTGTGTACTGTAGCTATGGAGACAATAGCCTGTTAAAAACTGTCAATTGAATACAACAATACAACGTACCCATTGTCTACTCAAGCCAGAACCTGACAGTATCTCTATGACCAACCACTATTGTGTAATGTTATGTCCCATGTATCTTATGTCTGATTAATATAAAAAAATCATATTGTAACAAACGAAACACATCTGAGCAGAGCACCTTCTTCCACATGTTTGCGTCCCCCACTAGGGTTCTCGCAAACTGCAGACAGGACTTCTTATGGCTTTCTTATTGCCATATTGATGGAGTGCACGACTAACAGTTGTCCTGTGGACAGATTCTCCCACCTGTGCTGTGGCTCTCTGCAGTTCCTCCAGAGTTACCATGGGCCTCCTGTCTGCTTCTCTGAAAAATGCTCTCCTTGCCCGGCTTGTTAGTTTAGGTGGACAGCCAGGTCTTAGAAGGTTTAGAGTTGTGCCATACTCTTTCCATTTTCGGATGATGGATTGAACAGTGCTCCATGACATGTTCAAAGCTTAGGATATTTTGTTTTATAACTTAACCTTGCTTTAAACTTCCCCACAACTTTATCCCTGACCTGTCTGGTTCTCTAACAAACCTCTGAGGGCTTCACATAAAAGCTGTATTTATACTGAGATTAAATTACACACAGGTGGATTTAATTTACTAATTAGTTGACTTCTGAAGGCAATTGGTTCCACTAGATTTTAGTTAAGGGTATCAGAGTAAAGAGGGTTGAATACAAATGCATGCCACACTTTTCAGATATTTATTTGTAAAAAATGTTGAAAACCATTTATAATTTTCCTTCCACTTCACAATTTATGTGCCACTCTGTGTTAGTCTATCACATAAAATCCCAATAAAATACATTTACATTTTTGGTTGTAACATGAAAAAATGTGGAAAATTTCAAGGGGTATGAATACTTTTTCAAGGCACTGTACTCTGAAAGGGAAATCACATCTAAAGGGATGCAGGTACAGCAGCTAATTGAAGATAATAAAACCACTCCCATACAGATTCCCTGAGCACATGGACACAGACAAACAGCTATTTCTTCAGAATAACAAAAAGTAGGAATCTGTAACCGTTTGCTAAAAACCTTGCAATCTACATAGATCACCCAGAGGGGAAGGTTTTTTTTCTCAACAAAAGTGGAGTTACTCTTTCATTTCCATGTTATTTTTTTTGTACAGATTTATTAGTGCCCCCTCTAGTGGCTATCTGTATTTCAGACAGTTGAATCTCTTCATACTAAATTACTGCTAGTTCATACTCATACTAGTGGTTGGGGGGCAGTAAAACTCAACAGTTGATGTGCACTTGTACTGTCCCACAACCACTACCCCCTTTAGATGCGTAGGTAGCGGCTGGGGGCGTACACATGCTGCAGCAGAAATTTAACCCCCTGTCATTCAAATGAATGGGGCCACACAACTGCGTGCAATGAACACTGATCAATCATCAGAGATCAAAGCTTGTGCGAACAAGCCCTTAGGGTCTGTGTTTCAGTTTTTTGATTATGTGAGATAGCTTTCACACTCAAGTATGTGTAAATGCTAAACCCACTTGAAGCCAGGTTAAATGCAGAATCCTGAAGGATTTTTTTTTAAAGACCTTTCACAGTTTCAAAATTTGATACTTTGTAGCAATACAGCAAGATCCATGTTTTTCTATTTCTTCCATAAGACCCCTTTCACACTGAGGCGGTTTTCAGGCATTTTAGTGCTAGAAATAGCACCTATAAAGCGCCTGAAAAGTACCTCCCAATCATTTTAGTGTGACTTTTCACACTCGGGTAGTGCGCTTGTGGTACGTTATGAAAAAGGTATAGAAAACGAACTCTTCTGGGATTGTCTGATCCCTTTCTTTACGGTCCTTTCACACAGGCAGTCTGCCCGGCGGACTCCGCTTTGTTCAGCGGGGGATCACTCTACTGACCCCTGCTAAGCAGGTGGATGAAAGGTCCATCTCTGCTCAATGTGTAGAGACGGACCTGTCAGAGCCCCGTTCTCTATGAGGAAATTGGATGAAAACGGACCACCTGTCAATTTTCATCCGATCCAATCCTCCAGACAGATGGAAAATAGGGTCACCATCCGTCTGGATTTCACGAACAGGATCAGATCAGATAGCGGGGGATGTCAGCGGACATATCACCGCTGAGATCCGCCGCTCTATAGGAGTGAGTGGAGGCTCCCATCAGGTCTGCCTGAAAAACTAATGCCGCGTACACACGATTGGACTTTCTGTGAAACTAGGTCCGACGTTCTTCCCGCCGGACTTTCCTGCGGACTACCGCCGGACTTTGTGAACGGACAGACTTGCCTACACACGACCGGACTTTCCGGCAGGCTAGGTCCGCTCGTCTTCCCGGAGACGTCTTCTCGTCTTCCCGGACTTTCACCGGAGTTACGGCGAACTTTCCAAATGAACGGACTTGCCCACAAATGGACAAGTCCGTTCATTTTGAACGTGACTCGGGTACAACGGGACTAGAAAAGGAAGTCAATCTCGCCGCTTTTATCAGTGAGATTGACACCTTGCGAGCCCCGTCGCGGGGCATACCAGGCCCTTAGGTCTAGTATGGATTTTAAGGGGAACCCCCTACACTGAAAAAACGGCGTGGGGTCCCCCCCAAGTCCATACCAGACCCCGATCCGAGCACGCAGCCCGGCCGGTCAGGAAAGGGGATGGGGACGAGCGAGCGCTCCCCCTCCTCCTGAACCGTACCAGGCCGCATGCCCTCAACATGGGGGGTGGGTGCTTTGGGGGAGGGGGCGCCCTGCGGGGCCCCCCACCACAAAGCACCTTGTCCCCATGTTGATGAGGACAAGGGCCTGGCCATTGGTTGTCGGGGTTTGTGGGCGGGGAGCTTATCGGAATCCGAAGTCGGAAGAAGACCCCCGAAGCCGGAAGAAGACCCCCCCCGAGCTCTCTAATAAATTACTTTAAAAACCTGTGTAGTGTGTTTTATTATTGACACTTTTTCCCCTAGGTAAATGGGCAGGAGTACCATGTACCCCATACTCATTCACATAGGGTGGGGGGCCGGGATCTGGGGGCCCTCTTATTATAGGGGGCTCCCGGATTCCGATAAGCCCGCCGACCCCGACAACCAAGGGCCAGGGTTGTCAGGAAGAGGCCCTTGTCCTCATCAACATGGGGACAAGGTGCTTTGTGGTGGGGGGGCCCCGCAGGGCGCCCCCTCCCCAAAGCACCCACCCCCCCCCACGTTGAGGGCATGCGGCCTGGTACGGTTCAGGAGGGGGGGCGCTCGCTCGTCCCCATCCCCTTTCCTGACCGGGCTGCGTGCTCGGATCGGGGTCTAGTATGGATTTTGGGGGGACCCCACTCCGTTTTTTCAGCGTAGGGGGTTCCCCTTAAAATCCATACCAGACCTAAGGGCCTGGTATGCCCCGCGCTCGCTACAATAGGAAAATTTGTTTTTCCTATTGCAGCGAGCGCGAGATGCAATACCCTGCCCTTTCGTGGTATCTGGTCCATCGGACCAGCATACAGACGAACGGGTTTTCTGTCAGGCGGACTAACGACGGAAAGATTTGAAACATGCTTCATTTCTAGGTCCGGCGGACTTTTGGGAAAAAAAAGTCCGAGGGAGCCTACACACGATCGGATTGTGCGGCGGATCAAGTATGCCAGAAAGTCCGCTCAAGTGTACGCGGCATGACAGGTGGACCTGATCAGAAAGCCGGTGTGAAAGGGTCCTGTCCCTACTGCTACCTCCCGACTCTATTTCTATATCGCATGTTTCTGAGCGGCTCCTAATGGCAGAGTGCTGGAGGACCCAAATCAGACAGACTTCAGCAGCAGTTTTCTTGCTCTGCTCTCCACAATTGCACCTTGGCTACCAGATTTGCTGCTGTGTGACTATGTTAGCTTCTGCTAAAGCTGGCCATACATGGATTGAAACTCGGGCGGTTCAGCAGGGACCTGCCAAATTTCAATCCATTTATGGGCAAGTTAATTGTACAGAAGTTGATCTACCGATCAGCCTCTGTACAACCAGCCTCTCAGATTATCCCCGCTCGATCAGAGCTGCAGGCTATAGCCAGCAAGCACTGATCAGTGTATTCTGATGGTGGGGAAGTTTCTCCCCACTGTCAGAATAAAATGGCTTAGCAGGAAAGATTCCCCCATCCACAGCAAGTGTGTGGATGGGGGAATCAAGTCTTCTTTTTTTTTCATCCCGCTGGTTGAACAAAAAAAAAAAGTCAAACAAATATCACTGCCAGCCCCTCTATTCTCTCAAACCATCCTACATAGTGTACATGTTTGTATAAAACAATGCTTCTAAATACCTTATCTCATCCCCTTACGCTCAAAGGAAAAGTTAATGTACTAATGATTAAATTTTTCCCTCTCTTCCTGTATATATTCCCAAATTTGCCTATTTGGATACCGAACTATATATTCAAGAACATAAAACGGTTAGTTACAACCTTTCTTTAGGGGGGTGAAATCCCAGGATCAAACTCCAGGTGCTACAACAACCATGGAAACAAGGGGGGCTAGCGGTTCCTGATTTTTATTGTTCTTTCTTGATGGGCCAACTTGTATCCCACTCCCAATTGCCATTATGCTCATCTCCGCATCACTGACCAGCTCTGGGTTTGTTGGATTTCATGTGGGCCCATAAGGGCACAGCAACCTTGTGGAGCCTTCCTGCTGTGTGTTCTCACTATCTGCAGTCTCCTTGCACTGAGTGTGAACAGAGGCAAATTTAAAAGGCAGGGCCTACATGTAATGAGCATACCCGGAAAATTTTAAAAGCTAATGAGCCTGGGATTAAGGGAGGGGCTGATAGAGGCGCATAGAGCGTGCTGCACCGAGTTAGAGGGTATAGTTGTAAAGTGCTTTTTCGAACATCGCAGCATATTGCATAGTTTAACAGCAGCGCACATAGTGTACCCAAAAAATATATATATATATATATATAATAATCCCTGTATAGCAAATATCTAATCATAAAAGTATACAGTATATGTACAGTATAAAATATAATTATTATATCTACCAATAAATATAAAAGTGCATAAAACACAATAAATTGTCAATGGTTCAAGTCACAAGGTCAGTAAATACTATTATCTCCCACCCACCTATCCATTTTATAAACTTTGAATTTGTATTAAACCCAAAAAGCTTATCAGCAAAAAAGGAAGGTTTGGGACTTTAAATGAGGCACCTCAGGACAAGAGGTGCCTCCATCCCTAATTTCATAGAAAAAAGAAGGGGGCAATTTGGGACTTTGAGTGAGGCACAAGGAGGAACCGGATGTAGAAAAAATCATTTATTGATCAACTAAAAACATAACATCATATGGCCAAACATTGATATTACAGTCAGGTAATGTTTGCAAAGACTCAAAGGCATTCAAACATAAAATAGAAATAGTAAACAAATATAAAATAACATTCCCGTTGTTGCTCCATGTACAAGTTCATATATAGCTTTAAAAGGAATGAATGTCCTCACAGATAACGTCATTAGGGTGTACATCTTTGGATGCTCTACGCGTTTCGGGGAATAATACTGCCTCATCAGGAGCTGATGCATATACCAACTCTGTGAAAAAAAATATATAACATTGAACATATATTAACCCCAATCGTAATACGAGATATAGGGGAAAAATGGGGCATGGACGGGAAGCCACCAAGATTATCTACTTACTTTGCAAACTCATCATGGCACTGGAGATTACCAAGAGGCCAGGGAGCATCACAGATGCCACCCCCGGGAGCTGAGGAAGGAGGAACCCCCCAGGGGCAGAGCCGACCAGCAAATCCCCACCAAGACAAGGAAATCCCCGCCGTCGTGGCTGACGATGTAGGTGGCAGACTCCAAACTATCTATATAAAAAATGTAACTTATATAAGTATGTGGTAGAATACCCATCTGTATGTAAGTAAATAAATAGCAGCAGGTAGGAGCCAGTTATTAAAAAAGGGGTATGTGTGGGTGGTAGTAGGCAAAGGATGGAACAATGTGGCTGAGTACAGAGAAAAATTGCAAAAAAGGATAAAAACACATATGTCCTCCCAGAAAGACTAGGAGCAAAATGATCTGGAGATGGCATAATGAAAAAACCGCATGCTGTAAAAATGTACCTAAATGGGTCCTATGTCAGGGTGTATGGACCTACAAACATTCCACAACCGACATCCACGAGTAGCGGAGGCAACCAAGCCAAGCGGGGATCTAAATATGCCCCCCAACCGCCCGGGGGTCCTCCCACCAGCGTCACGCTGGCGTGGTGTATGTGGAGGAGCACTTCCACCCCCAAAGCGTCCACCGCCCACAGGACATGCGGAGGGCGCCTCCCACACCAATTGCCAGATGGTAAACAAGGGCCGACGCTGCGGCGCCGAGAAACAGCGTCACATCGACTGCCCGATGCATGGCGCCGATGCGCAATGGGACCAGCCCGCCCCCCACGGAGACAACTCCCATCAAACCACAAGTGGGGGAGGGGGGGCGCCCAGAGCGCATCGCGGCTCCCGAGCAGAGAAATATGGGGACAGCTCCGAGCAAACTCGGATCCCACCAGGGTGCATGAGAGTGCAAATATGTGAAATTGTCTATGTGCAACCTAAACGGTTCCTCCTACCTCAGGTCCCGGGGGAGGCATCTGTGATGCTCCCTGGCCTCTTGGTAATCTCCAGTGCCATGAAGAGTTTGCAAAGTAAGTAGATAATCTTGGTGGTTTCCCGTCCATGCCCCCTTTTTCCCCATATCTCGTATTACGATTGGGGTTAATATATGTTCAATGTTATATATTTTTTTCACAGCGTTAGTATATGCATCAGCTCCTGATGAGGCGGTATTATTCCCCGAAACGCGTAGAGCATCCAAAGATGCACACCCTAATGACGTTATCTGTGAGGACATTCATTCCTTTTAAAGCTATATATGAACTTGTACATGGAGCAACAACGGGAATGTTATTTTATATTTGTTTACTATTTCTATTTTATGTTTGTATGCCTTTGAGTCTTTGCAAACATTACCTGACTGTAATATCAATGTTTGGCCATATGATGTTATGGTTTTAGTCGATCAATAAATTATTTTTTCTACATCTGGTTCCTCCTTGTGCCTCACTCAAAGTCCCAAATCGCCCCCTTCTTTTTTCTACAAAAAGCTTATCAACTCTTAGGCCTTGTTCACTCGTTCTTATCAAGATGTACAGTGGCTTGAAAAAGTATTCATACCCTTTGAAATTTTTCCACATTTTGTCATGTTACAACCAAAAATTTAAATTTATTTTATTGGGATTAGACCAACACAAAGTGGCACACAATTGTGAAGTGGATGGAAAATGATAAATGGTTTTCAAATTTTTTTACAAATATCTGAAAAATGTGGCGTGCATTTGTATTCAGCCCCTTTACTTTGGTTCCACTAGATTTTAGTTAGGGGTATCAATTTACCTCAGAAGTCACCTAATTAGTAAATCTAGTCCACCTGCATGTAATTTAACCCCATTTAACCCCAGTATAAATACAGCTGTTCTGTGAAGCCCTCAGAAGTTTTGTTAAAGAACCTTAGTGAACAAAAAGCATCATGAAGGCCAAGGAATAGACCAGACAGGCCAGGGATAAAGTTGTGGAGAAGTTTAAAACAAGGTTAGGTTATAAAAAAAATATCCCAAGCTTTGAACATCTCACAGAGCACTGTTCAATCCATCATATGAAAATGGAAAGAGTATGGCACAACTGCAAACCTACCAAGACATGGCCGTCCACCTAAACTGACAGTCCGGACAAGGAGAACATTAATCAGAGAAGCAGCCAAGAGGCCCATGGTAACTCTGGAGGAGCTGCAGAGATCCACAGCTCAGGTGGGAGAATCTGTTCACAGGACAACTATTAGTCATGCACTCCACAAAGCTGGCCTTTACAGAAGAGTGGCAAGAAGAAAGCCATTGTAGAAAGAAAGCCATAGGAAGTCCTGTCTGCTGTTTGCCAGAAGCCATGTAGGGGACACTGCAAACGTGGAAGTAGGTGCTCTAGTCGGATGAGACCAAAATTTAACTTTTTGGCCTAAAAGCAAAACGCTATGTGTGGCGGAAAACTAACACAGCACATCACCCTGAACACACCATCCCCACTCTTATACAGGGTGGTGGCAGCATCATGTTGTGGAGATGCTTTTCTTTAGCAGGGGGAAGCTGGTCAGAGTTGATAGGAAGATGGATGGAGCAAAATACAGGACAATCTTAGAAGAAAACCTGTTATGCCCCGTACACACGGTCGGATTTTCCGATGGACAATGTCCGATCGGAGCGTGTTGTCGGAAATTCCGACCGTGTGTGGGCGCCATCGGACATTTTCCATCGGATTTTCCGACACACAAAGTTGGACAGCAGGAGATAAAATTTTCCGACAACAAAATCCGATCGCGTCAATTCCGACCGTGTGTGGCCTGTTCCGACGCACAAAGTGCCACGCATGCTCAGAAGAAATTCCGACACGGGACAGCTCGTTCTGGTAAACTTAGCGTTCGCAATGGATACAGCACTTTCGTCACGCTGCAATGTTAAAAATGGTTTAATACAGCGCACTCTCTTCTTCTTTATAATGTGACAAGAATTAAGTAGTTTTGCTGCTCATATTCACACACTTCTCACAAACTTTTATTTGTGTTTTTTTTTGTGGGATTCCCTGAATATATTGTTATTAGTTGTCACATCTGACAGTTTTATATTTTTTAATTTTTTTTTATTTTGGATTTTAAGCCTTTTTTTTTCTTTAATGTTTGGATTTTTTCCAAGGCTGATCTTTGTTCAATGTTATTTTTATTTTTACTCCAGAATATTTTTGGGTGTGTTTTGTGTGTCAAGTTACCCCAACACCATTGATATCTTTTATTATTTAATCTCCAGGAGATTGTTTGGTGTTGGTGTCCCTTGTTCATTTCACATTGTATATTTGAAATGTACCTGAATCCTCACAAACCAACTGTCATTTTTGAAGTAAAACACATAGAGTATAATTCCAAACAAAAATCCTTTATTAAGGGATCAGAACCAAACAAAGAGGAAGGCAACACTGGATCAACAAGAGAAATTAGCGAAGCCTGGGACCCCCACGGCAGACATCAATTCTTCAACATCAAAATTGGTGGCCTGAGGAGTCCATATGTAAGGGAGGGCAGTCTGGTCCAGAATTCGCAGAGATCCGGATAGCAGCAGATGACATCTGTGTCCCCAGGCTGTGGTACCACAAGAGGCTGCATCTTTTGGCCGACCAGACTGAACCCAGGGCAATCACTGTCTGGTCTTCCTTCCACGCTTCATTCCGGGCTGTGGCTGTGCTGTTGGAGATGTGGCAGGAGGAGGAGTAGGACCTGGAGGAGGAGGAGGACTGGGAGGACCTGGAGGAGGACTGGGGGGACCTGGAGGAGAGGGAGGAGGAGGAGGAGGACCTGCAGGAGGAGGAGGAGGACCATCCCAAAGATGTGTGTGAGGTGTAATTTGGCCCCTCATACCTTTCTCCAGAGCCTCCGATATGAGGGCCTCACACAAGGCTTTTTGGCCCTCCTCCATCCTCTGCATTTTATAGGCTATGAAGGCAGCAATGTTCTCCTGCATGGTGTGTGGTGCTCCCAGGACCTCTGTAGCCCCCAAAAGAATGCTATAGCAGCCTCCTCTAGGGTATTCCTCCTACTGCCACTTTCTCTTTTCAGGGGGGGTGGAGGGACCTTGATATCAGCCAGCCGGCTCGGCCCGGCCAACTCTTGGCTGAGACTTCCCTGTGTATGAAAAAGGGACATAGTTTTAGTTTTTGCATCATCAATCACAATCCTAAATTAGTACTCCCAACTAACATCTAGTTAACATCATTGATTGGACAAGCAGAAATATTTAGAGGAATGCTATACCTGGCTCAATCTGGGCTCCTCCACATGTGGCCTGGAAGGCCCAGGTTGGGCGTCAGAAGCCTCAGCCGGGGGGGAAGGAAGCGTGGAAGGAAGACTGGAGAGGGATGGCCTGGGTTCAGTCTGGCCTGCCAGAAAATGCAGCCTGTCGTAGTACAACATCCTGGGGACATAGATGTCATCTGCTGCTCCGGGTCTCTGTGAATCCAGGACTTTCTTGCGCTCCCTTAGATATGTACTCGTCAGGCCACCAATTAATATCTTTAAATAGGTGATGTCTGCCGTGGGGGTCACCTGCTTCACAATTTCACACAATTGCTCCAGTGCTGCCTTCCTCTTTGCTTGGTTCTTGAAATGGGGGTGGGTAATCTCCCACAGACAGGGCAGCTCACTTAGCATATCTATGAATACTGACATGAAGTCATTGTCTTTCATTAAGATATCCATGTTCACTGCAAGACACAACACAAGACAAAGCCTAATGTCAGACAAAACTCTCCTAATCTTGTTACAATATAGGCCTCAATCTAGAAGCAGTATAGGCACAAGTTTGTCTCTTACCTTCGTTCTTACGATCGGCGCGTCCAATGCTCCTTCCTCCGCTCACAGATCGTACGTAATACGCACGCGTGTTACGCTTTATACACACTGCGCATGCATGTAACTCCGCCCGCCCCTGACGTTCTTTCTAGTGTATTCCCCGCCCCTTTTCGTTCGGCACAGTGGGTGAAGAGCACATGGCGGAGTTACAGCAGGTGCGTGCTAATTCTAGCAACGAGGAGGAGGAAAGGCCGGATCCAGGCACGTCCCGATCCAGAAGGAGACGTTTTAAGGCCACAAATATGTCGTTTGGGGAGATGTTGGAGATGGTCGACATCATGAGGAAGTTCGACTATGACGGAAAATATGGGCCTTACCCCAACCCCAACATCAGAAAGGCCAAGATCATGGCGAAAGTGGTCAGGAGTCTTGAGAGGAATTTCGGGGTACAAAGATCAAAAGACCAGCTCAGGAAGCGGTGGTCGGACCTGAAGTTGAGAGAGCCAGAGCAGTACCGAAAGATCCGGAGAGTGCTGCAAAAAAGTAAGTAGTTGTGCTGTGTTCCTATTCTTTCTGTCTTTATTCCGTTCGTTCTGCTCCATATGCTTTTATTAATTGTAACGTTTAAAAAGGTCAACTTTAATGTTCATGGGCCCATTATTCGTTCGTATCAAACATTTTTCTTTCGGCCTCTAGAACACCATTGTTTAGGCCATATGCATTTTCACACATTTTTGGGGGCCTACTTGGATGCCAAATATTTGTTTGTGTAGATGGGTTTGTTACTAGAATGAAATACAAACTAGATTGTGTGTAAAGAGAGGACACTGAGCAGCTGTTTTCACATCTGGACACTGGAGCACTAGTGTGGGACCCCAGAACACCATTTTTATTAGGGGGGCCACACAGGTGCTCCAGTGTATACTATAGGGGGGCTACATCTGTGAAGCTTGTACTAAACAGGTAAAGTATTGCAGCTTGACAAAGGACACTAAAAAATATACATCTTGGAACTCGGCTAAAATAGACAATTGTACCCCACTTCCAAGCAATGTTTCCTATTTCTAGTTCTGCCTTCAAATATCTGTGTGCTAAGTATACCATTTTTGTTTTACATAGGGGAGAAAAGACTCGGACACCCCTCATTCCAGGAGACCAGAGACCCCCCCCCTCTGGAAGAAGGGGAAATACCAACCCAAGAAGCTGAGCAGGAGGAAGAAGAAGACGTGGTGGAGATTGGCACCACAACAGGTGAGTGTCTGCGACCACAGGCTCAGGTAAAAGAGATGGATGGTGGCAGATTTTTGAGACCTTTTTTTTGTTCTTTATCTCTTTTTAGGTGATCGTGATCCAGAACGCTTTACATCTGAAAGTGCCCAGATACTCATCGGGGAGATCATGGGGTGTAATCTCCAATTGCAAAACATCCAGCAACAAATCAGTGATGTTATTAAAAAAAATAATAACATCATTGATGTTTTGGGGCGAATTTAAACCCCACAAAATCACCTGTTTTATCGTACGAAAATTTTTTCAATGCTTAGAAAAGCCAAATTTGGAGGATGCACACAGTGTGCCAACATGTGCTATCTGCCATCACGGGAGATCAATGGACGCGTTTTGGGGGTGCAACCCCTTCCTCAATTATAAAGTCGCATTGAGGAAGGGCTTGCTCCCCCAAAACACGTCCCTTGATCCCCCCTGATGGCAGATAGCACATGTTGACATTCGTAAATTGGTGTGCATCTTCCAAATTTGGCTTTTCCAGGGGTGATTTCCCCCCATCTGAACGCTATATCAAACACAGTTCCTAAATACTCATGTCTGATATAGCCTTCAGGTTTTACCATATGTGAACTTTGTAAGTTCAAGTTTTTTGGCTTTCTTGTTGGTTTTACACAGGCCTGTTTTATCTGAAATGGATATTTCGATTTTTGATAATGCTACTGCAAACATTGTTATACAACAAACATGTTGGTTTGTTTTAAAAACCTTTGGGAAATGCACATGTGATTGTGCAGGTATAAAAAAGTGCCTTACTCAAGAATGTGTGGATTATTGTCTCAACACTACAACACTTTTGGGGTGATGTAATTGCTGTTTTATGCAAAAATGGGGGTTATTTCCTAAGGGCAAATCCACTTTGCACTACAAGTGCAGGTTCAGTGCAGTTGCAAGTGCACTTGTAGTGAAATGTGTTTTTGCATTTAGGAAGTACCAGCCAACACTGTTTTTTATAAGGTTACCCAATCACGACATTTTCTGCACTCAACACATTTCTGTCAGGGTCAGCTAAAACAAACACAAGCAGTAAATGTCCACAAAGAATTTCTTTTGGTTGTTTTTTATTTGAAAAAGGTGTCACAGATTGTCTGGCATATTGATAGCCCCCCTACCCGCAAAGAACTCCAGGTAGCGTAACCGGACATCACGGGCATTCAGGGAGGGCAAGCCAGGACGGCCACTTTCAAGCGCCGTCAGTGTTGATGGATTAGGGATTCCGGCCTCAGGCCCAACTGAGCCAGCATAGTTGGCTGAATGTTTTCTTAAAAAATTATGGAGAACACAGCAGGCAAGTATTATATGGTTCAGTTTATACTCCGCCATATGGATGGGTGTCAGAAATAATCGGAACCGGCTGGCCAGGATTCCAAATGTGTTCTCCACCACTCTTTTGGCTCTGGCCAGCCGGTAATTAAAAACCCTCTGTTCCGGGGTGAGGGTCCTCATCGGGAATGGCCGCATCAGGTGGTCCCCCAGCGCAAATGCTTCATCAGCAACGAACACAAATGGGAGACCTTCAACATTGTCCTCTGGAGGTGGCAAGTCCAAGCTGCCATTCTGGAGACGCCTGTAGAACTCCGTCTGGGCGATCACTCCACCATCGGACATCCGGCCATTCTTCCCCACGTCCACATACAAGAACTCGTAATTAGCCGACACCACCGCCAACATCACTATACTATTAAACCCTTTGTAATTATAATAGTACGACCCCGAGTTGGGTGGTGGGACGATGTGGACGCGTTTCCCATCAATTGCCCCTCCGCAGTTAGGAAAGTCCCACCGCTGGGCAAAGTGGGAGGCCACAGTCTGCCATTCCTGTGGCGTTGAAGGAAACTGTTGAGGAAAAAACAATAAACATTACTATTTTTTCAAAGATACGTGGCAAGCAGATTATACACAAACATTATGGGGCAACCTCCAGATAGCATTTACTAAGGGGATTTAACAAGGCCAAAGTATAAGGTACACCTATCATATCCCCCCCCCCCCTCTCATGGGCCATTTCTAACATTATAGGGGGGGGGGGAACTCTTGGACAGGTAACCCTCTTTACTTCATTGAGAGATGAATGCCTAAATAATGGGTATTACTTGGAACAGCCCCTCCTTAGTTACACTATTGGCAGACCACTGGACAGGTAAGAAGTGTCATAATACAAAGATATAAATACACACTGTACACATTTGAGGACATTTGAACATTCTGCTATTACCTATCAAGATAATAATAGGATACCAAAACTTTAAACAGTACCATTGGAAAGTATACAGGCAGGCCCTTGCACTACATGCTTTGGGGAATTCATCCATACATCTGACCAGTAAAGAGGTGGGTATAGTGTGTATGGGTTTGGCAAAGTCAGCAGATAGATGATTGAGGATAGAGAATTGGGATCAGCTGACTTAGCAGTTGGGGGGAGGGAGGGTTAAAAAAAATTTGGGGACACCACGAAAAAACCCTCTGGCACTCTGCCTGAATTTAAATCAAAAATAACATTTCCAAACATTTTAGGGGGTGTTTGGGCTAAAGCACTACTATGGAGCTGATAAAATACATTGTTAAGTGACTACATGAGGTGAATATAGGCCAGGAAAGACCATGCTGGGGAGGTTATTGAAGGGCAAATATGTATGAAGGACATAAAATAATAATTACCTAAAAATCCAGCATGCATGAGAACAAAGGGGACATTCACAGCATATTACAATCATGGTAATTAGGGAATGAGGGAAGAAATACAATATATTATCAAACATTCAATACAATAAAATGTGATATAAAAGGATAAAAATCTTACCTTCATATACTCCTTCTGCAGGACCTGTATGATGGCAGAACAGGTCTCTGGGATAATGATCCCCAGAGCCTGGGGGGAGATGCCTGTCGAGAACTTGAGGTCCTGCAGGCTTCTCCCTGTGGCCAAATACCGCAAGGTAGCGACCAACCTCTGCTCCGGAGTGATGGCTTGCCTCATGCAGGTATCCTGCCTGCTGATATAGGGGGTCAGCGAAGCCAACAGACGGTGAAATACGGGGTCCGTCATCCTGAAAAAGTTCCTGAAATCATCAGGATTATTCTCACAGATCTCACGGAGCAAAGGCATATGACAGAACTGGTCACGCTGAAGCAACCAATTCTTGGTCCATGAACTCCTCCCCACCCTGTTCATGGACTGGACTTGTGTCAAGGTCAGGACCCCCAACACCAAGCCCCCGCACAGCACGAACTCTACTAGGAGTACGCATACGAAACATGGCTAGAAAACGGTCGGCTGCTCAGAACGAAGTAACAGAACGCACTGAAGAACAGCAAGGCCTGTGAAGAGCGACCTGAAAAACAGCAACGAGCGGGCAAGATCGCACAGAAAACTCTGATACGAACTGACTGCACGCACTGAAGAGCAGATACAAACCCACAAGCACATACTGAACGGCAGAAAACGATCTGAAAGCCACGAGTCTGAAAAAGCGCGAATCATCTCTCACCAAACTTTTACTAACACGAGATTAGCAAAAGGAGCCCAAAGGGTGCCGCGTTCTGAACCGGCCTTTTCTAGTCTCGTCGTACGTGGTGTACGTCACCGCGTTCTTGGCGATCGGAAATTCCGACAACTTTGTGCGACCGTGTGTAGGCAAAACAAGTTTGAGCCAACATCCGTCGGAAAAAATCCTAGGATTTTGTTGTCGGAATGTCCGAACAAAGTCCGACCGTGTGTACGGGGCATTAGAGTCTGCAAAAGACTTGAGACTGGGGTGGAGGTTCACCTTCTAGCAGGACAACGACCCTAAACATACAGCCAGAGCTACAATGGAATGGTTTAGATCAAAGAATATTTATGTGTTAGAATAGCCCAGTCAAAGTCCAGACCTAAATCCAATTGAGAATCTGAATCTTGAAAATTTCTGTTCACAGACGCTTTCCATCCAATCTGACAGAGCTTGAGCTATTTTGCAAAGAAGAATGGGCAAAAACATCACTCTCTAGATGTGCAAAGCTGGTAGAGACATCCCCAAAAAGACTTGCAGCTATAATTGCAGCGAAAGGTGTTTCTACAAAGTATTGACTCAGGGGGGCTAAATACAAATAAACGCCACACTTTTCACATATTTATTTGTAAAAAATATTGAAAACCATAATTTTCCTTCTACTTCACAAATATGTGTCACTTTGTGTTGGTCTATCACATAAAATCCCAATAAAATACATTCACGTTTTTGGTGGTAACATGACAAAATGTGGCAAATTTCAAGGGGTATGAATACTTTTTCAAGGCACTGTAAATGAGCTATATACTGGACACATTTTTTTAAATGTATTCCTCACAGAGAATATAAATCCACTTTGAGTGCACCAAATGCATTTGCAAACACCGATATTACCTTGTAAAAGCAGCAGTGACATCATCACTGTGCTGTTCATAGCCTGTGCAGACAGCAGAGCTGTGGGAGGGGCCCCAACAACTCTGCTACTACAGGCTGCTTGCAGAAAGCTAATAGGAGGGGGCATAGACAAGACCAGTCACCCTGCACAAGGAGAGAGAGCAGCAGTGAGTGGTCTTTGTTACAGGAAGCTCCTACACAGAGGCAAAATTTTACACTGGATTACTGCACAGATCTGGAAGAATGCACATGACAAGTGTTTTTTAGATAATACTTGCTTATCCCAGAGTTTAAACAATTTACTCCCGCGCTATAGCTGTATGACGGTACAGCACAGCTTTTGCCAGGAGGGCGTGTATTGATGTCCTCCCGTGATTGCACTGGCAGTGCCCCCTGTGGCCCGTGGGACTCAGCTCATTACAGATTGGGGTAAAGGGCCAATCACAGCAGCCCTTTACCACACGATCAGCTGTGTCCAATGTCAGCTGATTACGGATGTAAACACAAGCCGGTTATTGGCCTTCCAACTGCTTTCTAACAGCGTGAGGAAGGGAGAAGTGAGCCGATAACTGGCTTGTGTTACAGGGACATCTGCACTGATAATCAGAGTCCTAATTATCAGTGCAGTCCCAGCAGTGCCCACTAGTGCTGCCAATCAGTGCCCATCAGTGTTGTCTATTAGTGTTGCCTATCAGTGCCACCTACTGTATCAAAGCCTATCAGTGCCACCTCATCAGTGGCTCCTTAGCAGCACCCATCAGTGCCACCTATCAATGCCCATCTGTACAGCCTCATCAGTGCACATCAGTGAAGGAGAAACATTACCTGTTTGCAAAATTTTATAACAAACTGTTCAGTCTTTTTCATTTGTTTAGCAAAAAATAAAAAACCCAGTGATGGGTAAATACCACCAAAAGAAAGCTCTATTTGTGTGGAAAAAAAAAATTATAAAAAAACTTTCATATGGGTACAGTGTAGCAAGACCACACAATTGTTCAAATTGCAACAGCACTAAAAGCTGAAAATTGGCCTGGGCAGGAAGGGGGTGAAAGTGCCCAGTAGGCAAGTGGTTAACTTTGAAACAAGTCTTTGCTGACGTCTAGCTATAGGTACGTGGAGCAATTCATCCTCATTATAACGTACAAACAATTAAATTATTAAAGTTGTTCTTTTGGACAGCTCAGTTCATCTTATGCCCACTCCCAGGGCTCATGCTCTGGGCTTACCTTAGAGATTGGAAGGCTGGAGGTCTACCTTCTAACTACTGGGAGGGGGAGAAGAGGAAACCCAGCTTCTGAGAGAATGAACATGCACAGGTGGCACAGAGTGCCCAGAAATGGCCCAACTCTCCGCTCACACGTCTTTTCACAAGTACAATAAAGTTATTTTTATTTTATTGTAGTAACAGTAAAAAAGAAGAAACATAAACATATTTTACTCATTTTTGTGCTGGTTCTCTAACACGTTATACAAGAAAGGAGAGAGCAGCAGAAACACAATGAAAACGATGGATGCATTTGCACAGGGGTGTATCCATGGAAAATAGCACCTGTGGCAGGGACTGAAATTGCACCCCTGTACAAACATCTGATACCAATATTTTAGATAATAAAAGTACTAGTGAAACTTAAAGTGGAACTTTACCAATAACAACTTACTAAAAAAGAAATGTTCTTTAGCAACAAACATACATTCCACATTAATAATTATACTACCAGGATTGGTGTGCACTGTAAATTGAATCCAGCATTGTTCTTGTTTCTTCTTGCTGGAGGTTGCCAATTTGCTGAAGCCCAGAAACCCTGAGCAGCAGTAAATCTTTAGGCTGTCAGCACATTGGACTCTACAAATTTGACACCGTGCCTAAAAATAAAGAGGAACTGAGCATGTGCAGAGCAAGATGACAGAGGTGTATTACTGGATTTTAAACAGTATAGGTACTTATTTTTAATGTTTTTAATGTTTTACACAGCTATATCTGCAAAAGGGGCCAGCCTGAAGTGATCTAGCAGGACTTCATTTTCTGGCTAAAGTTCCATTTTAATGAACAAATATGAACAAATAATGGCCCTATTCATGCACAAGGCACAGCCTACTGACACAGACACACACACTAGGGCTGCTGGAAGACCCAGACACACATGGTGTGATTAGAGTCCCCCTTTACATTAGAGTTCCCTTCATCAGAGGCCCCCTTCTATCAGAGTTCCAAATTACATTAGCGAGTCCCTTCCATCAGAGCCTCCCTTTACATTAGAGTCCCCTTTCCATCAGACTGCCCCTTTGCATCATTAAAAAAGGAATATTGTGAAGTCCTGAGACATCAGCCTGTGATGCCTGTTACTTTTTGGGAATAAAGGGAAAGATTATAACTATACCAAGGTGTGCTGGTAAAGATCCTTACTTTACGATGATAATATGGTGCTGCCTGTGATGGACGCGGTGTCAGACCCTGGCCACCAAATTCTGGATGGACCCTCTGCACACTACTATACACGCTTTCCAGCAAACAATGCAAATAAAAAACAGGGACTTTTAGTTCACACATATTGCAATACATGTTTAACCTGACCAGCTGTGTCAAAGTAATCCCTCCTATGGCCAATCCTACACTGCTTTGCCACTGCAAATGCTATGGTGGACAGTGGACACCATGCCAACCTGGGGCATAGAAACACAAGGAGGGGGGGAGCTCCTAGGTTCAGGTCTAGTCAATGACCTGCATTACAACAGAGAAAAGATATACAGTACCTGTGCTCAAATCCCAATAGCTTGTACATGTATTTAAACTATCAGGTTCTAAAGGGGTGTGACCACATACCAACACCACAATATCTGGATGGACCCTCACTGCTATAAACCATTTCCAGCAAACTATGCAAAAAAAACAAAAAAAACAGGGATTTTCAGTTCACACATATTGCA
This sequence comes from Aquarana catesbeiana, assembly GCF_042186555.1. Classification (NCBI taxonomy): domain Eukaryota; kingdom Metazoa; phylum Chordata; class Amphibia; order Anura; family Ranidae; genus Aquarana; species Aquarana catesbeiana. The sequence goes on along the minus strand of NC_133333.1, from coordinate 168,520,970 downwards.
ATATCGATGTGCGGTCACGTGACCGCGCGGCTGACACACACACTCACTGTGTAGTATATCTTCTTATTTCAGAGGGGCTGGCAGGAATTAATATCTGATCACTTTAAGAAAGTCCTGGTTCTGAGTTTCTCATAAATCCGGGGTGATGTTCTTTGTTTGATTGTAAAAGAGAGCTCCAGACTACTGATACACGCTCCCTTTTCTGGTCCCTATCGAGTGTGTTGACAGAAATGATCTGACCAATGGGAAGGTCTGCAGAGTGACCGATGGAATGTCACATTCTTTATGATCCATCAGCTGTTCCTCCCTCAGATACAATTTTCTAAATGTATTAATATTCCTTGTATACCACATCATGATTTGGTCACCCACATATTATTGTGCATTATGCAATTGCCATTCCATTGGGGGGATCACGTGTCCACTGTAATTAGCTGTCACGGTGGTTACATGATCCCACTGACTCCCCATCATTAGTACAGCTCTCTTTGACAGCTTGGTCACTGTACAGGGAGGGCACTCTCATCACAGGTAGCTCTGCTGCCCATGGATGTATATGTGCAGCATGTGGGTGTTAAAGCCCACCCTATTTGCCGCAGCACATATGCATCACATGGGCAGCAACAGGTTAACCATGCCTCCCAGCTGTCCCTGATTTCGAGGGACTGTCCCTGATTTGGAAAAAAGTCCCTCTTTCCTCCTTATTTTTCCCTCATTTTGGTTTGATCTATATAGTTGTATATAAAATGCACTATTTATCTTTCAAAAAGCATTTCACCGTGCTAAACCATTTATCCTATTTCTTTAATTGTTACATTTGTGAACACCACAATATCTGGATGGACCCTCTGCACACTGCTATAAACCATTTCCAGCAAACTATGCAAAAAAAAAAAAAAAAAACAGGGATTTTCAGTTCACACATATTGCAATATCGATGTGCGGGCACGTGACCGCGCGGCTGACACACACACTGTGTAGTATATCTTCTTATTTCAGAGGGGCTGGCAGGAATTAATATCTGATCACTTTAAGAAAGCCCTGGTTCTGAGTTTCTCATAAATCCGGGCTGATGCTCTTTGTTTGATTGTAAAAGAGAGCTCCAGACTACTGATACACGCTCCCTTTTCTGGTCCCTATCGAGTGTGTTGACAGAAATGATCTGACCAATGGGAAGGTCTGCAGAGTGACCGATGGAATGTCACATTCTTTATGATCCATCAGTTGTTCCTCCCTCAGATACAAGTTTCTAAATGTATTAATATTCCTTGTATACCACATCATGATTTGGTCACCCACATATTATTGTGCATTATGTAATTGCCATTCCCTTGGGGGGATCACGTGTCCACTGTAATTAGCTGTCACGGTGGTTACATGATCCCACTGACTCCCCATCATTAGTACAGCTCTCTTTGACAGCTTGGTCACTGTACAGGGAGGGCACTCTCATCACAGGTAGCTCTGCTGCCCATGGATGTATATGTGCAGCATGTGGGTGTTAAAGCCCACCCTATTTGCCACAGCACATATGCATCACATGGGCAGCAACAGGTTAACCATGCCTTCCAACTGTCCCTGATTTCGAGGGACTGTCCCTGATTTGGAAAAAAGTCCCTCTTTCCTCCTTATTTTTCCCTCATTTTGGTTTTGATCTATATAGTTGTATATAAAATGCACTATTTATCTTTTAAAAAGCATTTCACCGTGCTAAACCATTTATCCTATTTCTTTAATTGTTACATTTGTGAACTTCAAAAGCCAGTATAAAGAAATAGTAGTTAAAAAAAAAAAAGCACTTGTGGGTTTAACTGATCTTTTTGTTTGGACAATTCTCCTTTAAGGGGGCGTGTATTATGCCTACATACATTTGCTAATAGGTGTCCCTCATTTCCATCTCAAAAGTTGGGAGGTATGGGTTACCTGCCAAATTTTGTCACATCAACAGTTGTCCTTAGAGCCCTTTCACACCAGGGCGGTGCAGGCGCCGGCGGTAAAACGGCGCTATTTTTAGTGCTGCTTTACCGTTGTTTTAGCGGTATGACTCCCCATCATTAGTACAGCTCTCTTTGACAGCTTGGTCACTGTACAGGGAGGGCACTCTCATCACAGGTAGCTCTGCTGCCCATGGATGTATATGTGCAGCATGTGGGTGTTAAAGCCCACCCTATTTGCCGCAGCACATATGCATCACATGGGCAGCAACAGGTTAACCATGCCTCCCAGCTGTCCCTGATTTCGAGGGACTGTCCCTGATTTGGAAAAAAGTCCCTCTTTCCTCCTTATTTTTCCCTCATTTTGGTTTGATCTATATAGTTGTATATAAAATGCACTATTTATCTTTCAAAAAGCATTTCACCGTGCTAAACCATTTATCCTATTTCTTTAATTGTTACATTTGTGAACACCACAATATCTGGATGGACCCTCTGCACACTGCTATAAACCATTTCCAGCAAACTATGCAAAAAAAAAAAAAAAAAACAGGGATTTTCAGTTCACACATATTGCAATATCGATGTGCGGGCACGTGACCGCGCGGCTGACACACACACTGTGTAGTATATCTTCTTATTTCAGAGGGGCTGGCAGGAATTAATATCTGATCACTTTAAGAAAGCCCTGGTTCTGAGTTTCTCATAAATCCGGGCTGATGCTCTTTGTTTGATTGTAAAAGAGAGCTCCAGACTACTGATACACGCTCCCTTTTCTGGTCCCTATCGAGTGTGTTGACAGAAATGATCTGACCAATGGGAAGGTCTGCAGAGTGACCGATGGAATGTCACATTCTTTATGATCCATCAGTTGTTCCTCCCTCAGATACAAGTTTCTAAATGTATTAATATTCCTTGTATACCACATCATGATTTGGTCACCCACATATTATTGTGCATTATGTAATTGCCATTCCATTGGGGGGATCACGTGTCCACTGTAATTAGCTGTCACGGTGGTTACATGATCCCACTGACTCCCCATCATTAGTACAGCTCTCTTTGACAGCTTGGTCACTGTACAGGGAGGGCACTCTCATCACAGGTAGCTCTGCTGCCCATGGATGTATATGTGCAGCATGTGGGTGTTAAAGCCCACCCTATTTGCCACAGCACATATGCATCACATGGGCAGCAACAGGTTAACCATGCCTCCCAACTGTCCCTGATTTCGAGGGACTGTCCCTGATTTGGAAAAAAGTCCCTCTTTCCTCCTTATTTTTCCCTCATTTTGGTTTTGATCTATATAGTTGTATATAAAATGCACTATTTATCTTTTAAAAAGCATTTCACCGTGCTAAACCATTTATCCTATTTCTTTAATTGTTACATTTGTGAACTTCAAAAGCCAGTATAAAGAAATAGTAGTTAAAAAAAAAAAAGCACTTGTGGGTTTAACTGATCTTTTTGTTTGGACAATTCTCCTTTAAGGGGGCGTGTATTATGCCTACATACATTTGCTAATAGGTGTCCCTCATTTCCATCTCAAAAGTTGGGAGGTATGGGTTACCTGCCAAATTTTGTCACATCAACAGTTGTCCTTAGAGCCCTTTCACACCAGGGCGGTGCAGGCGCCGGCGGTAAAACGGCGCTATTTTTAGTGCTGCTTTACCGTTGTTTTAGCGGCGGTATTCGGCCGCTAGCGGGGGCGGTTTTACCCCCCTGCTAGTGGCTGAGAAAGGGTTAAAACCACCGCAAAGCGCTGCTGCAGCAGCGCTATGCCGGCGGTATAGCCACGCTGCCCCATTAATTTCAATGGGCAGGAGCGGTGAAGGAGCAGTGTATACATCGCTCCTTCACCGCTCCAAAGATGCTGCTAGCAGGACTTTTTTTACCGTCCTGCCAATGCACCGCTCCAGTGTGAAAGCCTCCGAGGGCTTTCACACTGGAGACACAGCAGCGGCTCTTTCAGGGCGCTTTACAGGTGCTATTTTTAGCGCTGTAGCGCCTGCAAAGCACCCCAGTGTGAAAGGGGTCTTGAACTAAACTTATTGATTCACTAATTTAAAACACGTTGTGGGAATGTAACTGTCACATTGGTTGTGTCCTCAACCAAATTGTCAAAGCATCAAATGGCTGGTGTCATAACTGATCACATGTGCAGCACCACGGCAGTTAAAGATCAAACAGAGGACAAGATGGCAGTTTCCTTGGCTGGAAATGATAGGAGAGTTTAGTTCTGCTTTAGTTCTGGAACTTTAGTAAGAAAAAGTCCTGCTAGATGACTTCAGGCTGGCCCCTTTTGCAGACATAGCTATGTAAAACTTGCTTACTGGGCATTTATACCCCCTTCTTGCCCAGAACAATTTTTAGCTTTCAGTGCTCTCAAACTTTCAATGACAATTGCTCGGTCATGCAACACTGTATCCATATAAATTTTTTATCATTTTTTTCACACAAATAGAGCTTTCTTTTGATTGTATTTAATCACCAGTGTTTTTAATTTTTTGCTAAACAAACAAACAAAAAAAAAGACTAAAAATGTTGAAAAAAGCACAAAACGTTTTTCATATTTTGTTATAAATTTTGGAAATAGGTATTTTCTTTCCTTCACTGATGTGCACTGATGAGGCGGCACTGATGGGCACTGATAGGCTGCACTGATGAGGTGGCACTGATGTGCACTGATGGGCTGTACTGATGAGGTGGCACTGATGGGCACTGATAGGCTGCACTGATGAGGTGGCACTGATGTGCACTGATGGGCTGCACTGATGAGGCGGCATTGATGGGCACTGATAGGTGGCGCTGAATGACCACAACATACAGGGATATACAATGTAATGCTGACACATAATCACACACATAGGTTGGACTTGATGGACTTGTGTCTTTTTTCAACCTCACCTACTATGTAGTGGGCACTGATCAGGAGGCACTGATGAGGCTGCACTGATGGGTGGCACAGATTGGTGGCCCTGATAGGTGGCATGGAGAGGTGTCACTGATAGGTGGCACTGATGGGCAGCACTGATAAGTGACACTGATGATGAGGCACTGATGGGTGGCACTGGTGGGCACTAAGAGGACCGGTGTCCCTCCAACAGAGGCCGGTTAACAGCTTTCTTCTTTCCTTCACGCTGACATCGTGAGAGAAAAAAAAGCTGATAACCGGCTTCTGTTTACTTCCATGATCAGCTGTCATTGGCTGACAGCTGATCACGTGGTAAAGGGCCCACTGTGATTGGCCCTTTACTCGATCTGTGATCAGCCAAGTCCCAGCAGCGCTAGAACGGGAGGACATCCACGGATGCCCTCCTGGCATTTTAAGGTGGTGTTCCGGCTGAAATTATACTTTTTCAATAAAAATACCCCTATAATACACAAGCTTAATGTATTCTAGTAAAGTTAGTCTGTAAACTAAGGTCTGTTTTGTTAGTTTATAGCAGTAGTTTGTTATTTTATAAACTTACAGCAGGCCATGGCCATCTTAAGTGTGGGCATTTGAACCCAGCCTGTATTTCTTCCTGGATCTCATCCTTGCAGAACTCGCACATGCTCAGTGCAGCACAAGCTGTGTAATAGGTTTCAGGTCAGGTTTCCATAGCAACGGCAGTGTCAGAGGAAGTTGCCGCTCCTTCCCAGAAGGCATTGCAAACAGGAAATGATGCGATGGGCCGCGGCCAGGGAGGAGGAAGTGAAAAATGAACACAGCAGATATACAGTAGGTGCTGAGAAAAAAAAAATTAAATATCCAATTCGTTTACAGTGCACAGTTTAGTGATGGATGCTGAAGAGTTGTAAAAGTGGGTGGAACTCCACTTTAAGCCTATGCTGTAGCCGTCTTTCCACCATAGCGTGGATGCAAAAGTAGTTAAAATCCAGTAAAACACTGTCTCGCTCTGCTCTGCACATTCTCAGTTGCTCTCCATTTTTTAGGCACTGCCCAGTTTGTTGAGGCCGATCTGCTGACAGACTTAAAGTGGTGTTCCGGCCGAAATTATACCTTTTAAATAAAAATACCACTATAATACACAAGCTTAATGTATTCTAGTAAAGTTAGTCTGTCAACTACGGTCTGTTTTGTTAGTTTATAGCAGTAGTTTGTTATTTTATAAACTTACAGCAGGCCGTGGCCATCTTAAGTGTGGGCATCTGAAGCCAGACTGTATTTCTTCCTGGATCTCATCCTTGCAGATCTCGCACATGCTCAGTGCAGCACAAGCAGTGTAATAGGTTTCAGATCAGGTTTCCATAGCAACAGCAGTTTCAGAGGAAGTTGCCGCCCCTTCCCAGAAGGCATTGCAAACAGGAAATGATGCGATGGGCCGCGGCCAGGGAGGAGGAAGTGAAAAATGAATACAGCAGATATACACTAGGTGCTGAGAAAAAAAAAAATCCAATTTGTTTACAGTGCACAGTTTAGTGAGGGATGCTGAAAAGTTGTAAAAGTGGGTGGAACTCCACTTTAAAATCAAATGAAACCCTCCTATCTTTTACAGCCAAGAAAGCTGCTTCTGTTTGATTTGCAACTGCCATGGTGCTGCACATGTGATCAGTTATGACACTAGCCATTTGATGATGTGACAGTTTGGTTGAGGACACAAGCAAATGACACAGTTAGCAATCCTGGCATTCCCGGAATGTAACTGGTTTTTGAAACTATTAAATGAATGGGTTTAGTTCTGCTTTATGATTTACTGCTGTTCAGGGGCTCTGGGCTTCAGTAAAAAGGCAGCCTCCAGCAAGAAGCAACAGGAGCAATGCTGGAGGCCATTTACAGCACACACTATTTCTGGTAACATAATTATTCATGTGGAATGTATGTTCCTTGCTAAAGAAAATTATTTTTATCACGTTGTTCTGGGTAAAGCATAGCTCCCAACTGTCCCTGATTTCGAGGTTATGCCCCTCATTTGGAACAATGTCCCTCTGTCCCTCTTTCCTCCTCATTTGTCCCTCATTTTGGTCTGATCTATATATTTGTATATAAAATGTACTATTTATCTATCCAAAAGTGTTTGCCAGTGCTAAACCTTTCATCCAATTTCTAAACTGCTGCATTTGTAAATTCCAAAAGCCAATATAAAATAATAGTAGTGGTAAAAAGCACTTGTGGGTTTAACCAGTCATTTATTTACGTGCAATTCTTTAAGGGGGCGTGGCCTATGCCTACATACTTTTGCTAATAGCCGTCCCTCATTCCCATCTGAAAAAGTTGGGAGGTATGGATAAAGTTCCACTTGAACTCTTATGTTCCAAGAGATAGTTTAGATACTATCCCCCTTCACATCTCCCCTGGCAGCTACTTACAATCATTTATGGGAAGGGAAAGTGCTACAAGTAAGCGTTTCAAACAGTTTATTTTTCTGTGCTTCTATTTGCACTGTTTTGAGTTGGTGACAGGGTCTCTTTAGGTCGCAGAGCACATGACGTATTTATAAGTGGACTTCATTGTTTTACCCAAGTTTTCATGAGGGCGTGCTATACCTAAAGTCTGCCACTAGGTGTCAGGTTTGTAGTGCGAGTCTATGGCAGCAGCCTGGTGCTCGGGCTCGTGTTGTCAGTGGGTGATCTTTCTGATTGGTGTGTGCTTGTCATGTGACTATGGAGGACAGGGTTAGACGGTGTATGTAGCTCTCTCTGCTTTCTTTTATCTGTTCTCCGAAGACCGGCTTCTTTCTAGTTGTGAGGCCGCAGCAGCTGAGAGAGTACGGCAGCCAGGAAAGTCCCCGGCTTCTGGAGCAGGCTTAGGCCACTGCCAACTCACCCAACACATGCGGGGGAGCCTGACCCTAGTATGAACAGGCAGGCCTGGCATTGTCCGCACACAGGTAAGGGGTAGTTGTATGACGTGTGCTCTGTGTCCATGGTGGTGTAAATGAGGGCACAAGCTGCTTGTATACAATGTACACAGTGCTGGCTCTGGACAGTCGTGTCAGATCTCCACTTTGTAGTATTAGTTATTATGTATGTAGTTATGAGTTATTATGTATGTAGTTATGAGTTATTATGTATGTAGTTATGAGTTATTATGTATGTAGTTATTAGTTATTATGTATGTAGTTATTAGTTGTTCATTTGCTGGTGATGTTGCAGCAAATCAGTTTGTTTTACTTCTTAGAATTGGCACCAATCCCTGCACGGGACGTCCCAATACTCGCCCAAAAATATATATTTCTTTTCTTTTTTTTTTTCAAATAACAGTTTTTATTATTTTTTAACAAAACAAAAAAAGCAGCGAATACATACATTCAGAGGAAGGAAAAAATATGCGCATTGTAATATATATTTATCAAAACTAGAACAGCTGCACGTGGCAACCAATCAGCTTTTTATCTTCTACTTGTTCAGTCAAGCTTAGAAAATGAAAGATAGCAGCTGATTGGTTGCCACGCACAACTGCTCCAGATTCGCAGTTTTGCTAAATCCCCCCCCCCCCCCTCCATGATATCGCAGCTTACCAGTTCTTAACCACTTGACCTCTGGAAGGTTTACCCCCCTTCCCCCCTTCCTGACCAGGCCATTTTTTGTGATACGGCACTGCGTTACTTTAACTGACAATTGCGCGGTCATGCGACGTTGTACTGTTGTGTGAACTGGCCCTTGAACCAAAAAAAATGACAATTTTGAAAAAAAAACCAAAAAACTAATTTTTACTTTCTGTCATAAAACATATCCAATAAAAAAATTGAAAACGTTTCTTCATCAATTTAGGCCAATATGTATTTTGCTACATGTTTTTGGTAATAATAAAAAAAAAATCCCAATAAGCATATATAGATCGGCTTGCGTAAAATTTATAGCACCTATAAACTATGGGATGTTTTTATTCATTTTTATTTTTAATTATTTTTTTACTAGTAATGACAGTGAACCGTGACTTATAGCATGACTGCGATATTGTGGTGGACATTCTGACACTAATTGACACTTTGTGGGAACCAGTGACACTAATACAGTGATCAGGGCCAAAAATATGCACCGTCACTGTACTAATGACACTGGCTGAGAAGGGGTTAACCATTGCGGGATCAAAGGGTTAACTGTGCCTAGCCAGTGTTTTACTACAGTGTGGGAGGTGCTTTTACTAGGGGATGACATGGATTCTAGTCCCTGCCTTGCAGAGACACGATCCACGCCTTCCCTCCCATCAGAACGGCCATCTGCCCTATTTACATAGGCAGACCGCCGTTCTCTCTCTGCAGGATGATCGGAGGTTGTGTGATCACAGCAGGAACGAGCCGCCAGCGGCGTGCGTGCGCGCCCCCTGTCCGGGAGAGCGGATCACGTGTGTGTGTGTGTGTATATATAAGTGATCTGGCACACAGCTGCCACCCTGTAGCAGTAAAACTGCTATGGGGCGGACAGCAAGTGGTTAAGGCAGAACTAAAGTGCCCTGTTATTCATTGCAAGCAGGTCGACTTTTTTATTTCATTGAATGTCTCTTCTGCAATAGGATGCATCTACATGCCTGCTCTCAGTGTTCTCCAACATGTTAACTGAGCCGTGCATGTACAGGTCAGCTTACAGCACCAGCCTGATTTCCCCCCCTCCCACGTGCTGGGATGACGTCATCCTGGGCTGGTCAGTTAAAGTGGTTGTAAACCTCAGACATTAAATGTGAACAAAGCATATCCCTCTATAGTGTGTACTTGTCTCAATCCAGGACACTAAGTGTCATTTCTGTCTGCTGTTTCATTCCTCTGCTATCAGTATGAATCACTTCTGACAAGTTTTCCTGACACCAAGAAAAAAAAAATGTGAGTGACCTTCAGCTGATTGACAGCCTCAGCTCTCTTCCTGTGTGCTGTGTGAAGGGGGGTGTGTCCCTTCCCTCCAATCAGCTGTCAGAGTTCTCCTCACTGAGCTCTGCAGAGTGTGACTTCAGCTCTCCGCCCCCTTTTTTCTGAACTGTCACACAAATGCTGAACTTTGAACGCATGAAGAGAAGACTGCAGATAAACAGGAGCAACTTATGTAGGAGGATTTGTTTAATCTCTGTGTATCACTTGAGGAGAGGATAGTCCCTGCACTGGGTATAAGTAAGGGTTTACAACCACTTCAAGGGACAGGGACCGGTGGAGGAAAGGGGAGTATAGATGTTCGTTTCTATTTTTAGTTTTTTCACCTAATGATCCGGCAAGTTTGTTATTTTTCAACTTCCTTTAACAGACCAAACTGTCCATTTAAAGCAGAACCAATTGATTTAACAGTTTCAGAAAAGCAGTTTCATAACTGTCACATTGGTTCTGCTCACAAGCAAGCTGTCAAACCATCAAATGGCTGGAGTTATAACTGATCACATGTGCAGCATCATGGCAGCTGCAGATCAAACAGAGGCTAAGATGGCAGTTTTCTTGGCTGAAAAGGGTAGGAGGATTTAGTTCCCATTTAAAGTAGAACTAAAGTCTCAACCTTCTATCACACTAGTGCGGTGCGGGGAACAGCATGTGATTCGGACAGGAATCGCACCGCATTCTCTGTGGTGCGATTGAGCATTCATTTTGTATGGCTTCAATCGCACCGCACCTTGACGCTGACAGTATGCATATATGTGGCCTCACTGGACTGGGTTTTTTTTTTTCCGTAGGGCCGCATATATGCGTATCTGTTTTTGTTCTTTATCTTTTGGCAAGGAAGAGATTTGGGGTCTTTTTGACCCCAAATCTCTCCATAAAGAGGACCTGTCATCCTTATTTCTATTACAAGGGATGTTCACATTACAAGGGATGTGATTTAAAAAAAAAAAAAAATAAAGGGATGGTGTAAAGTACAGTGTGACATAATAAATTGCAACAATTGCCATTTTTTCTCCCTAGGGTCTCTGCTAAAAAAATATACGGATTTAAACTTGTAAACAAAACGTGCCAGAAAAAGCCTGGTCTTCAAGTTGTTAAATTAGTATCAGTGTAAGTCAGTGTGTTTTAGGTAGAATAAAAAAAAAAAAAAAAAAAAGCAATATGCACAGTATTGCTTATGGGCTGTACTATGGGTATAAACATATGTGGTACTGCTGCGATCATTGGGAGCAGGAGAATTTATTTTGGGTTGCTCTTTGGTGGTAGGTTATGGTAGTAACAAGAAATATTCAGCTAAATGTAAAGGAAATTTTTTTTTTTTTTTTGTTTAATTTTTTTGTTTTGGGCCAGTTTTTCTTTTGATAATGGAAAAAAAAATCCAGGGATAAAATGTAAGCCCAGTTTGTCCTAAAAAACTGACAGCAGGCAGAAGAGACACGAGACCACTGTCGCTGCGACTGACAATAAGAGAAAATCCAAAATTTTTCCCTAAAGAGATGCCCACATTGGTCACTAACATGGGATTTCCCTCACATTGGATAGTTTTCTTCTCGCGTCCTGTTGTGTCTACCCAACAGGAAGTGAAGGGAAATCTCCCTAATGTGACATAGATGTCAGTAGTTTTCTGCTAGGGGTTTTACCTATTCCATACTCTATTCAAAATTAAAACAAAATTTGGCCTCAGACACGTCCAGTGTTAATTTTGGCAGCAAATTTCAATTTAGTTTTAGTCTTAGGACTAAAATGGCATTAGTCCCATTTTAGTCTTCTGCAATTATTTTAGTCGAATTTAGTCGACTAAAATCTCAAGTACATTTTAGTTGACTAAAACTCAGTTTAGTCATCTAAAATCTAATGGGTGTAATTAAATTGTAATGCATTAGTTAACATTTCTCTACAATTTCCAAACTCATTATTTACTGCTGTAGTGAAAAATCTCATATATTATTTAAGGTATTGTGGTATGAACATGCACTACAGACCAGTGTTCATTTTGAAGTCAAATTTCAATTTAGTTTTAGTCTTAGTCTTTTGACTAAAATGCCATTTTAGTTTTAGTCATATTTTAGTCATCTCAATTGTTTTTAGTTTTAGTCAACTAAAATAATATTCATTTAGTCAACTAAAATGTTTTGGTCGACAAAATTAACACTGGACACGTCTTAACTAAAAACTGTCATTGTTCTCGGTGCTGAAAACCACATATTACACATGTGTGAATTTTGGTATGCATATACTAAAATGGACTCCAACAGTTTTGAATGGGGTTGTTCCTGAAATGACAGTTGTCTACCTATCTGCTATCAGCCCTTGTGTATGATAACGCCTGCAGTTTGTCCTCATTGGGTTATGCCAAATGTACTTTGATTTGTTAGAGTTCACATTGTAAACCAACAAGATTTTCATCTGCCAGTTCCACCTGCCTGGTAAATAGAGCCCTGCAAATATTAGAAAATCATTCATTGTTTTGCTTTCCTTGCTTATGTATACTTTTTTTCCACCTTTGTCCACAGGGCATTTTTTTTCTTATAGAGTACTTTATTTATATAAATGAAATCCTAATCCAATTGAGGAGACGAGCAGATTGGTGCTCTTCATTACTCTGTATCTTGGCAGGCTTTAGCCAAATACATGGGCAATAGGCAAGGAAGGAGGCAGAGTGTCTCTAAAACGTTGGGGATCTTTGCTACTTTTATGTTTCTTGCACCAGGTAAAGCAGAGCTGGAAATAACAAGATAAAAATAATTAGCCCTTTTAACCACTTCCATACCGGGCCTATTCTGGAACTTTTTGTTTACAAGTTTAAATCAGTATTTTTTGCTAGAAAATTACTCTGAACCCCCAAACATTATATATGTTTTTTTAGCAGAGACTCTAGGGAAAAAAATGGGGGTTGTCACACGGTATTTGCACACCAATTTTTCAAACTCGTGTTTTTTGGAAAAAAAAACTGTTTCATGAATTAATAAAAAAAAAAACAAACAAGTTAGCCCAATTTATTTTTTTTTTGTATAATGTGAAAGATGATGTTATGCTGAGTAAATAGGTACCTAACATGTCACACTTTAAAATTGTGCACACTCATGCAATGGCGCCAAACCTTGGTGCTTTAAATTTTTTTTTTTACATGTTACCAGTTTAGAGTTACAGGGGAGGTCTTGGGCTAATAAATGAAAACCTTGTGAGCTGCCACACTAAACCTAAAATAACCTAAATCACCATACATACAATAAAACTAAAATCAGCTGCCCACATTTCCCCAAAATAGATAAAAATAGTCACCAATCGCTGCCATTTTCTTGTAGCCCATCCATTGTGATAGGAGGTCTTGGGCTAGAATTGTTACTCTTGCTCTAACGCACGCTGCAATGCCTCACATGTGTGATATGTATGTGTTCGCTTCTATGCGCAAGTACGCAAGGAAGGGGGGCGCTTTTAAATGTTTTTTTATTGTTTTACTTTTATTTTTACACTTTCTCTTAAAATTTTTATTTTTTAGGTCACTAGTAAACATCCTTTGTAATAGGAATAGTGTGTGACAGGCCCTCTTTATGGAGAGATGTGGGGTCTAGAAGATCCCACATCTCTCCTTCTGGGTGGAAAGACCGAGATAAAAAAAATATCCGTCCCCGGTATTATTTTACTTCCACCGGCCCGGACATAACGTCATAACGTCTTGCCCGGGCCTCCGAAGGCCATAGAGATGACTGGGGACCATCTGGTCACCGGAAAGCTCTATGAACAATGTCCGGCGGTGGCGGATTCCTTCTCCGGCTCGAGTTGGTAGAAGCACGGGAGGGTGGTGGGAGGGGGAGTTGTCCCCTCCCACTGCCTGTAAGAATGATCAATCGGCTGAACTGCCAATACGATTGTTCTTACGGTGCACAGAATCGCCAGCTGTAAAAGATGATATCTGAATGATGCCTGTAACTGCAGGCATCATTCGGATATCCCCACTCAAAATCCAGGACGTCATATGACGTCCTTGGGCTGGAAGTGGTTAAAGATAATATAACAAAACACAAAAAGTTGCCCCGGGACTTTAAATGGGGTGAATGCGATTAGACCGTCACATGACACGTAAATACAGTTTTAAAGTTTCTTAAAAATTGTCATACATGAACAGCACGTCGGTCAACTGATACATACAGTGTAAACCAGTATCAATACACGTATAGATGTACATATCTATATACGTGGCATAGAAAGTCACCCTACGCTTTTCGCAAGACCGTGCTCGCTTCATCAGAGGTAAGCTTGTGTGTATTACATTTGTAAAAAAAAGTATGAAAAACCAAATGGGTATCTGCACAGTGACAGTATTGTGACAAATGGTCAAAGGGGTCTGAGGCACAAGGCCCCATACTTACCAACCGCTAGGTCATATTACCAGATGCTGAATACCCAGAGGCGGCAGCAATAAGTGCCCAGCTCGGGAGCTGAGGAGGCAAGAAAAACCCAGGCCCAACAGAGCATAACTAGTGGGCAGGCATGGCTAGGATGTGAGTGTATGTCCCCAAGGATCTCCCAATATTCATAGAGAATATCCACTCAAACATAAATTAATGAAAAACAATTACTGTCATAGCAGCATAATTGTAAAGCAGTATATTTTCCCTTTTCTCAAGGGAAATAAAACAAAAGCTCTTGTTGCAATATTTCACTGTCCAATTCAGATAATACCCTTGCAGTATTTTTTTTTCCTGCTGCTGGATGTCCTCTGTTTTCTGGGCAGCATCATTTAAACCAAGTCCTCTGAGCCCAGGTTATCTTGGACCTGCCTCAACCTGTGACTGGACAGTGAGAGGAGAAGCAGCATATAGTGATGAGCTCCTATCAGTATTCTAGCCAGCAGTGAACTGATGGGATCTTTGTACTGCCACCTCCTCTCCACACTCCAGTTCTGCCCTCCAGGGACTGCACACAATAATCTATTAACCACTTTATTGCCAGGCTGTAATAACCCTTTACTACCAAAATATTTTTCATTTTTCAGTGCTGTGAACTTGGTCATGCAACATTTTGCCCAAATTAATTTTGTCTTTTTTTTTTTTTGACTGATGGAGCTTTCTTTTGGTGGTATTTAATAACTAGTATTAGTAATAATAGTAATTTCATTTTTTTACTATAGAAAGGTGAAGGAGTAAATATGCAGATCACTGCAGAGACACAGGGGATCAGATTATGAGGGGTGAAAGGGTTAAAAAAAACTTTTCACTACAGTGGTGGTTGCTGTTGCTGCAGCCACTGATTGGATCTAATGAATCATTCATTGGTTCCTTCTCTCTCCCCCTCCTCCCTTGTTAGAGGAAGGGGAGGGCTCACAGATGTAAGCGCTGCACTGTTTTTTTATAATGTGATTACTGTGATTGGTCATTGCAGAAATCATATGGTACAGAGCTGCTTTGGATTGGATGCGTACACAGTGTTTGTTAATGAAACAATCTCAGTTATTGGACGTTAACAGGTGCACTTGCCACTAGAGAGCCATTTCTGGATTGATGTTTAAAAACTGCACTCAGTTACTCCTTCCCGTCTCTGCCTCATACAGACGAGGTCTATAATCGACCATAGCTAGTTGAAGTCCCACATACGTGGCACTTGCCCTTTCCCAGGGCTTCTCTCTCCCCCTTAATTTTTCTTCTCAAGCCTCGTACACACAATGGGATTTTCCACAGACAAAATCTCTGACTTTTGTCCGAAGACGTGTGAGATAATGTGTTATTTATTATTGGCCTTGGAGTTATTGCTTTGAACCAAGTCCAGTCCATGAACAGGAGGAGGAGGAGTTCTTGGACCAAAAAGGTTGTTTTATTAATCGTGAACAGTTATGTCATATGCCTTTGCTGCGGGAGCTCCAGGAGAATAATCCAGATGATTTTCAGAATTATCTCCGGATGACGGACCCCTGCTTTCACCAACTCTTTGCATTGTTGACCCCTATATTAAGAAGCAGGACACATGCGTGAGGCTTTTATTTTATTTTTTGGTTGAATAATAATGATTTTATTTGTTATATTTTTGGATGCATAGATGTCTAATTTTTATTTGTTTTCTTTTTTTACTGCACAATAAAAAAATTGTGGAGAATAATACTTAGCTATGTGTTTTACTTCAAGTGACAGTTTGGGAGTAAGCAGTTACATAAAAAAAAATACAATGTAAAATTAACAAGGAACACCAACACAGTTGTATCTTTTGATCTTAAAAACTAGGGGATAATGGTGTTGTGGTAACTTGCCCAAAAAAAAATAAAAATGATTAATTATTCTTGATATCACTAGAAAAGAAAAAGCCTTTGAAAATTTGTTTGCAATAACTCCATCAGTATCATCAGCAAAGCAGCTTTATTATTATTCCATTAACCTCTTGCCGACCACCGCATGTACATTTACGTCGGCAGAATGGCAGGGCTGGGCAAATGGGCGTACTTGTACGTCCCTTTGAATTTCCCGCCAGCGCGCGCCCCCGTCGCGTGCTTCGTGATTGCTCCCGCTGGTCCCACGGACTTGATGTCTCCCGGCGATCGTGTCACGGGGAGATGCATTTGTAAACAAAGCATTCCCCGTTCTGCCTAGTGACAGGGCAGTGATCCACTGCTCTCTGTCATCGAGAGCAGTGATCACTGTCCTGTGTGTTCAAGTCAAGCCCCCTTACAGTTAGAATCACTCCCTAGGACACACTTAACCCCTTCACTGCCAGTGTCATTTACACAGTAATCGATGCATTTTTATCGCACTGATCGCTGTATAAATGACAATGGTCTCAAAATAGTGTAAAAATGTGCAATGTGTCCGCCATAATGTCGCAGTCACAATAAAAATCGCAGATCGCCGCCATTACTAATAATAAAAATGCCATAAAAATATCCCATATTTTGTAGACGCTATAAATTTTGCGCAAACCATTCAATATACGCTTATTGCGTTTTTTTTTTTTTTTTTTTTTTTTTTTTTTTTTTTTTACCAAAATATGTAGAATAATACATATCGGCCTAAACTGAGGAAAAAAAATGTTTTTTATATATTTTGGGGGGGATATTTATTACAGCAAAAAGTAAAAATTGTTTTTTTTTTTTCAAAATCGTTGCTCTTTTTTTGTTTATAGCGCAAAAAATAAAAATCGCAGAGATGATCAAATACCACCAAAAGAAAGCTCTATTTATGGGAAAAAAAGGACATCAATTTTGTTTGGGTACAACGTTGCACGACCGCGCATCTGTCAATTAAAGCGTCGCAGTGCCGAATCGCAAAAATTGGCCCGGTCATTCTGCTGCCAAATCCTCCGGGGCTGAAGTGGTTAAAGAAGAAGTGAATTGTGCGCTGCATTTCGAGATTTCATAATTTGCCACATCACGAATGTTAATTCTCCATTACGAACGCTAGTTTACAAGGCCGACCGCTTCTGGCTCGTCCTTGCTTTTGAGTATGCGTGTTTGTACTTTGGACTTTTGTCCGACGGACTTGTGTACACACGCTCGGAAAATCCGGCAACAGACATTTGTCTGCGGAAAATTTTAAAACCTGCTATCCATCATTTGTCCGCGGAAAATCCGACAGCAATTTTCGGATTTTCCGCCAACAGCCTGTCATCACACATTTCCCGTTGTAAAATCCGATCGTGTGTATGAAGTTTTAAGGTGGTAATTAAAGCAAAATGTGGTTCAACAAAATACTGACATTAGGGGGGTTGATCCTTTTTCCAACTCCAGTGATTCTGTTTTTGAATTAAAAAAAAAAAAAAAAAAAATTCTGACATATTATAGCTTTCACTTGGATGTTATAAGTTGTATTAGAGCTGCACGATTAATTGTTTAAAAAAATCGTGATCTCGATTCAACCCTCCTCGCGATCTCTATGCAGAATTTCCTGCTTCATTCATATAACAAGTGCAGAGAGTTCTCTGCGCACTCAGCTGTCCAAAGAAAAAAAAGGGCAGCCTGCCAAGATTTTCACATCATTGTCTGTGCTAGTAGATAACTATAAACATTGTAACTTTGTTCTTAGATCAAAGGAATGAACTTCGGTGTGTAGACGAGGGCAAGTTAACCATTTAAAAACGAAACCTTTTTCTGACACTTGTTTCTTACAAAGTTAAAATCTGTATTTTTTGCTGGAAAATTACTTGGAACCCCCAAACATTATATTTTTAGCAGAGACCCTAGAGAATAAAATGGCGATTGTTGTCATATTTTATGTCACACAGTATTTGCGCAGCGATCTTTTAAATGCAATTTTTGGGGAAAAAATACACTTCAATGAATTAAAAAAAAAACTAAACAGTAAAGTTAGCCCAATTCTTTTTGTATATAGTGAAAAATGTTACGTGGCGAGAATTGTGATCTT
This sequence comes from Aquarana catesbeiana, assembly GCF_042186555.1. NCBI lineage: Eukaryota > Metazoa > Chordata > Amphibia > Anura > Ranidae > Aquarana > Aquarana catesbeiana. The sequence continues at coordinate 168,502,889 of NC_133333.1, read as the reverse complement.
TATTCTAAGCAAAAAAATCGTGATTCTCATTTTAGCCAGAATCGTGCAGCTATAAGTTGTACTGAGTAAATACAGCTGGATAAAACAAACAGCGGCTTTATTCATTTCAGGCTGCAAAGCAACAAAATGTGGTTATTTATTTAAAGTGGGGTGGTTCTTTTCTATACCCACTGTATCTTTTAAATTACCGTATTTATCGGCGTATAACACGCACCCCAAGTTTAGGAGGGCATTTTAAGGAAAAAAAATTACATTTAAAAGCCCATCAGTGCAGCCTTGTCCATCATTGCAGAATGATCAGTGTCCATTTGCAGCCTTGCCCATTGGCATATGCGGCCTTGCCCAGTGCAGCCTTGCCCAGTGCTGTGTGCCGTTTGCAGTTGCCCATTGTCATATGCAGCCTTGCCCAGTGCTGTGTGCCGTTTGCAGTTGCCCATTGTCATATGCAGCCTTGCCCAGTGCTGTGTGCCGTTTGCAGTTGCCCATTGTCATATGCAGCCTTGCCCAGTGCTGTGTGCCGTTTGCAGTTGCCCATTGTCATATGCAGCCTTGCCCAGTGCTGTGTGCCGTTTGCAGTTGTCCATTGTCATATGCAGCCTTGCCCAGTGCCGTTTGCAGTATTTAATTGCTTAAATTTGCCTCCAAGATGGAGCCTGTATACTCGGCTCGTCATGCCGCCCCGCCTCCCTGCTGTCTCAGAGGATGAGGAGCGAGTGCTGCCGAAAAGGAGCTGGGCGGGACTGCGAGCGGAGCTGAGCACTCGGCTCAGTCTTTTTTGGCAGCACTCACTCCTCATCCTCTCAGAGACAGCAGGGAGGTGGGACAGCGTGACTGCGAGTAGAGCCGAGCACTTGGCTCGATCTTTTTCGGCGGCGTTCGGTCTTTTTCGGCGGTGCTCGCTCTTTTTTGGCACACAGACAGTGGGGATCGGCGTATAACATGCACCCACGATTTTCCCCTGATTTTATACGCGTGTTATACGCTGATAAATACGGTATTCTGATCAGTGGTGTGCATAATTAGATTAGGAGTGCATCCTAAAATATATGCTTCCCCTCTTTTTTAGATGGGAGGAGTTGAGAACATGGGTTTCCTTAACCTACATAATCACAGTCTCTGGGACAGGGACTTTCAGGAAGCCGAGGTGTTGGTGACACAGCAGGGAGGCTGGTTCCCCAGAATTAGGCCAGTGATGAAACTGGCAGCACTAACCTGGTAGATTGTATTTTTTTTTTTGTCTCTTTAAATTACAATTTTTTTTTATGGTTATAAAAAAAGTGCATTGACCCAGTATAGCACCTTTTATTATAATAAGCGAGACAAAGCAATTTATATGTTTGCAAGTGCAAGAACAACATTTGGAGCAGTTCACGTGGGCCCAGGTCAGTTACTGGTTCTGCATCTTTGACCTGGCTGTGGTACGCTTCAGCATACATTTTACTTTTGTATGGTCAATCATTTATTGCTCCGCATCAGATCACCATGCTCTTTCTGTTTACATTTGCAGTTTATGAAGTGTGTCCCGTGTTTGATCTGCTGTACTGAACTGAACGTCATGTGACTGCCTTTACCTTATGACAATTTTTTTTATTGCTCTCCCTTTTTATTGCTGCAGGATGGCCACTTTCTTGCATATTGGCTAATAGGTTCCCATTCAAGAGCAGGGTGTAATGTCCATGGGGAATGTGGAAATGTAACCAAGCCCCTGTGAAATGTAGAAAATAAAGGCTCTAAAATGTTTCCTGTTATTGTATGACGCTGAATGACTTGCCTATAAAGCACTAAATCTCTGGTCACAAGTTTAAAAACGTATTTCCAGTTAAAAAAAATTGTCCTTAAACAGTGTTTGTTCATAAAAATGCAGCATGTCCACTTTTTTCTTCAAAATTGTATTCCAACTTTTAGAACCAAATACAATGTAGTATAGGATGCACATTGTTGAGTAGGAAAAAACATACAGATAGCAAGAACAGAGTGGCTGTAGATAGTATAACATTCCATAATTACGAACAGTAGGCCTGTAAATCTTTTAAAGGAGAACTCTGGGCAAAAAATTTTTTGCATGTCCTTGCTGCTGATCTCCTACATTCACCGAACAGTGTATTCATGCATTTGCATCCAGTTCAAGAAATTATTATAGATTGGGGGTAAGGGTCGAAGGTAGGGTTAAGCGGGGATGAGAAGGAGTAGGGGGATTCCCAGGGGATCTGGCATAAAAATAACAGCAGCTCAGGACACAGCAAGTCATAGATTGTACTATAGAGTTTAAGGAGTGTAGGATCTAATCCTGCTGGAGGGAAATTATCTACCCAAGGCTGCCATATTTTAGTTTACTTAGGGGGGCTATCTTGCAATGTAGCTTCAATTTTGCCATGGATCATAGCACGGGGTGACCCGGTTTTTAGCTTCGGTGAAACTAGAATGTGGGCTTTCCCAAGCAGCAGCTACTGTTTGCTTTGCTGCAGTTGTAATTTGTGGAAGAAGTTTGAATTACGCTGGGGTGATGTCTTGAGGGAGCAAGCTTAGGGATAGCTATTGTAGGGTCTAAGGCAGGGGTCTCAGACTGGTAGCCCTCATGCTGTTGCAGAACTACAAGTCCCATGAGGCATTGCAAGGCTGACAGTTACAAGAATGACTCCCACAGTCAGTGGTATAATGGGACTTGTAGTTTCGTAACAACTGGAGGGCTGCCAGTTTGAGACCCCTGATCCAAGGTGATAGTCCTGTTAAGCACTTTAGAGAGGAGTTCAAAAATATCAGTCCAGGATTTGTTGACTATTGGACATATCCACCTAACATGCACATGGGTTCCTGATTATTTTTTTGCAACCCCAAAGAAACAAATTTAGAGATTCAGCCAGGAGCAGGATACCAGCGTGAGAGGGAGACTTCTAACGCATCAACATTCATTGAGCATGATTTTGTGGCCAACCATATTTTGGTCCATTTTTGGGTTCTATAGTGACACATAGCTCAGTCTCCCACTTGCTAACATAAAAGGGGTTATTTGGGCAAAGCTTAGAAAGCATCAAAAGGGGGGATAGGACCTGGGACATGGGGGTCCTTATCTCACATGCTCGATCGTGGTAGATAAACCCGAGGGGGAATTTAAAAAAAAATTTGAATATAATGAAAGACATAACGTTCGAAAGGGAGGAGAGCATGTCTGCACTTTTGCGCGTTGGACCTCACCAGATTTCAATAATTAAAAAAATAAGTGTGATGCAGTGTAACAGTGCACTGCTTTGCCCTTTTTATAGTACACACTAGGATGAATGTGTTATATGGTGCATATCATTGGTGTAAATGAGCCCTAAATCAAGCAGTTTTCTAGTAAGTCTTGTGACGTCTTTGGGCCTTGTTTTTTCTTCTCCCTGTGGCAACAGTGGACCGTCTTCAGTACTGCGCAGAGCAACACTGACATTGCATCATCATTGGTGCCGCTTGAAGTATTATACTGTGTGAGTCTAGACTAATGTACTTCTCAATGGGGTGTGTCCATGACAGCCTGGGCTCACAGGAAGTTGGTTAAGTGACACTAGCTAGAGTTTCTGCGGGGTGTAATGCTGAAGAGTGAGTACTGAGGCTAGAGCTGCTCTTTAATTTCTAACATGCCTGTTTTTTCTTTTAGTGTGTATGTACCACTTCATTAATAAATGTTGTATTTATTCATTGTCTGTCCTCCAGGCCAAGAGTGGGCAACCCAGGATATACACTCACCAGCCACTTGATTAGGTACACCTTGCTAGTACTGTACCGGGTTAGACCCCCCCCCCATGGCTTCAGAACTGCCCTAATTCTTCTTCATGGCATATATTCAACAAGGTGTTGGAAACATTCCTCAGAGATTTTGGTCCATATTGACATGATGGCATCATGCAGTTGCTGCAGATTTGTCGGCTGCACATCCATGATGCGAATATCCAGTTCCACCACATCCCAAAGGTGCTCTGTTGGATTGAGATCTGGTGACTGTGGAGGCAATTGGAGTACAGTGAACTGTTATGTTCAATAAATCAGTTTGAGATGATTTGAACTTTGTGACATGGTGCATTATCCTGCTGGAGGAAGCCATCAGAAGATGGGTACACTGTAGTCATAGAGGGGATGGTCATGGTCAGCAACAATACTCAGGTAGGCCCTGGCATTTAAATGATGCTCAATTGTGGAAATAAGGGCCCAAAGTGTGCCAAGAAAATATCCCCCACACCATTACACCACCACCAGCCTGAACCATTGATACAAGGCAGGATGGATCCTTGCTTTTTCATGTTGTTTATGCCAAATTCTGACCCTACCATCTGAAATCCAGACTCATCAGATCAGGAAATGTTTTTCCAATCTTCTATTGTCCAATTTTGGTGCTCCTGTGCGATTGGCAGCCTAAGTTTCCTGTTCTTAACTGACAGGAGTGGCACCCAGTGTGGTGTTCTGCTGTTGTAGCACATTTGCTTCAAGGTTTGATGTGTTGTGCATTCAGAGATGGTATTCTGCATACCTTGGTTGTAACGATTGATTATTTGAGTTACTGTTGACTTTCTATCATCTCAAACCAGTCTGTGCTTTCTCCTCTGACATCAACAAGTTTTGTCCATACAGTAGAGCTGCACGATTCTGGCCAAAATGAGAATCACAATTTTTTTGCTTAGAATAAAAAGATCACGATTCTCTCAGGATTCTCACGACGTAAAATCTTTGACATTATACAAAAAAAATTGGGCCAACTTTACTGGTTCGGTTTTTTTTTTTTTGTTAAATTCAAGTAATTTTTTCAAAAAAAAAAAAGCATTTGAAAGACTGCTGCGCAAATACAGTGTGACATAAAATATTGCAACAACCACCATTTTATTCTCTTGGGTCTCTACGAAAAAATATATATAATGTTTGGGGGTTCTAAGTAATTTTCTAGCAAAAAAAAAAAGATTTTAACTTGAAACCAACAAATGAAAAACAGAAAAAGGTTTAGTGTTTAAGTGGTTAAAGTTTCTTCACTTGCACACAGTCTATTTCATTGACAAATTGTTACAATGTTTAGACTTAAGTTTCACTGCTAAAGAATGTTGTGATTCTTGGCAGACTGCCCGGATTTTCTCTTCCTTTTTTTTTCTTTTCATGCTGTAGCTTTAGAAGAGCAGAGAGAATTCAAGAATCGTAAAACACTTTTTTCAAGATTGCAATGGGAAAAATTCGCGATAACGATTCTTGACGATTAATCGTGCAGCTCTACCATACAGCAGCCATTCACTAAATATTTTCTCTTTTTTTGGTCCATTCTCTGTAAACCCTAGAGATGGTTGTGCGTGAAAATCCCAGTAGATCAGCAGTTTTTGAAATACTCAGACCATTTCGTCTGGCACCAACAACCATGCCACGTTTAAAGTCACTTAAAGCCCCTTTCTTCCCCATTCTGATGCTCGGTTTGAACCTTAGCAGGTCATCTTCACCACGTCTAGATGCCTAAATGCATTGAGTTGTTGCCATGTGATTGGCTGATTAGCAATTTGTGTTACCAAGCAATTGAACAGGTGTACCTAATAAAGTGGCCGGTGAGTGTATATAGTAAAGTTTTAGTAAGCTCTGCAACATTAGGTCTCCTGCACACAGGAGTAAAAAAAACAGCATGTTTTTACTGTTCCGAATATAGATGCATTGTCTGTAAGCTGTGTAAGGCCCCTTTCACACTTATACGACTTCAAAGTCGCACGATTTTTACCGCGATTTCGCGGCCGCGATTTTGCCGCGATTTACCGCGATTTGCCGCGATTTTACCGCGATTTGGGAGCAGTACTACTTTGCCACGTTTTTGGCATTAACAAGTGAAAACATGCAGTAATTGGTATGAATCATAAGGGGGAACTCCATGCCAAGTTTTAAATGAAAAAAACGGCGTGGGTCCCCCCCCCCCCGAGCATACCAGGCCCTTAGGTCTGGTATGAATTGTAAGGGGAACCCTCTACGCCGAAAAATCGGCGTGGGGGTCCCCCCAAAATCCATACCAGACCCTTATCCGAGCACGCAGCCCGGCCGGTTAGGAATGGGGGTGGGGACGAGCTAGCGGCCCCACCCCCTCCTGGACCGTACCAGGCCGCATGCCCTCAACATGGGGGGTGGGTGCTTTGGGGCATGGGGGGGCGCAGTGCGGCCCCCCCACCCCAAAGCACCTTGTCCCCATGTTGATGAGGACAAGGGCCTCTTCCCGACAACCCTGGCCGTTGGTTGTCGGGGTCTGCGGGCGGGGGGCTTATCGGAATCTGGGAGCCCCCTTTAATAAGGGGGCCCCCAGATCCCGGCCCCCCACCCTATGTGAATGAGTATGGGGTACATGGTACCCCTACCCATTCACCTAGGGAAAAAAGCGTCAATAAAAAACACAGTACACAGGTTTTTAAAATAATTTATTAGGCAGCTCCGGGATCTTCTTCCGACTTCGGGGGTCCGCTTCCGACTTCGGGGGTCTCTCCGCCGTCTCCTCCCGGTGTCCGCATCTTCTGCCGGCTCCTCCGCTATCTTCTGCAGCTCAATTGCTAGCGGTGGTCCGGACTTCTGCCTTCTTCTTTTCTTCCAGAGATGTTGACACGACGCTCTCTCCAGCCAGAATGGTCTCTGTGCGCTCCGCAAGGGACTTATATAGGCGGTGACCCCGCCCCCTTATGCCGTCACAGTCCCTGGGCATGCTGGGTCTGTGACGTTTTAGGAGGCGTGGTCACCGGGTGATGACCACGCCCCCTTATGACGGCACAGTCCCAGCATGCCCCGGGACAGTGACCTCATAAGGGGGCAGGGCCACCGCCTATATAAGTCCCTTGCGGAGCGCACAGAGACCATTCTGGCTGGAGAGAGCGTCGTGTCAACATCTCTGGAAGAAAAGAAGAAGGCAGAAGTCCGGACCACCGCTAGCAATTGAGCTGCAGAAGATAGCGGAGGAGCCGGCAGAAGATGCGGACACCGGGAGGAGACGGCGGAGAGACCCCCGAAGTCGGAAGCGGACCCCCGAAGTCGGAAGAAGATCCCGGAGCTGCCTAATAAATTATTTTAAAAACCTGTGTACTGTGTTTTTTATTGACGCTTTTTTCCCTAGGTGAATGGGTAGGGGTACCATGTACCCCATACTCATTCACATAGGGTGGGGGGCCGGGATCTGGGGGCCCCCTTATTAAAGGGGGCTCCCAGATTTCGATAAGCCCCCCGCCCGCAGACCCCGACAACCAACGGCCAGGGTTGTCGGGAAGAGGCCCTTGTCCTCATCAACATGGGGACAAGGTGCTTTGGGGTGGGGGGGCCGCACTGCGCCCCCCATGCCCCAAAGCACCCACCCCCCATGTTGAGGGCATGCGGCCTGGTACGGTCCAGGAGGGGGTGGGGCCGCTAGCTCGTCCCCACCCCCATTCCTGACCGGCCGGGCTGCGTGCTCGGATAAGGGTCTGGTATGGATTTTGGGGGGACCCCCACGCCGATTTTTCGGCGTAGGGGGTTCCCCTTACAATCCATACCAGACCTAAGGGCCTGGTATGCCCGGGGGGGGGAACCCACGCCGGTTTTTTCATTTAAAACTTGGCTCGGCGTTCCCCCTCTGGATTAATACCAGACAGCTGTCAGCACTGCCTGTCGCTCATCGGGAAAGGAAAGAAAAGTTTTCCTTTCCCGAATAGCGAGGCCAGGCTTGTGCTTACAAAGTCGTACTGAGGTCGTGTCTATATTATTCAGGCACGACTTGCATGCTACTTCAGGGTTTAACATTGAGGTCTATGGAGTACAACTCGCATAGAAGTTGGACCAAAGTAGTGCAGGGACTACTTTCAAGTCGGCACGACTTAAAGTCGTGCCAATATGAATGGTAGTCATTGAAAATCATGGAGAATGACTTGTCATACGATTTTGCAGTACAAAATCGTGGGACAAGTCGTATAAGTGTGAAAGGGGCCTAAAGATCAGTAATACAGTGATGAGTACAGAGCCGTGAAACAAAAATAGAATACTTTGTTTGAGTGCAGTCATTTTTTGAGCATACATGTCTTTATGCATCTATATTGTATAAACTGGCAATGAAGAATTTTTATGCATACACGTGTTTACGGAACATTTTACTCAGGATATTTCTGCCAACAAGATCCTGAGTATAAGCATCAGTAAATTATTACGTCTATGTGCAACTGGCCTAAAACAACAATGACTGGGAAGCATACCATTTTAGTGGGCAGAGGAGGGGAGCAGTGTTGTGTGAGCAGGAATATAAAGAGCAAGTAGAAGGGAGCAGGCTATACATGGACCATTGCTGCTGGTTTATACTTCAGGGAGTTCTAGGATTAGACCATGTAGGTGAAGGGTGGTGATGCTGCATTGAATGGCCCAGACGAATGGGCAAGGATGCTGCTGTTTGAGGCTGCATTCACACCTGGGAGTAGCGTTTTTGAGCGGTTCTTCCGGCGTTTTGTCGCGCGTTTTTCCGGGCATATTTGCCCGTTTCCATGCAGCATTGTCCGGCGTTTTTGAGCTTTGGCATTTTTTTTTACTAGCCAATAGGAAAAATGATCATCTGTTTCATCATTTGTTGCTATGTTGTTAGATTTTGTCATCTGCTTCCTGCTCCAAAAACGCCCAAATCTGCCCCATTCGCGCGACAAAAAAGGGTCCAGAACTTGTTTGAGCTTCAGGCGACTTGGAGTGGAGATGTGAACCATCTCCATAGAGAATAATGGATTTTTTTTCCCCTCAAGCGTTTTGTAGCTTGAGGCTTCAAGCTACAAAACGCTCAGGTGTGAATGGGCTCTGACAGAACAGTTGGACATGTAGGAATACAAATGCTGATGACTTGGTTGGGTATGGAAGAACAAAAAGTCACGGAAGCATTTCTTTATAAACTTGGTGATGTATCCTGTACTATATGATCCTATACCTATAGGAGAACAGATTATTGAACAGCGAGGAGAAAAACGACTTGGACAATAAGAGTCCTTGGAGAGAAGACATTGTGGCCAGAGAGGTGAGACAAAACAGTGTGTATGAAATGAGCCAACTAATTTTCTGTTTGCCTATTGTGAACCATTCAGATGGAACAGTAGAGCAGGTTTTATGGTACATAAGAAGACTGCCAAGTTCTGTTTGTTTTGGCTTCTGCTATTGGCTTTGACAGAGCTAATGTCAAACATCTCCTTTGGACAATATTTTTGTGCTCTCTTCAGGCTTAATCTCCTATGATTTTCTCGGATACCTGATCTATGGGATGTGATATGGTTTACATATGGCTGCACCTGTGTTTTGTAATTTAGTTGAAAGGACTGGGCAATTAGACCGATGTCACTCTTGTAATCCAGTGCGTGATCTGCTATGAAGGACACCGCAGGGAGGTGAAACACTCAACCTGCTTACATATGTCGCTCCCTCTCTGACTGGATGTTCGTTATCTTGACAGTGACCTACCTTCCACAGTTTTCACCAGCAATGGAGTAGAACAGATACAAAGCATCATCACTCTGCCTAACAGGAGACACAATGGAAGGTTAGAGAAAGCATTTAAGTAACAGGAAATCCCTTTAAAAATGTTACCAAGACAGGTATCCCCATTGGAAAATTTTGTCTCACCTCCTGTCCCAATGATAGTGGAAAAGTTTTGGGTTTGCCATCACTTTTTGTCCTGGTGACAGTGGTCACCGCCACAGATAGAGATGGGGTAATGGAGAGCAATAAAAAAAGGTTATTACTGGGCAAATTATCTAAAGAGTTTTAAAAGTTGCAATTCTCTAAAAAATACATTACAGAATTGTGTACTTTTATTCAATATCCTAAAATGTAAAAAAAAAAAAAAAAAAAAAATAAGCGTGGTGTTTATTTTTTTTTTCTTCAAAAAATAACAATACAGAAGAAAATGATCTACAAATAAAGGCACATCATGATACAGAGCCAAAAAAATGAGTTACCACAGTAGATTTAAGAGCATAATTCAAAAGAATAAGAGTTGGGGGTATGATCCATATCATTTTACATAGACCTGTCCCACTGTAAGTCTCTGTCTGTACAGTTAACAAGAAAAGGTGATTTCTCTAGATTACAGATAGCTACTTCAATTTTCACTACATAAGCATGTCTTGCAGGACTCAAATAATACTTTTTACCTGTAAATCATGATATAAAGTAAGAAAAGGCAGAAGGGTTCTGTCAAAACACGCAAAACCTCCTGTAGGAAAGGACCATGAAGAAATAAGCCACTGAGAGGACAAAAAAAGGGGGGGGGGAGGGGAGGGCAATGTTGCTCGAGAGGATTGAGAGTTGGTGGGAAAGGGGGGGGGGGGGGTTATTGTAGGGCATTAAGAAGGAGTAAATGCTCAAGGGCTCACTATCAAAAATCGATATTTAGGTGAACTATTGAAGTCGAGCCAGTAAAATGTCTTTCGAAATTGATCATCTCTGTGATTCGAGGAGGCCAAGACACCTTCCATAGTGGTAATCTCATTGACTTTGGAAAACCAGACTCTGTTGAGAGGGGGTGGGTGGGGGTGTCTGTCTCCAGTGTAGGGGAATGCAAGACTTAGGCAGGCCATAGATTATGCAATGTTCTTTCCCGCAACCCATGGTTCGCTTGATTTCCATGGAGCTCCTTCCCATGGAGCCATTGTGTTCTCCCGGGGAGGTGAGGGGTGGCATGGGAGGCTGTCCCTGCCGGGAGAACACAGTGATTACTGCCAGTGGCTATAGCCACTGGCAGCAATAACATTCTAAATAACATCTAAATAACATTCATAATAACATTCTAAAAATCCAGCATGCTGGTTGTAACCAAGTTGATCAATGGATCGACTTTGGTACAATCAGCCTGGACATAGTTGGATCAAATCTCGGCCGGTCCCTGCTGAACCAGCCAAGATTCGAGCCATCTATGGCCAGTTTAAAGCATAAAGCCTCATGCACACGGACGTTTTTACAGCCGCTTTTTTGAGCGTTTTTTGCAGCTTAAAAAGGCCTGTCTATGTTAGTCTATGACTTCATGCCCATCTAGGCGTTTTTGAGCTGCAAATGGCATAGGTGTTTTTAAGCTGTAAAAAAAACCCAGGACCAGTGGGTTCTGAGAGACGTTTTTCAGCTGTAAAAACGCTCTAACGCTCAAAAACGTCATTCACCAACATTTTTTAACGTTTTTGATCCATTGAAAAAAAAAAAAATTTGAAAAAAGAAAAACGCTCAAAAACGCTAAAAAACGCTATTGCAAAAACATTGAAAAAAGCTGAAAAAAATCACTGCAAAGATACTGGCGTTTTTATAACGTTATTTTAACATCCCGTGTGCATGAGGCCTAAACATTTATACCTTTCTGCTGACAAAGGTGTTAGGTGGAGGAAGAAGTTTGCGGGATCATCGTGTTTGTTTTCAGTGTTTTATTTTTTTAGCTTTTTATTATATTGATTAAAGCACAATGTATGTTTTTTGCCATTTGGCATATTGCACTTATAATTCTTCAAATAATTTGCCCAGTAGTAAGTATCATTGATGCTTTCCAATTAGAACCCATCCACACCTGAGCGCTTTATGTGCATTTTAGGTGCAGTGTGTTTGAAAAAAAAAAAAAGTCCTACATGCTGTATCTTTTGATGCGTTTTCATTGAAATGCACATCCTATAGAGTTCGGTGGTAACAAGCCTAAATCACATATAAAACACCACACTAGGGTTGCACCAATACAGTTTTTTTTTATCGGCCAGTACGAGTACCTATACTTTTGGTCAAGTACTGGCAGATACCGAGTACAGATACTTTGCGGTGCAATTTGTGCCAATATTTGATAAAAGGGGTAAATCGCACTGCGATTTGAACAGGAAAGAGGTGCAATTCCTGTCCAAATAGCATGCGATTCCCCCAGCGCTCCAATGTATGTGTGTGTATAGAAAGGGAAGCACCATCTAGTGGGCAGTTTAATAAAAATGTTATAACTCGCATATCTACATATCTGGTCAAATATAAAATCTGCATAGTGTCCCAGTCCCGCCTATGATATAAAATCACAGCCGCTGAAGGAGAAGTTCCGGGAGCCTTGTGGGTATAGGGCAGAAGTGATGTCAGATTGGGGGTGGACCGCCTATACATCTCCTCCAGCCCTGTAAGCACCTCTAGTGGTCGTGATTTGCTATCATCGATGGGACCGGGGTGGCATTGGTGCATCCTTACACTAATATTATTATTTTTGTATTGCACAGGATTCTGTGAAATTTCCAATAGCTAGCAATAAAAACCCTCCAGGTGTTGTAACCCATCCTTTCCCTATGTGCACAAAGGCTTCATAACCAGGAACTGGGTGGGCAGGCCGTATGGCTTTTTGCTAGCTCTCCTCTGTCGTAAGCATTCCTGAAAGAATGATTGTTATGTCGTCATGGTTCATTTGTTCCTAACCACACGCATGGATTGAAAAACCAGTTCTAATGCTGGCCATACACTATACAAAAAATCGGCCGAAAAATCGTTCGTATAGACACTTCGTTCGTTTTTCGGCAAGTTAATGGGCACAAATCGATAATCGTTTGTGACGTTTTTGTGGGAAAAAAACGAACGGGAAGTTTGGAAAATTTCTGCCGAACGTACGATAAATTGAAAGGTTAATGTGTTTCCCGTCCGAACTGTCTGCACTAGGTATATGTAAAAATAACGAACAAAAAATTATTTATTCATGTCCACTGAACAATTTATCGGTCATTATATGATGGCACGATCGTTTGCGGTCACGGTCGAACGTTCGTTTTTCGAAAATGGGTTCGGCCGATTTTCTGTATAGTGTATGGCCAGCATAAGAGATGGAGAAGTTCTGATTTGTATGATGACCCCAATTAAAGAGGACTGTAAAAACACTCATTCTGTTTTATTGTGTATATAAAGCCACGGCCAGCTGGCAGTTCCGTTGCTTATTCCGTTTCTGTGCTCAATTATTTAATTTTGGTGTTTTTACTCATGGTTGATCTAACACAAAAGCTGTTTTGCGTGAACCGATAATTGCCTTAGTACAATTATATGTAATAAGCCGATTCCAGCCAAATGGCTACATGCCCTTTGTAAGCAATTACAGGAATTGTTTTACTTCTCAAAACATTTTGTAGGGTTAGTGCATATGATCTTGTTATCCATGTATGTCTTCTGTGCCTTTATAGAGGGGATTAGTAGCCTAAGGTGACATAGCCATGTAGTAAAGTAGACATATGGACTCTATGAGCGACCCTTTTGCTATGCTAAACGACTCCATACTTGTAAAAGAAGAGTACTGTATCTTGCTGCCTGTGCCCTTGAAAGTCACTTCATTTTATGAGAAATCATTACGCATTAGTCATTTATGCTGTAGGAATATCAGCATTCGCACAAACATTACATGCATATAGTGTGCAGAAACCTTTTTACACAGGATCTTGTGAATGAGGCCTTAAAGTTAAAGCAGCAGTAAATCCTAGAGCAGTGGTTCTCAACCTGGGGGTCGGGACCCCCTCGGGGGTCAAATGACGATTTGCCAGGGGTCACCAAATCCTGGGCTGTTTCTGAAGCCCACGCCACTCTCCCAGTCTTTTCACTGCTGCCCAGCAGGGCTGTCTCTGGAGCCTGTGGCTGCCCAGCTGGGCTGTTCCTGGAGCCCGCGGCCACCCAATCAGCCTCTTTGCAGCCACCCATTCAGTTCACGGCATGGGTGGGGGGCAGAGACTAGAGGTCAGCTGACAGGTGAGGAATGTGAAGTGGGAGGGGCTGGAGGAGACCCTATCTCCTGATTTCGGCATAGGTGTCACTGCTGTGAGTGGAAGGGACTTGGGGAGCACTAAATTCCATTGGTCAGGGGCGCAAATTACTTGTCTTGCCTTGGGTGCTGACAACCCACGCTATGAAAATAATTTTACTGCTAGGGGTCCCCACAACTTGGGAAATTTTATCAAGGGGTCACGGCATTAGAAAGGTTGAGAACCACTGTCCTAGAGGATCCCTTTACACTTTGTCGTTTTTGGAGCATTGTGTGAATGGGCTATCTTAAAGTGGAAGTAAAGGCAAAACCTAACCCTGAACCTAGTCTAACATTATAAGCCTAATCTATCTAGCCCTGTGAAGAAAAAAAAATCCCTATACTTGCCTATTCTGCAGCCGCTCCAGTCCCAGGCTGAGCTGTCAGCGGCGGCTTCACTGTGTAGGAGAGGCGGTGACAACGGTAGCCCCATAGTAACTCTATGGGCGACATCCCTTACCAGACATTTCCCAGCCATTGTTGTCTTTCCCCTGCACACAGAGGGTGCCACTGGAAAGTGGACCAGAACGGCTGCACAACAGGTAAGTAGAACACTTTAAGGTAGAATTATAGGCAAATCCTTATGTGTTTATTTATTTATTTATTTTTTTGGATAGAGTAAGCGAGGGTTATAACCTTTTTGTCAGATTTTTTTTTTCCCATCTGTGTCCCATTGCAGAGATTTCCCTTCACTTCTGGTCCCATAGGCAAACCGTAAGTGAGAGGAAATCTAAAGAGGTTGTAAACCCTGGAAAAAAAAAAAAAAGATCCTGTTCCTTTTAAAACATGTTAAACCGCATAGGGTTTGTGCGGTGCCATTTGCCCCTTTCTACGTTGTAATATACCTGTTTGATCCTGCCTGTTCCTTTGTTCCTCAGTATGCTGACCTCGGTAATCATGGCTGCTGATCCATGATACCGTGATCAGTTTATGTGCCACCGTCATCCCGCTGCTCCCCCTCTCCCCCCTCCCTCCCTGACTGTCAGCTCGAAGTCTGTGTGTGAGCCATCTCTTCCCCCCCCCCCCCCCCTGTCGCTTTTTTGTCTGGCAGTAAAACTAGTGGTTTCCAATTTTTGCCAGTCCCTTTTGTAATAACAAAATGTACTACACAGTGTGGTGTTTTTCTTTTTTTTTTTTTTTTTTTTTTTTAATTCTGCAGCTAAATACCTTTTTTCACATCGCCGATGTGCGGTCGTGTGACCACCGGGATGACGTCGGAGGGGAAACCTTAGCCCCTCCCACTGTAGTCCTTAGATTGGGGAAGGAGAGCGGAAATTTGCAAAACAGGTATTTAGCTGCAGAATTGAAAGTGTTACTAAACCCACAACAGTAAAATCTGTCTGTATATGCAGCATAGCATGCTTGTTATACTCACTGTGAAACTTAAGGGGTTAATCCTCTGCATTGTGTGAAAAGGCTATTTTATATTGTATGCACAGATCCTTCCCTCCTGCACTGTCTATCTGGGGGAAGCCAGCAAACACAGGCAGAGTAGCCAACTTGCACATGCTCAGTTGTGTCTTTTATGCTGGAGTGAATAATTACTTGTTCTCAGAGCTAGCCAGGTCACATGATATTGGCATCACACATGTGTATACAGTCTGAAGTGGAAATCTCCTCCTACCTGAACTCTCAGCACTGGAGAAACTGTGCAGTTCATCACTGACTGTGGTATACAGATCAGCAAAAAAGGTATATAGTGGCAATATTTTAATGTAAAAGATGATTTATAAACTGTGGGCATTGTCGGGGGGCAGATAAACTATTTTCATATTACTGAGTTTATGAACACTTTAAAAAAAACACACACACACTGTGTAGTACATCTTGTTATTACAGAGAGTCTGTCAGGAATTGGAATAACTGACTTTACAACCACTTTAAGGGATTCCCTCGGGGACCTCCCTATTGTAAGATTTCCCCTCCTATTTAATTTTCTGGCAACAACCCAAAATTTGGGATTTTCTTTTACTTTTGCTTTCAATGGTAATTGTAAACAGGACAGTTGGAGAGGATGAATCTCCCTAACTGGGGCACAGACAACAATAAATACTGACAAACGTTATCCCTCTGCACTCTATCCAAAACTAAAAATAATGTTTTGCCTTTAGTTATACTTTAAAGCATCAGAATGATCTGCAGCATTTTTTCGGATGCAGCACATAATGCACGGTAATACATTATCTTGCATTGAGGTGAGCTGCAATGTATGCGCTCTTAAAGCGCAAATCAATTTATTTATTTTTTTTTAAATGCTCTTTACCTTTTTGTCATCCTTTCTCGCAATGTAAAGCTGCTGATCTCTTGCAGCCCCTTTGTAGCTATTTTAATATTTACATGCACTCCAGTAATGGCTGCATGCCATTTCACAGGCCAGGTTTCCTGATGACAACAGTGGACCATGCCTGTGTAATGTAAATTGGAACAGCCACTTGTAGTCTGCTTTAGAAGGCTCCATGGGAGACAGGGACAGAGCGTTGTCACCCTATAACAGGACCTCCATGACCGGATCATCAGATGCTATTTTAATGAGAGCTGCAGATTTCACAATGATGTTTGAAAGCGCATTAACCACTTCCGGACCACCCACTATGTATATATACGTCATTACTTTGACGTTAAATACCGGGGTTATGGCAGTAGACAGCTGCCATAACCCCAGTATATTTTTAAACAGCAGACGCTCTGCTTTAACATAAGAGTGGTCTCAGCAGCGGATTCATTGCAAGATCACTTTTATGGGTGGCAGGAGAGGTTCCCCCCCCCCCCCCGCAGCTTCTCAGCTGTCTCCGCTACTTACCAGAGCCAGCGTAAACAATCCCATTCCTGGGATGGATGGGTAGGAAGCCGAGTGAGGGCAAGATGGCCATCACTCGACTCTTGGAGGACCGGAGCGACGTCAAACGTCACTTCCACCCTGCGGCCTTAATGGCCCATTTTTTTTCTTTTCTTTTTTCTTTTTTTTTCTTATTGCCTTTAAGTGCAAATGTGAGATTCTTTTCGACCACAGATCTCATATTAAAGAAGCCTTTTCCTGCTTATTTCTATTACATTGGATGTTTACGTTCCTTGTAATAGGAATAAAAGGGACAATGTAAAAATAAAAGTGAAATTAAATAAGGGAAAACATTATTGTTATTATGATTATTTTTTTTTTTTTTAAGCGCCCTGTCCCTCTGAGCTCAAGAGCAGAAGCGAACGCATACACAAGTCACGCCCAGATATGTAAATGGTGCTCAAACCACACGTGAGGTATTTCCACTATCATTACAGTAAGAGCAATAAATCTAGCCCAAGACCTTCTCTGTAACTCAAAACTGGTAACCTGTAGAGATTTTATTCTCTAGGGTCTCTGCTAAAAAAAAAAAAAAAAAAAAAATAATAAAAATTAAATATTTTAAGCAACAGACAGCATGGGTTCATGAAAGACAGAACTTGTCAAACAAATCTGATTTCTTTTTATGAAAAGGTAAGTAAAACCTTGGACAGAGGGGTGGCTGTAGACGTAGTATACCCGGATTTTGCAAAAGCGTTTGACACAGTTCCCCACACGCGGCTCATGTGTAAGGTAAAGTCTACAGGCTTGGAAATATCAGTTTGTAAATGGATAGAAAACTGGCTAAAAGACAGAATTCAGAGAGTAGTGGTTAATGACTCTTACTCTGAATGGTCTAAGGTTATCAGTGGTGAACCCCAAGGTTTAGTGCTGGGACCCTTACTTTTTAATATTTTTATAAATGATATTGGGTCTGGGATTAAAAGTAACATTTCTGTCTTTGCAGATGACACCAAACTATGCAGTGGAAAAACGTCCTTACAGGATGCCTCCAATTTAACATCTGACCTCAATGCACTGTCTAATTGGGCGACTATGTGGCAGATGAGGTTTAATTTTGATAAATGTAAAGTTATGCACTTGGGGACTAAGAATATGCATGCATCATACATACGAGGGGGAGTACAACTAGGGGAATCAATGGTGAAGGAACGGGGAGTTTTGGTAGATCATAAGCTCAATAATAACATGCAATGCCAAGCTGCAGTTTCCAAAGCGAGCAAAGTCCTTTCATGTATTAAGAGAGGTATGGACTCCAGAGAGAGAGAGATCATTTTGCCCCTGTACAAATCATTAGTAAGGCCTCATCTGGAATATGTAGTTCAGTTTTGGGCACCAGTTCTCAAAAAGGATATCAGGGAACTGGAGAAAATGCAGAGAAGGGCAACCAAACTGATAAGAAGTATGGAGGAGCTCAGCTATGAGGAAACTGAATTTATTCTCTCTTGAGAAGAGGAGATTAAAGGGGATATGATCAACATGTACAAATACATAAGTGGTCCATATAGTGAACTTGGTGTTGAGTTATTCACTGTACGGTCAATACAGAGGACACGGGGGCACTCTTTACGCCTAGAGGAAAAGAGATTTCATCTCCAAATACGGAAAGGTTTCTTCACAGTAAGAGCTGTGAAAATGTGGAATAGACTCCCTCCAGAGGTGGTTCTGGCCAGGTCAGTAGATTGCTTTAAGAAAGGCCTGGATTCTTTCCTAAATGCACACAATATAACTGGGCACTAACATTTATAGGTAAAGTTGATCCAGGGAAAATCCAATTGCCTCTCAGGGGTCAGGAAGGAATTTTTTCACCTGCTGTAGCAAATTGGATCATGCTTTTCTGGGGTTTTTCGCCTTCCTCTGGATCACCTGTGGGTATAGGATTGTGTATATGGGATTGTTTGATATTTTTTATTTTTATGGTTGAACTAGATGGACTTGTGTCTTTTTTCAACCTGACTAACTATGTAACTATATAATGTTTGGGGGTTCTAAGTAATTTTTTAGAAAAAAATACTGCTTTTAAATTGTAAGCAACAAGTGTCAGAAATAGGCTTGGTCCAGAAGTGGTTTTAAAGTATATGTTCATCCTAAACTTTGTTCTTAAAGTGGAAGTCCAGCCTATTCCTAACCAAGTTTAAATTTGCCCAACCCCCCCCTTTAAACCGTATTCTATCAACCCTGTAAAAGAGAGATTCTGGGGAGATCATGTGAGCGGACCAGATCGCTCTCAAGATGGGTATATGTATACATTTCACAGGGTAGATAGAATAGGGTTTAGAAGGGGTGGAAGCTTAGTTAGGAATCGGCTGGACATTTTTAAGTTTTGGCTAGAGAGGGGAAATATTCAAACCTCATTATAATTTGAGTTTCTGTCCGGTGAACCGTTCGAGAGATTTCCCATTGTTTTTATATCTTTCTGACAACAGTTTCAACCTAACAGGAGATGAGGGAAAATCTCCAACAGCAACACAGAAAAAAATATATTTTAGTAAAATATGGGAAGCTCAGAACCCCTTTTGTGCTCTGATTTGCATGTTAATTTTGTTGTCCTTACTTACAATGCAGGGCTAATAATGTCTGAGTGTCTGTGACAATGAAGAAGTGAAGAGAGGAGGCTTTGGGGGGATTGGTTGTTCAAGCAGGATGAAGGCTACAGGAACAAGGGATAAAGTATATTTCCTTTTATTATGTTCCCCCTAGACAAAAAACAAGTATTTTTAACCTTTGCAGTTTTAGAGGAGCCCCACTGCAAGATTAACTTGATTTTACCCCTCCAGCTTGTGTTTTTTTGTTTTTATGTGCTTAGAATTACAGGGAGGTGATACCTCCATCAATCAATATGTAATATCCCACCCCCATAGTGTTTAGCTGTTTAGTGGGCATGGAGGAATTGGAGGAGGAGGAGAGAGTGAGTGCGTGGTTATTAATCCCTGTGTATCCCAGTATATACCTGTGTATGACAGGTGTGACTTTATAGTCATGTGGCTTGCACCGATAATAAAGAAAACACAGTGAACAACAGGATCAACCATGTTTTGGCAGAACACAGAAAAAGAAACCCATAGTGACTGAGTTTGAACAGCATTGTAATACAGCGTGTACTGAAATGTTTTAAAGTGGATGTAGACTCTCACATATACCCAGTGAAGTGAACAACCTCCGATGATACACAGAGATGAGACAAATCCTCCTACATAAGTTTTACTTGCATATCTGCAGTCTTCAGCTTTATATACTGTTTATAAAGTGCACATCCTGTTTAAAATTGTATCTTCCTGATTCACCTGTGGCTGTGGATTCTTGCCATACACTGGGAGACAGCTGATTGGAGGAAAGGCGCACACACCCCCTCCACATAGGCAGAAAAAGGAAGAAACAATGCAGAGCTGTGCTGTGAATTGACCAGCTGTCTGCTAATTTATTTATAGCACATACCCTCACACAAAATTCAGGCTGGTTTTATCTCAAGTTGACAGAGAACTTGTCAGAAGTTATCATGTTTATAACAGAAGAACGGAGCAGGAGAAAGCCACTGGTCTTAGGGCTTTGAAGAGAGATAAGTAAGCACTACAGATAGATATGCCCAGCTTAAATTTCATGAATTGGGTTTACATCCACTTTAATGATAGTTTAAAGGGAAGAAGTATGGCAAAAGCTCTTTTGGCTGTACTTCTATGGATCACAGGAGTGTAGTTTGTTTTTGCTCTCCTGTGACCCGTTTTCAGCCGAAAGCGGGCTAAAGTCCACTGCCGGCTGATGTCACTCAGTCGGTCCAGGCTCGGAAAAGATTCTGACCATATGGTCGGGATCCACCCAGAACCCTGGAACGGCACCTGGCTCAGCCTCTAGGCGATCCGCCAAGAGCCAGAGCCAGCACCTGTCACCCCCCCCCCCCCCCCCCCAGCGCTGCAGGGAAGAGCAGAGCCCAGCCCAGCGCTGCAGGGAAGAGCAGAGAGCCGCTAACAATCCCAGATCTCTGCTCCAAGCGGAGGGGGAGAACTGAGTGATCAGTGGTGTTTGATTGCTGGGTTCTCACTGCAAAGCCTGCAGGGGACAGATGCAGCATTGGATCGTTGCTGCATCCACCAAGATGAGTGTAATCGTTGTGGGTTTTTTTTTTTAATTCTGAACTTCTCTTTTAACTATTTACTGCCTGTAGGAGGTCCATGGACATCCTCGGGTTTCCATAGTTATACTGGGATGATGCCTGCACCTACAGGCATCATCCCAGTATGGATCTGTTCAGTTGGCAGAAGCGATCCAGGTGGCAATGCAATGGGGCCGGTGGTGATTGCAGCACTAAACAGAGGGAGGGGAACTAACGTCATTCGTCTCTCTCACTCTGTAGCCCTGGAAACCAGGAGCGACGAGAAGTTTGTCACTTACGGTTCCGCCTGTTTTGCTTACCTGCCAGCCAGGAATGCAGCCGATCAGGCCAATCGGTGTGTGGCTGCACGGGAGGCTAGAGAAAAGATTTGGGGTCTAATAGACCCCAGATCTCTCCATAAAGGGGACCTGTCACGACCCATGCTGTCACATGAGATGTTGTTTACCCCTTGTGATAGCAATAAAGTAAATAAAAAAATAAAATAAAAAAATTTGTATAAAATAAGTAATAAAAAAAAAAATTCAAAGCGCCCCCTCCCACCGTAGTTATGCGCAAATACGAACTCATACGTTACTCCTGCATGCATATGTAAATAGCACCACACGTTAGGTACTGTTGAGAACATTAGAGCGTGAGCAATAATTCTAGTTCCAGGACCTCCTGTGCAACTCTAAACTGGTAACTTGTAAAGGTGTTTAAAGCGGCACCTATGGAGAATTTTAAGCACTGTAGTTTGCCACAATTCCACGGGCAGATGCAATTTTAAAGCGTGACAAGTTAGGTATCTATTTACTTGGTGTAACATCATCTTTCACGTCACGAAAGTGTTTTTTGGTTGTTTTTTGTTAAAAAAATTGCAACACTCGCCATTTTATTCTATATGGCCTCTGCTAAAAAGATCTATCTAGATATATGTATGTGTGTGTGTGTGTGTGTGTGTGTGTATGTATATGAATATACATTTTAATTAAAAAAACTGTATGATTGCCAAATTGCAAAAAAAAAAAAAAAAGAAAAATAAGATGAATTGGTAGATTTTGTGATAGTGTAATAAATTCTATTTCAATGGCTACATATTAAGCAGTGTGTTTAGCCAGAGAGGACATATGTTGTTTAGCCTTAGATAAGTGAGTGCTATAATAGGAGGTATAGTGAACTGTATGCGGGAGTGGCCAGCACTGATACTTGACTGCAAACAGATTGAAGATAGGACTGGTTATCTGTACATGCTATAACATTTCAAGACAAACCGGATTGTGCTTTACAGGTTAGGGGGGACTCGGGGAAGATAACAGACACAGCAGGAAGTGAGTATGATGAACATGCATATTGCGGTAAGTAGTCTGCACTAGTTTACCATGTCAGTCCAGATGGTAAATATTGTAGCAAATCTTCATGATCCTGAAACAAATATATAATTTTTTTTTTTTTTTTTTGCTTATACATAGCACAAAGCTTTGAGTATGTATTTGCTTTCAGCAGAGCTTGTAACCTGCCCCTCGGACATACCAGTTTGGTCAGTAATTTAACCTACTTGTAAGTTTTCTAATTTTGAAAGAAGAGTAAGAAAGAAAGAAGAGTAGAGAGCCTGACGGAAACCCATACCAGCACAAGGAAAACGAATGGCTAAATAATTCTAGAAGCAGTCAAATATTTGACATCACAGTCCAGTTTTTCAGCTGCAGAAATTTGTTGGGCTTACTTGTCATACCAGTATTTTGAGTAAAAATATATGTCGTGCATTCTAGTAGCATCTGTTGTAGACATTGTTTTTTAGCAGGCAGGAAAACATCTGTGCATAAAATCATTTTCACAAGTAGCAGTCAGTTGTGGATCTAATGTCTTCCTTTCTCAAGGAATATGAGAACTTTTGGATGCTGACAGAAGAACGCCCAGGGTATGTAAGGCTATGTGTGGGCTTGCTGGTTTGTAGAAAGGATGAAAGTTTTGTGGTCTCTCGTGCTCAGTTGCCTGAAGCCAACATCCCCTGAATATATTTAAGACTTGGCAGTGATTGCTGAGTACTGTACTGCCACGTTTTAGAGGATTTTCTTACAGATGTAACAGCAGCAAAAGAGCTGTGGGTCATGTGCATAACCTAAGACTCTATTCTGTGCTCTCATGAAATGTCTTTCAAAGTATGGACTTTTTAAATTTTCTTTTTTTTTAAGAAATTGTAATTTATTTTCACCATTAACATATAACTCAACACAAATATATTAAACAGGAATTGCATAAAATATATAAGTTTAATGTGCACCTGTGTATTTATTTATTTTTTTTTTTTTCAAGCTTAAACTTGATTTTGTGACTTTAGTTCGCCACATTGCTTACAACGCTGTGTCTTTTGGCACTTTGTTTCCAGTCTATACCCCTGCAGTATCCCAGTGTCCTGCCCAGCTCACATTGGTGGTGCGCCTGATGCTGCGACCACACTGAAGAGTGGCTGACAATTGTTTCAGTCAAACTGATCATGCTGGCATTCTTTGTGCAGGCATACTCAACTTGCATTCATGTCCTAAGGTGACAACTCTGGCATAGGCTCCACAGTAAAGCAACACTGTTTTCCAAAGGGAAAAAAAGCAAAGAATAAAAAGCCCGCAAAAAAGCAGTCATAAGTAGGGGTAAACCTTTCCAAATTTTTTTAAATTTAGGCTTGGTTTACACTCCTGTGGTGCGAATTACATCCATTCTTTTTTCATTCGATTACGGTGCGAATTCACAGTGCAATTTTTGTCTGTCAGGTGTGATTCTTGCGCAAATTTAATGCAAATTTGTGAGGGGATTGGTCACAGCTACAATATTTTTTTTTTTTTTTTTCGGTGTGAATGGCCTTTTAAAAAAACAATGCTATTTCAGATGAAATGCGAATCTATGCATTCGGAACGGATCAACATTTTCTGCAGTATGACTGCAGTACATATTTTGC
The DNA here is from genome assembly GCF_042186555.1 of Aquarana catesbeiana. NCBI lineage: Eukaryota > Metazoa > Chordata > Amphibia > Anura > Ranidae > Aquarana > Aquarana catesbeiana. Next base: position 168,479,284 of record NC_133333.1, on the reverse strand, counting down.
AGCATATGGTTATTTTTCTACACAGCTGTTAAAGTGGATCTTTGCTGCATCTGAGCACCACAAACCAAAAAACGATATTTTACTTTATTTTACTATTCAAAGCATAATCCCCCGTCCATCCATGTTTCAATGCTTTATTTTGTTGAGAAATCACTTTGAAACCCCCCACCGCCTAGCATTTCTGGCCATCTTGAGTAAGGGCAAATGATTCATGTAGCATTTACGTCCATGAATCCAGCTGTCCTTAGCTCAGGCACGCATGCAGGAGAGCGTGCTTAGCTGAGAAAAACCCTCTTCCTCTCCTCTCCTCCTGAAGACTCCTGGGATGTATGACATCATTTGCCAAGGCAAGAAACCAGGAAGTAACTGAAAAAATGTAAAAAAAAAAAAAAAAAAGTTCATAACAAGTAAATATGATCTATAGGTGTGAACCCAGCCTTAATGTGCAGGAACAAGAAAATTGAATAGTGGCTACTCCCCTAAACTTGAGAACCTAATACACAGAGAAAAACGAGCAGAAGAGGGCACCACCTTCTAAATGCAATCTGTAATAAAAAGTGGCATTAAAAATACAATTATTGCACTCACTATGTATAAAGGTAGGTAGCGTGCATGTCATTCTTAGGAGTGTGGTCACCAGAGGAACTGCAGATCTCAGCAGCAAGCAGCTGGTGTAGGCAGAGTGGTGCTAGGAATTGGCTGGACGTCGGTCAGTAAGCAGCTGGATGAACATGAAGACTACTGTGTGCTGGGAGGCCTGAAGCGCAAGCTAATCTGGCTGTGTGGCGGTTTCCAGATCTTCACGCTCTGCTTGGCATAGATCGGCAGGGCTCGAAAAAATGTACATTAAAAAATGCTTGACACATCTAAACACCGTGTTTCTGCGCGCCAAGCGTTTTTTCTGCCCAAATGCTCCTTTCAAAAACGTGTTTGTGATGGGGTTTTTTTTTTTTCTGCTTGTAAATGCTCATCTAGGAATTACCTGTAAATTCCCAAATGTGCATGGGCAATGTTTCATCTACAGGCTAAAGTAAAAAAATGCCTGTGTAAGCAGCATTTTTTATGCTCAGTGTGCATGACTCTTAAAGTATTTCTATACAAATGATAAAAAGGAAAATCGGCAGCAGAAAATTGTGAAGGGAATTCCTAGTTTTGATATGTTACCTGCTGACCATCAAATTAATTCATCCAGTCCATAAACAATGGTGCATTGTTTTGGGCAGTTGTGGTCCCAGCATACATAGTAATTTAAATTTAAAACGAAGTTCTGCCAAAAAAATTAAAAAATAAAAGTCAGCAGCTACAAATACTGCAGCTGATGACTTTTAAAATAAGGACACTTACCTGTCCAGGGCCCCCTCGATGTCCTCACCTGAAGCCGACCCGTCCCTCAGAGCTCCGGGTGAAGGCCCCCGGCATTGCTAGGGAATCGGAAAGTGAAGCCTTGCGGCTTTACAGCTTGGCTCCCTACTGCGCATGCGCCAGTCACGCTGCACGTTCTGAGTGGTCCCTGCTGTTTTCTTGGACCTGTGTCTCCCAGAAGAAAGCGGGGGGGGGACGTAGGAGGGGCTGGACATGGCGTAGATCGCCGTGGATACTGTATCGATGTTTCGCCGGAAGTGGAAGCAAATACCTGTATTGGACAGGTATCTGCCCCCCCCCCCCCCCCCGAAAGGTGCCAAATGTGACACCGGAGGGGGGGAGGAATCCGGACAGCTGAAGTTCCATTTTTGTGTAGAACTCCGCTTTAACAAACCAAAGCAGCTGCATGATCAGCTTTACTAACATATCACTGAATACTGGCTTGCTTTCATCTAAGTAGAAACAGCTTGTGAATTTTGTGGTCACTCTATTCCCTTGAGAGATTGGTGCATGAATAAGACATGCTGGGTCTGGTTGTCAACTGAGCTATCAATAATAGATGACTGGAGATATACTGACACCTTACTCTGCATAATGTACACATTACTAATTATTAAAGGAGACCTAGACTTAAAGATATAAAGGAAGCTGCCTTCTGACAATGCTTAAAGGAGTTGTAAAGCCTCAAGATTTTTCACCTTAACAGCTTCCGGACCAGCTGCCGCAGTTTTACTGTGGCAGGCTAGCTCCTCTGCGGGAAATCACGTTACTGTATGTGATCTCGCGGGGTCCGGATAGCAGGCGTGCGCATGCCCGCTGCACAGCGGGGGTGCCGATGCTCGTGGCCGACAGTCGCGATGACCGACGGCCACGAGTGATCGTGACCAGGAGACACAGAACAGGGACGTGTGTGTGTGTGTGTGTGTGTGTGTGTGTGTGTGTGTGTGTGTGTGTGTGTGTGTGTGTGTGTAAACACACACTTCCCTGTTCTGTTCTGACAGGAATGACAGATCGTGTTTTCCTATTAGCTAGGAACTACGATCTGTCACTTCCTGTAGTTAGTCCCTCCCCCATCAGTTAGAATCACCTCCCAGGAAACAGTTAACCCCTTCATCGGCCCCTAGTGTTAACCCCTTCACTGCCAGTGACATTTTTACAGTAATCAATGCATTTTTAATCGCGCTGATCGCTGTATTAATGCCAATGGTTCCAAAAATGTGTCAAAATTGTCCGATGTGTCCGCCATAATGTCGCAGTCACGATAAAAATCGCAGATCGCTGCCATTACTAGTAAAAAAAAAATAAAAATACTATAAATCTATCCCCTATTTTGTGGACGCTATAACTTTTGCGCAAACCAATCAATATATGCTTTTTTTTTTACGAAAAATATGTAGAAGAATACATATCGGCCTAAACTGAGGAAAAAAATATTTTTTTATATATATTTTGGGGGGATATTTATTATAGCAAAAAATAATGCGTTTTTTTTTTTTTTCAAAGTTGTCGCTTTTTTTTGTTTGTAGCGCAAAAAATAAAAACCGCAGAGGCGTTTAAATACCACCAAAAGAAAACTCTATTTGTGGGAAAAAAAAGGATGTCAATTTTGTTTGGGTACAACGTCGCACGACCGCGCAATTGTCAGTTAAAGCGATGCAGTGCCGAATCACAAACGGTGCTCTGGTCAGGAAGGGGGTAAATTCTTCCAGGGCTGCAGTGGTTAATGCATTCTATCCATTTAGGTGAAAAACCTTCTATGCTGCAGCTGCCCCCCAAAGCCCCTCTTTTTCTTACCTGAACCTGATCGTTCAAGCGACGAGCACAAGCTCAGCAGCTCCAGCCGCTGTTTTGGGTCCTCCTTGGATAGATTGATAACGGCAGGGTAGAGCTGCACGATTCTGACTAAAATGAAAATCACGATTTTTTTGCTTAGAAGATAGATCACGATTCTCGCAGCGTAACATCATCTTTCACATTAAAACAAAAAAAATTGGGCTAACTTTACTATTTTTTTTTTTTTTTTTTTAATTCATTGAAGTGTATTTTTTCCCCAAAAATTGCGTTTGAAAGACCGATGGGCAAATACAGTGAGACATAATATATTGCAGCAATTGACATTTTATTCCCTAGGGTCTCTGCTAAAATATATATAATGTTTGGGGGTTCCAAGTAATTTTATAGCAAAAAATATTGATTTTAACTTAGGAAACAAGTGTCAGAAAAAGATTTCGACTTTAGGTGGTTAAACTTCCTGCATTTACACATTGTTAAAAACTTGGCAGACTGCCTGGATTTTTTCTTTACACACAGAAGTTTATCCCTTTGATCTAAGAAGGAAGAGTTAGTTACGGTGTTTCATGTTAAAAACTTGGCAGACTGCCCGGATGTTTTCTTTTAACAGCTGAATGAGCAGATAAGTCTCTCCAATTGTTATATGAAAGAATCAGCAAACTCTGCAATAGAGTTTGTCAGGGGGGTTGAATCAAGATCACGATTTTTTAACGATTAATTGTGCAGCTCTACAGCAGGGACCATTGGCTCCCGCTGCTATCAATCAAATCCTGTGACACGGGAGCTGGGCCAAGTGCTGCTGTCTGTGTCAATGGACGCAGTAGCAGGACCCGGGTGCGTGCCCGCTTAGAGGAAAGCGGCTCTCCGTGGGGGTACCCGATAAAGAGGAGGAGCACCAACAGGGGACCCCAGAAAAGGAGGATCAGGGCCACTCTGTGCAAAACCCTTGCACAGAGCAGGTAAGTATAACATGTTTGTTGTTTAAAAAAAAACAAACAGACCTTTTACAATCACTTTAAAGTGTTACTAAAACAGGGCCCTGCATTCACTATATCTAGTCTCCCACAGTACACAGAACATGGAAATGCAAAGGTCTGCCTCTAGCAATATTCCATTTTTTTTACCAAGAGACATTGGGGGTTATTTACTAAAGGCAAATCCACTCTCACTACAAGTGCACTTGGAAGTGCAGTCGCTGTAGATCTGAGGGGGACATGCAAGGAAAATAAAAAACAGCATTGTAGCTTGCACGTGATTGATAAAATCAGCAGAGCTTCCCCTCATTTCAGATCTTCACCTCAGATTTACAGCGACTGCACTTCCAAGTGCACTTGTAATGCAAAGTGGATTTGCCTTTCGTAAATAACCCCCATTGTGTAACAAGACATAGTAAATCACTAATGGGGAAACGATCAGCTTCAGGGAGCCTACTGGCAATACTAGTGACCAGTCTTTTTTGCCTTTTCCTTGCATTTTTTTGGCATTTATACTCGCCTAGGTGGATGCAACATCGATTTTGATGCTGCATCTGTTCCCAGCTGGTTCTGCACGGAGAGTGATCAGACACCGCTGCTCAGCTCTCCCCTCCACTCTGAGCAGAGAGCCATGACCATCAGTCACCACGGTCTGCTCTCCTCTCCAGAGCTCGCTGAGGGGGGGGAGGGTGTTTGAGAAGGGCTGGCTCAGTCCCTGAGCGGATTGCTGAGAGGCTGAGCCAGCTGCTGATCCAGGCTTCTCAGTGGATCCCAACCATGTGGTCGGGATCCGTTCAGAGCATAAACCGAGTCTGTGACATCAGCCGACAGCGGGCTTTAACTCTAGCTTAAAACGGGTCACAGGAGTGAAGAACGAACTGCATTCCTGTGATCCATAGAAGTACAGCCAAAGAAGCTGTGGCTATATTTCTCCTTTTTTAATGTCTCACTTTTATTTGATCTCTTTGTAGTTCTTTACTCCTACATGTTATTACTTTTTTGTTGGTAAATGCCTTATAAATAGTAGTAGTTTCTGTAGCACCCTCTACCAATAGGTAGGTGCTACTAATAGGTTTTTTCTAGAAACTGTCAGCAAAGGCAAATTTAGGCAGGCCTATGCTGAAAGCTAGGCCTGTCTGTTTTGATCTGGGGGCTGGGAGTGGTCAGAGTAGCAGTAGCTGTGACCACCTGTGCTCTAGTTCTGTGGCACCTTCCCTGCTTCCAGGGAGAATGTTCTGGCAGGCAGCTCATGTGGGAGCCCTGACCAATCCCCATCTGGTATTGGCAGGGGGTGGGCCTTCTATATAAGCTGAGGTAACATGCCACTAGGGAGAGATGTCGGCTGAGTGAAGTGGAGGATGGAATACTAGGCAGCGGCAGGAGGTCATCCCCATCTGGGGGGGAGGGTGCGCCGATCGCAGGAGGAGGCCCAGGGAGAGCTGTGAGGGAACTTTGCCTCTACATGGTCATTGACATGGTCTTTATCATCACACAGTCGTTGATAAAGAACTCCTGGAGCAGAGGGGCAGGTGAAGTTGTCGGAACGTATGGTCCGGTCAAGTTCTCCATCAAGGACTCAGGGAGGTAAAAAGTCAGTGAGTGTTACCACAGTGGAGGGCTGGATGTGCCAGGAAGTCTGTGAGGGAACTTTGCTTCTACACGGTCATTGGCACAGTCTTCATCATTTACATGGTGAATGATGGGGAGTACTGGATCAGAAGAAAGACTGTGGGGTGATGTGTCAAATCGATGTGGCCTGAGGGCACAGGATTTGCAAGCTGGGCTGGCTGGGAACAGTAGTCCACCATCCATGAGAATGCTTTTAAACTACTAGGCCTCCGGGGAGAGGTACTGCAGGCCTCAGGCTTAGTAGCAACGAGCAACCAGAGCCTGCTTAAGGACTTGTTTGGAGTGGGTCCTTACTGCTTAGTAGAAGAGGATGTGGCACTAATTCACTTAAGGATAGGTTTTGTGCAGGAGGAAAGAAGTTCTGGGACCCATCACTCTTACACGGTAAAGAGTGGTGTCCTCAGGCTTTACACTGTGATGGATGGGGAATTCTCAGAAGAAATAGTCTGCAGGAGCAGAGGAGGAGCAAGCGGAGGAGTAAGCAGAGGAGGAGCAACAGTCTGCATAGTGGTGCAGGAGGAAATTCATATCAATCATAAATGCACATCATCTCTTCGGGCTCTAACTATGTGCTTATGTGTGTAATCTGTAAAATATGATGGCAATTGAAACATTCTATTGGCATCCCATATACCCTTTTCCCCAACCAAATTGTACCCCCCCCCCAATAAACAAAAAACAAAACCCGCAAAAGACTGTTCATTGTCTCTGCAAGTGACATATGAAGTCTGGCAGCGGGGTGAATTGGTGGATTGTCTGTTACTAGTGGCAACTACACCGCTACATTTCTCTCATTGAAAAGGCTGGTTTGTGAGCTCATATTGGAGTGGTCTATGCTGGCGCAAGTGTCTTTCCACAGACCTGTATTGTAGAAAAGAGGAGGGGGTGTCTGAATAGTTTTGAGAACTGACTGCAGAGTGTAGTTGATCTAACTCTAGTTACCATTGAGCTGCACACTGACACCCTTAACACCTGCTGTGACAATAAAGTGTAGGTGTCTATCAGACTAGGTTGTAGAAGAAAATGCATAGATGCATAGGGAGAGTATACAAACTTCCTGTATGTACTGTGCTTGGTGGGATCTGAACCTAGAATCCCAGTGCAGCCAGGCAAATATTTTACTATATTGCTTCTGTACTGGTTAACCAGTTAGTCATCCTATTCCAGTTTTAATAAATCTCAAGCATGTATTTCTTAATAAAATCTGGTTTATATCACTTCATATTTTCTTTTCTCAGGGCACAAGGCATAACTCGTAAGGCGTACAGAGGATAGGAACAGATGGAAAGCTGTTCGGGCTGCATGGAGTCAAGCTATGTCACTGCATGCCGGTGTCCTTTCATGCCAGATGGGGTTTATTGAACACATGACATATTTCTCTGGGATATGACTGTCAAGATGCCGTCTGGTAACTCGCAATCCCCGGAGGAGTCTAAAGCTCTCCTGTCTCAAGAGAAATTGAAGGGTAAAAGTCCTTATCATGTTGCACCTCTCTTCCCGCATCGAGCTGAGAGGATTGTCATCACCCGAAGTGACAGTGTTCCAGAAGAGAATGTACTGCAGATCACCATCACAGAAACGACCATTATTGAGTCTGACTTGGGAGTTTTCAACTCTAAAGCCCTCATCTACCTCACATTATGGTTTTTCTTCAGCTTTTGTACCCTATTCCTCAATAAATACATCCTCACCTTATTGGAGGGGGAGCCGAGCATGTTAGGTAAGCTTCTGTGGATTGCTAATATCATATCACTTGAAACTAAGAGTGTTTACAGTTTTACAGCACTAAGTTTTAAAGCGTATCTAAACTTAAAAATAGAAATTTCATATATTGCAATTTACCGTTCCTTAGATGAAGTGCCTGCATTAGTTTTCTGTTTTACAGGCTTTTTTTTTTCACCTGGTGATTTTGCAAATAACACACTTCCTGTCCCTAGGTGACAATGCTCCACTCCTCCCAGAAATAGTCACTGACCAAAAAAAAAAAAACTGTTAATCGGCCACCCACTCCCATCATGCCTCAGTTTTTTGCTACTGTTCTAGGAGAATGGATGTCTTTTGCCCTTTTCTGCAGTCAAGATTCTTCATTAATGCTGAGCTTAGGGGGTTCCTAGATGCAGTTTTCCAGATCAGGTTGGCTAATCCTCCACATAGCTTTGGAACCCGTATCCAGACTCTGCCATGAAGAAAATGCAGGGATCATCTGTTATGTGACCCTTTGGGCACTGGGCTTTGCTTGGGATACTTTCCAGATCACCTAATGTATTGTGTACGCTGCAGAACGCTTCACAGGTCCAGGACTGTGCTACACCTGCGGTTGAAGCATGTCCCTGAAGACCCCTTGAGGTATGCTTGCTTGAGGGGAAAAGATTACCTGTAAGGGGCTTGCCCCCTGAGTATTGCTGGCACCTGTTACGCTTGTGGCCGCAGGGCACCTTGCTGAACTCTGGTAAGGTATGTCAGAGTTTTGCCCTTTTGGGAGCTATTGTGTGTGTGTTTTCACTGTTATTGCCACATCATAAGCTTGAATTTATGTTGCTTGTGCACTTTTACAGTGCCTGTGCAGCTGTCATCTGTTACTGCACACACGGCTCTGACTACCTGTTCCATGCTCACTCACTGCCATTCTCGCCTTCTGCTGTGTACTGTGTCATCCTCCTTTCCTAGAACCAGACATCAGGTTTCTGTCTGCCGCCTACAGGCACTTGGTCACAGATGGACAGATAGCTCTCTCTGCACCTGTGACTGTTTTTGTGAGTAACCCCTTTGAGGGACTATGTGACCTCTTTGTGACAATGTCGGATCATTGAAGCAGAGGGAGTGGTCCTATGGGCCCTCTCAGCTCATGATCCACCTACAGCTTAGGGGGGAAGCCTGCTGTGTGCCTTGCCTTGAGCTGGAGGCCAACAACCTGGACAGCGATCCCCCTCATGTCTGGTGGAATCCCTATTACCTCCCAAGCATGACTCCTTCCTCTACTTTAGCCAGGGAGAAATTTTCTGCTCCTATGTCAGACTTTATGACCAAAAACACATTCATGATAGAGGATTCAGAACACAGGGGATGCAAGCAAGTTTCTTCACACTTTTCTTCAGACTCTAATTAGCCTGTAGCTGTTGTTCCTCTAGGCTCTAGAATTCTCTAGAATTACTAGCATGGGCTCAATATACAGTCCCCTACCTGTCAAAATCTTCCTAGTAGATTGGCTCATGAAACTGATTTGGTATAGTGACTGGCCTAATCCTTAATAGTTCCTTAAGAAGTGCTGCATTCCCTTTTGTTGACCCAGCTATTTCCTGTCTTATTAAGAATCTGACCATACCAGAGCAGGACATTCCATTGTTTAAAGAACCTGTTAATAAAAGACTTGAAACCCCTCCTAATGTCTTTTTTTCCCAAGCAGGTCCTACCCTTCAACCGGTTATTCCGGTCATGTCCAGCTGCAAGACCTTGACAGTATGACCCAAGGATATGCCTGGGCACCAGAGATCCACCCTTACTGGTCCCTTTGGAGATTTTGCCTGTAGCCATGTACTATTGTGTTGATGTGCTTGCAAATCTCATGCGCCTTCTGTCTGTGCATATGCAGAGCACTCTTTGGCTCAAATGCTGATCTGTAATCTGTGTAAGAAGCGCTTGCTGTGTATGGTCAGACTGGAAAATCCACCGCATCTGAAACTAAGAAGACTTCCTTTTGTTTCTCATAGTCTGTTAGGCCCTAGGCCAAACCTGGGACTCCATTCCATCACAAGACTTGGACTCCCAAAGCCTCCAAGCTGCGACCAAAGTTTTATAAGTGGGGGGGGACATTTGTTGGCGGTTGCTACCACCTGATCTGAAAACATCTCAGACTCCTGGATAATGGATGTAGTGTCTACGCGTTACATGCTAAAATTTCAAGCTCTACCTCTGCCTGCTTCATGTTGTTTAACCTGCTAATGTCCATGCAGAGACCAACAGACCTCCACACTGCTTTGGCACAAATCTTCTCTCAGGGAGTCATCATTTCATTGTTTTAACTCCAACCTGTTTACTCTCCCCAAAGCAAAAGTGGGCATTTGCCCTAGCCTGGATTAAAAGGCCTTCAAGTTCACCCGTTCAAGTGCAAAAACTTTGTATTGAATCTATCAGGTCAGTCATTGCCTCTTTCCACCCAGGGGACTTTATGGCCTAGGTGAACATCGAGAATGCGTTCTTGCATATCCCTATCTATCCAGCATGCCAGCTAAACCTGCATTTTACAGTGGGCTTATAAACACTACCCGTTCATATCCTTCCCATTTGGCCTGTCTACAGCTCCTTCAGTATTCTCCGAGGTGCCTAGACTCTTTGCTTACTCTTCCTCATTCCCAGGGCATCCCTATAATTGGATACCTGGAGGACCTTCTCCTGACAGCACAGTTTATTCAAACCTGGTCTGTCAATGTCCATCAAACTATGCAGACTCTACAGTGGTTTGGTGGGGTCCTGAAATTTTTTCATGATGGTTCTGGGCTTTATGAATGCCTTCTTTGGGGCAGTCTGGTATGCCTAATTGTATTTCAGACTGTTGCAGCTCAACATTTTGGCTGGGTGGGACCAACAGGAAAATTCTCTAGACAATCACCTGTGCCTGATGCCCAGGAGTGGGCTGTCCTTGGCTTGGGGGTTAATGAATCTGTGGCTGGAGTCTGGAAGAGCCTCACAATGGACGCCAGTCTGACGTCCTGAGGAGGAGTAATGCCCTGTACACACGACCGGTTTTCCCGTCGGAATAAACTCTGAAGGTTTTTCCGACTGAGTTCCGCTCAAGCTGTCTTGCATACACACGGTCACACCAAATTCCGACCGTCCAGAACACGGTGACCTACAACACGTAGGACGGGACTAGAAAACGGAAGTACAATAGCCAGTGGCCAATAGCTTCCGTCTCCTACTTGCTTTAGAGCATGCGTCGTTTTTGGTACGTCGGAACAGCATACAGACGAGCGGTTTTCCCAATAGGAATTGGTTCGGAAACATTTAGAACGTTTAGATGTTCTCTTTCTAGGTCCGTCAGAATTTTCGACATAAAAAGTCCAACGGGGCATACACACGATCGGAATATACGATGAAAAGCTCCCGTCAGACTTTTTCTGTCGGACATTCCGCTCCTGTGTACACGGCATTAGACACCCTTTCAGTGCGGGAGACTTTGTCACCGAAGGAAGCGTGCCCTGATCGTGTTCGGCAGTTGGCGCTTTTTTTTCCGTTGGGGTCGGCGGCTGACATTCGTGACTTTTTTTTTTATGGACTTGTCACAAACTGTCTTGTGTTTTTATTTAATTTTGACTTTCTTTAGTTTAATGGATAGGGGTACTATTTACCCCATACTCATTCACATGGGGGGTGGGGGGGTTATCTGGGACCTGGGAGCCTTCCTGTTTATGATAAGCTACCCCTCGCACCCCCACAACCACTGGGCCAGGGTTGTGGGGAAGAGCCCCTTGTCCTCATCAGTTGAGGGCATGTGGCCTGGTATAGTTGGGGGTGGGTTGCACCGCTAGCTAGTGTGGTATGGTTTTTAAGGGGTCCCCACACAAATATAAAAAAAAAAAAAAATATATATATATACATATATATACGTATGTATCTATCTCCAATGCCAGCTCATTTGTTTACATCCTGTTGTGTCGCTGGGGAATTTTGGCACGCTTTCAGAAAATGCATTAAAACTGCTTGATGCAATATGGCAAAGCGCCAATAACCCACACACAAGTCGTAGGTACACTGCTCTACACCCATGGTGTGGGAAAACCACATTGCATCAGTATGAAAGTGCCCTTGGGGTTCATGCACACTGCTGCTCCTAGCTTTGGGCACTTTTTTGCCTAAGCCTCTGAGCTCCCCTCAATAAAAGGCTTTGTGTTCTTGCACACATAAAGCTTTTAGAGGAGTTTAGGAGCGTCAAGATGAGTTTAAGCACTTTGGCATTTTTTGTGCCCAAAAGCTCCTCTCCTGAACCCAGAAGAATCTAGGTTCAGTAGAGAAGCTTTTGGGCACACAAAAGTGTCTAAATGCGCCTTGACGCTCCTATGCGCTTGGCGCATTTAGTGCTTGAGCATTTCTTAATTTCCGTGGCCAAAATTAAATTACAATTCTGGCCAATGAAATAAATGCCCAAATGCGCCTGAGCGCGTTTGAAAAACTGTGGCTTAGGTATGTTTTTAATGCAGATTTTTCCTGTCAGAAGAAACTGTTTACAATAAAACAGTGTGCATGATGCCTTGGTGCCAACAGAGAAAATGCTCACCATTAGGGCAGCACAGTGGTGTAGTGGTTAGCACTCTCGCCTAGCAGTAAAAAGGGTCGCTGGTTCAAATCTCAACCACGACACTACCTGCCTGGAGTTTGCATGTTCTCCCTGTGCCTGCGTGGGTTTCCTCCGGGTACTCCGGTTTCCTCCCACACTCTAAAGATATGCTGGTAGGTTAATTGGCTTCTGTTCAAAAATTGGCCCTAGTATATGAATGTGAGTTGGGGACCTTGGATTGTGGGCTCCTTGAGGGTAGGGACCAATGTGGGTGTACAATGTATGTGTGGAGTGCTGCATGAATTGGCAGCGCTATATGGGTGCCTTAAATAAATAGGGATGATTGTAGATACGCACCCACACTGACTCAGGTTGAACTGGATGGACTGGTGTCTTTATTCAACCTTACTAACTATGTAACTATGTAGTAAAACACTAAAATAAAACACTTTATTATAAAATTAAATAAAGTACACGCAAACAAACTGTTGAATTAGCCCTGACAAAGCAGCATTTGAAATCGCATGAAATTCCACCCACATCATCCACTGATCCAATTGCAGCTATTCTTTGTACAAAACAGCATCTGACAGCAGCGGCCTTCACCAGCTCACACATCTGGACACTGTAGTGCTTCTCACCCACTTACTGAAAAGAAAGCTGTTCCTTAGTACATAGATCTCCACAGTGTTGGTGAGTGACAAACAAGTGTGCGCAGGCTTTTCCCAGAGTTGTCATAGACTAGATGGCTAATAGAACCAGCTTGGCAGAGCTGGTAAAAAGGGAGATTGGAAAGAAGAGTGATTTTGCATAATTTAAAGCTGAATTCCTGGCAAAGATTTACACAACTCTGCTCCTGTCCGGCAAGGCAGTAGACACGATTTTTTTTCTTTGCCTTAAGTAGGTAACAATTGCAGGTCTTCTGCTTCTTCCTCTTCTAGCCTGAGCTCGGCTGTACAGGGGCCTCAAGAGGCTGATACCAAGTGAAATTCAGGTCCTAATATTTCTTGTGTTTTTAAGAAAAGATATTTTATATATAAATGAATACAGTCCCTGTTTCTATTTCAGGTGCTGTACAAATGCTGATGACCACTTTTATTGGCTGCATCAAGATGTTCATTCCCTGCTGTCTGTACCAGCACAAAGCACGACTCAGTTATCCTCCAAACTTTCTAATGATCATGCTGTTTGTTGGTCTCATGAGGTAAATTTACAAAGTGGTGGTTATTACTGTACAGGGTACATTTCCAGGGCAGTGTAACTTCTACTGCGGGAGAGGGTAATCTGGGACACCTTCTATGGACAGGGGTGCATTCTCTAACACCTGTATAATGGAAGAACTGACCTTTATCTCAGATTCTACATGTTTAATGTATCTATTCACTATTCCAGCATTTGTACCCAGCTCTAAGGCCCCTTTCACACTTGTGCGATCTGAAAGCCGTGCGACTTTGACGTGACTTGAAGCAGTGCCTGTATAATGTTGAGGTCTAGGTACCTTAAGTCGCCTCAAAGTCGGACCAAAGTAGTGCGAGACTACATTGAAGTGACTGCGACTTGAAGTTGCACAGATATGAATGGTACTCATTGAAAATCATGGAGTATGACTTGTCATGCGACTTTGCAGTCCCAAGTTGCAAAATAAATCGCACAAGTGTGAAAGGGGCCTTAGACTTTAGATTGTTTGTCTGATCAATGCAGAAAACTGTCACCTAGTTTTGTAGCACATCTCCTTTCCCACAGCAGAACTCTAGGAGGTGGATGTCTGAGCTAAATTCACTCCTCATCTCAATATTATCCTACCGCTCTGTGTACATGAGCAGTTTAGGTTTAGGTCTTTTGTTTTTGTATCACAGTGTACAATTTATTAGTTAGATTTTAAATGTATATGTTTTTGAGCTGGGGTATGCTCAGAGGCTCTATGTTGTAACTCTCTCTATTTGTCTTGAAAATTCAATAAAAAGTATTTAAAAAAAAAAAAAAAAAATTTACAGGAGGGTCTGAGATTGAAGCATCACATTGAAAGTTAATCATCCAGATATAGATTTATTCCAAACTGAGATAAAATCTTGTATCACAAAGCTAACGCATTTCTGGGGTCAGAAAGCATAAACCAGCTGCCGACGGACTTTAATGCATGTCCAGCTTAAGTGCCTCACGACCGCCTATGTACCGGCTAAAAAACAAAGGGGCTTTACCGTCTACAAGCTGCACATATGTGTCACTTGGTGGCTGCTGATTTCAACCACTCTTGGAAGACAGCCCTTGGTTCCCCCCCAGAATTCAGAACTTTTCTTAAGGGATTTTCGGGGCAGGCAGAAAGGGTTTAAAAGCCACATTCAGTCCAGTATGTACAATCTCTTTCTCCAAGCCCGGATGAGTGAGGTGTTTTCTGAGATTTGAATGTGTTGGCTTTGTGATAATAAAGCCTTTTATCTTTGTTTTTAACAGATCTGTATCTTTTTTTTTTTTTTTTTTTTAACCCTCCAACCCCATCCCGCCCATCCCGCCCATCCCAAAGTCCAGCAGGAGGGCTTCCTTTCCCAAACAAAAGTTGGCTTCCCAGCCAAACATGAGGGTAACGTGCAAGAGGCGCTCAACCTCCTACTACAGGCTGATACAAAATACAGAAAAAGGAAAAGTAGTCAGTAATCCGGCAAGGATAACAGGTGTAGATCTCCCGGGTCCCCGGGGGCACAAACTTCAGATCTCGGCGATGTGAAGTGTAACCATCCATCCCGGATCATGACAAGCGTTGGCTCCGAAAGTATTCAGCCTAGTCTCTTCCATGAATGGCATGTCGAAATAACAGTGAGAAGACAATCTCAGTCCCCGCCATCCCCATTCCCCGTCCCACGGTATGGCGGGGGGGGGGGGGAGCAGGATAGGAAGAACAGTCCCACCGGGCCATCCCAGCTCAGATGAGCATATCTTGGGAAAGGTACATCTGCAGGGCTGCCATAAAAGTTTTAGGTAATAATGGCCCTGTGCACCTCTCCAGAGGTGTATGTATGTGTCAGCCTGAGAGGAGGGATCACAATTAGGTCTCGGACCCCGCATAAGGGGGGCTATTTGGTTCCTCCTCTCTCTTTTAAAAGGAACTTGAAGGGAGAGCAGGAATATCACGAGGAGCAGCTCCTGCACAAAAGAGTAGGCTATTCCCAAGATTGGTCAGCTATACATAGTGTTATATAAAGCGAAGTTATGGCTGACCCGCTGAGTCGGATTATTCAGCTAGGGGGTAGCCACTGCGGGGAAGACTATACAAGTACATAAGGAGGGGAATCCTGAGCCATTGCTTAAAGGCTAGCATACCTGGGATAAGCTAACCGGGGAGTGTTTCAGCCCACTTTGCAGCCTCTCTGGGTGATTTAAAGAACTGGATCCTCTCTCCGTCTTGAACTCATGTCATGCTCATCTGCTCTGTGGTTTTGCACAGAGCGGTCCCTTTCCTCCCCTTCTTGGGTCCCCCCAGTGCTCTCGGCTCTTAGAAGCGCCTTTCCTATAGTGGCACACGCGCGGGCTCGAGGCCAGGCTGTCTGTGTCTATTTACACACACAGTGCACCCAGGCCCCGCCCCCTACTCCACTATGTCCACAGAGTAAAGAGAGCAGCACTGCTGCTCTCGGGCACAGTGCTGGATTGAGATCAAGCTCATGTAAGTATTTAGGGGGTGCTTGGGGGAAGCTGATCATAGGATTTTATCTTAATGCAAAAAATGCATTGAGATAAAAAAAACCTTAAAGGGTTACTAAACCCACAACCGTAAAATCAGTCTGTATATGCAGTAAAGTATGCTTGTTATACTCACTGTGGAACCTAAGGGGCTAATCCTCTGCATTGTGTATAAAGGCTGTGTGATCCTGTCTTCTCTGATCCTCCCCTTCTTCCACTGTCCCCTAATTATTTCCTGATAATGCAGAGGCTAGGGGACAAGCTGCACATGCTCAGTTTGGTGTGTATTGCTAGAGATTGTTTTTTTTTATTTCTTGGGGGAGTGCATATGATCAGCACAGGGCAAATCAGCACTGTCCAGACAGAGGGTCAGGGGAGAATGAAAACTCCTCCTACAAGCTTTACTAGGAACTGATACAAGTCACAAGGCTGCTATATACTGCTGATGAGAAAAAGGTATTTAGCAGTTTATATTTACTAAAATAATTACATTTCCATGTTCTGTGTACTGTGGGAGACCAGATATAGTGAATGCAGGTTCTGGGTTTAGTAACACTTTAAAGTAGAAGTTCAGCCAAAACCTAACAATCTCTAAATCTACTTGCTGTCACATTCTAAGCCTAATCTATCTACACCTGTAAAGAAGAAATCGCTATACTTATCTGTTCTGCAGCCACTCCAGTCCTACGCTGCACACGCGGCTTCTCTGTGTAGGCGTGTGCAGGAGAGGCAGCCGACAATGGAAGCCTCATGGTAACTCTATGGGTGATGTCACTTCCCAGTTATTTCCCAGCTTTTGTCGGCTTTCTCCAGCACACAGCATCTGTCGCTGGAGCCTGGACTGGATTGGCTTCAGAAAAGGTATGTATAGCAATTTTTTTTTCTCTTTACAGGGTTAGCTAGATCAGTTTTATAATGTGGTTGGGAGTGGATTTAGCATTAATGTTTTTGGCTGAACTACTGCTTTAAGCCGTTAAAGTCACTTTAAGCAATATAACAATTTTAGACCCCTGCCTGCTCTTAGTGGCATTCAGAAGCTGGCATCCCTGGCCTAGGACCTCACTGTTCTGTCCAATGACTGAACTCTATTTGTCCTGGAGGAAAGCTGATTGCACACTGGTGTTTTATCTTCATGCATTCTATGCTTTAAGATAAAAGCCTTCTGTGTGCAGCAGCCCCCCTCAGCCCCTCTAATACTTACCTGAGGTCCCTCTCTGTCCAGCGATGTCCACGAATGTCTCAGCCATCTGAGATTCTCTCTCCTGATTGGCTGAGACACAGCAGCGATGCTATTGGCTCCCACTACTCTCAATCAAAATCAGCTAGCCAAAATGGGGAGAGAGGGGGCGGGGCTCCTTGTCTGAATGGACACAGGGAGCTGTGACTCGGCTCAGGTGCACCCCATAGCAAGCTTCTTGTTGTGGGGGCACTCGACAGGAGGAAGGGGCCAGGATCACAGAAGAGGGACCCAAGAAGAGGATGATTTGGGCTGCAAATTGACTGCAACAGAGCAGGTAAGTATAACATGTTTGTTATTTTTTAGGCAAAAAAAATAGACTTTAGAATCACTTTAAGGTATGACATCAATTCCCTAAACTGCATTGTTTTTCGTTTGAGATATGCCATCATATTCATTGTTTTACAGATTTTCCACTGTGGTCCTAGGTCTTGTCAGCTTGAAGAACGTGGCAGTATCTTTTGCAGAAACTGTTAAAAGTTCAGCACCTATTTTTACAGTTATAATGTCCAGGCTGATACTGGGAGAGTACACTGGTGAGTACATGATTACTTTTACTGTATACTACATATTTCATCTCAGTTGTACAAAAACCAAAACGTCTTTTGAAAGGATTTTAAAGAATAACTACACTTTTGCAGAAAGTACAGTTACTCTTTGTACCCCCTTGCCCAAACTAACCCACCCTTCCTTCATTGCCTGTCTTAGATACATGCTATACTGTATTGGGCAAGCACTGTCCGCAGGACTCTTCAGCACCTTCAGCCAATGTGTTCTTTGCCATGTTTGCGCAGTAGAACCCCCTTAGGCTTCTATCAGCTAATCTCCTGATACCACTTGGAAAATAGTCACATAGAAGTCGATGGGGTTCTAGTGCTCAAGTGCAGTCATGAGGAAGATGCCTGCAGTCATCTGATTCAGGCAAGTATATTGTGCAGGTTTGCAAGGAGGGGTTAGTTTAGGTCTGCTAGGTCTAGGTGTAAAAAGATAATTGTTCTTTCTATTAAAGTATAGTTATTCTTTAAAAGGAAACTTCTTCTGAGAGATGTAGAGTGCTGCCATTGCTGAACTCTCCCTAATTTGCTACTTGCCAAGCTTTCATGCGGACTTTCTGACTTTATTACTCTGACACAATAACCCAAACAATAATGAAAATCGGGAATCCTGGCTTTTCTGCAATCATGATCTGGATCAGTCACTTAAAGGCAACTAGGATTTTCTGAAAGGGATCAACCATGGATGGCCCACTAAACATGGATTTCTTTTATTTGAGATTTACAGAATCCATTAAAGCCATTGTCCTCAGGCTTTTGATGCTTTTGTCATGTGATTTTGTGCTGTGGAGCCTTGTTTCTATGCTTCAGTACATAGGTTGCAGTGGTAGCGTGGTTCCTGAACCAAAAAAATACATTCAGCTGTACATTTGCAAGCTCTCTTTTGTGCTTTTTTGGTGATAAGGGAAAAGAGTAGTGATTAAGATTTAGCCTGCAGTGTGACTGGATACAGAAAATAAATACCAGCATGAAAGCTACAGGCGCTATTGCTGGGTTGTGGTTGTGTGTTGCTGTGTTTTTTAATCCTCATTTCCTTAGAACTTTAATATTCTTATTTTGCAGGAATGATGGTGAATCTGTCCCTTCTGCCAGTGATGGGTGGTCTTGCACTCTGCACTGCAACTGAAATTAGTTTTAATGTTCTTGGCTTCTCTGCAGCCTTATCTACAAACATCATGGACTGGTAAGATCATTGTATTATTATTATTATACAGGATTTATATAGTGCCAACAGTTTGCGCATCGCTTTACAACGTGGGGGCAGACGGTACAGTTACAATACAGTTCAATACAGGAGGGATCAGAGGGCCTGCTTGCTAGAGCTTGCAATCTATAAGGGTGGGTCAAGTGGAATACTTGACCCTCCCTTCGGAGACTGGGCCGCAGGGCAGTATTCCAACATGACAACAACCCCAAACACACCTCCAAGATGACCACTGCCTTGCTAAAGAAGCTGAGGTTAAAGGTGATGGACTGGCCAAGCATGTCTCCACATTTAACCTCCTGGCATCCGCGCTATGGACGAATGACGGCCACAGCGCGGACCTGCATTCCTGGGAGGCCGTCATATGACGGCCTCCCCTGTGCACGCTATCTGCGCGCGCCCTACAGGGCGCGCGCCGGGCGTGCTGTGATCACCGAGTGACTGAGACTCGGCTGATCACCGATCTAAGTAAGGGGCCGGTCCCGGCCCCTTACCGTGTGATCAGCTGTCAGCCAATGACAGCTGATCACATGATGTAAACAAAAGATCGGTAATCGTTTTTTTTTTTTACTCACGCTGACAGCGTGAGTAGAAAAAAAAGCCGATCACCGGCTAGGATGTGAGGGACGTTGGTCCCCAAGTGGAAGAGGCACATCTGCCTCATCAGTGCCAACTATAAGTGCCACCTAATAGTGCCCACAGTGCCACCTAACAGTGCCAACAAGTGCCACCTATCACTGCCACCCATCAGTGCCCATCACTGCCGCCTCATCAGCGTACATCAATATAGTATATATAGTATAACAAAATATAAAAAAATAACAATTTAAAAAAAAAAAAAATTCAGTTTTTTACATTTTTTTAACAAAAAGTAAAAACTGCAGAGGTGATCAAATACCACGAAAAGAAAGCTCTATTTGTGGTGAAAAAATGGTAAAAATTTCATTTGGGTACAGTGTTGTATGACTGCGCAATTGTCATTCAAAGTGCGTCAGCGCTGAAAGCTGATAATTGGTCTGGATAGGAGGGGGGTTTAAGTGCCCGGTAAGCAAGTGGTTAAGCCCTATTGAGCATCTGTGGGGCATCCTCAAACGGAAGGTGGAGGAGCGCAAGGCCTCTAACATCCACCAGCTCCGTGATGTCGTCATTGAGGAGTGGAAGAGCACTCCAGTGGCAACCTGTGAAGCTCTGGTGAACTCCTTGCCCAAGAGGGTTAAGGCATTGCTGGAAAATAATGGTGGATGCACAAATTGACACTTTGGGCCCAATTTTGACATTTTCACTCAGGGGTTTACTCACTTTTGTTGCCAGCAGTGTAGACATTAATGGCTGTATGTTGAGTTATTTTGAGGGGACAGCAAATTTACACTGTTATACAAGGTGTACACTCACTACTTTACATTGTAGCAAAGTGTCATTTCTTCAGTGTTGTCACATGAAAAGATAGAATAAAATATTTACAAAAATGTGAGGGGTGTACTCACTTTTGTGATATACTGTATATGGAGAGATCACCTGGAATACAAGCTTGTACTCCAGAGAGCACCATATGGTCGAATAGGAGTGCATGAGTGGACCTAGCCAGTAAGATATTGACAAGCAATTGCTGGATCAGGGGCAGGTGAGTATAAAGTTGTGGCTGGAAGACCACAACATAAGTGTAACTTCACCTTTTGGTGGTTTTTCTCTATAAATTATGCTCATGGGCTGCATGTCAGGCTCAATGAGTTGTAAAGCAGGGATGAGGATGATAAACCAGAGTATAGTTATTTGAAACTGTGGCAATTCCCATATGTGTGCCTTGCCGGGTTTCCTTTAAAGGAAAACTCATTTAAAATCAATTGGGGTATTGCTTGTAATGGGTTTCAGAGGTATTCTTTGATCAAATTAGCATCAAATGGACAAGGCTATTACCGTTTGCCACTTAAATAAAGAAAATAATTGTTTTATTTCAGTTTGCAGAACGTCTTTTCAAAGAAGCTTCTCAGCGGAGATAAGTACAAATTTTCGTAAGTATAAAATGCTTTTTGACTTATGCGTATTTCCCATATAGATGATGGATCACATAGATTATCACAACATTCTACAGAGAATTTTCTGTTAAATGTTATGAGAACAGCAGACACTAGCATGTGCATTTCTGAGTATTTTATTTTTGCTTTGTAGGTGCATCTGCCAAGGGAATTACTAACATACTTCCTTAAGGAGATGTGTGGTTAGGTGTGTCGCAAAAGGTGACAGCAGCTGCTTGCTCTTAGGGGTGCTCATACAACAGGCATTCACGTAGGCTGGATTCAAGCTAAAATCTGGTAGCTCGGAGTATGCTTACATTGCATATATAGCAGAATGATGCACAGCATCAACATATTATGCAACTACTGGGTCATGTTTTCTTTCCATTTGTTACTGGCTCCAGCAGTTTAGAAAGGAATGATTTGTTCATTTGAGTGCTGTGTTGGCCTGATATCTCAGGGGTGGGACTCAGGGCCGTCCCTACCACTAGGCGAAGTAGGCAGCCGCCTAGGGCGCACTGCCACCTGGGGCGCAGCCACGGTCTCTGTCTCAGTGAAGCTCCAGGCGTGTGTGAGCTCTCCCCTGTACAGTGCCGGGCCGGCTGTCCCGGGGACACATCCGCTGCGTGCCGCCAATGTCCCGCTGAACGCCCCGCTGTCACATCTCCTCACACAGGAATATCTCACAGCGCCTTTGCTCCAGTGTGTCCCTC
This sequence comes from Aquarana catesbeiana, assembly GCF_042186555.1. Classification (NCBI taxonomy): domain Eukaryota; kingdom Metazoa; phylum Chordata; class Amphibia; order Anura; family Ranidae; genus Aquarana; species Aquarana catesbeiana. The sequence goes on along the minus strand of NC_133333.1, from coordinate 168,457,862 downwards.
TGGTGCGGCTCTGTGTAGCGGAGGGGCGGGGCTCGGTGGAGATAGGAGCATTGAAAGAGGTGCAGCGTCTGTTATCTGACCTCCCTGCCATCAGGGACACCATGGAGCGGCTGGATGGCGGCGCTGGTGGGACACCTAAGCAATACTGCCTGCCCAGCGATGTAGAGAGCCCTGATGTGACCGTCGATGAAGCGCAGAGGTAGGGAGGAGGATTGATCCTCCTCATCTACATCAAGAAGTGTATGGGGGAGGGGGTGAGTAATGCAGCAAATAGGAGTCAGGTAGGTGGGCCAGTGTATGGGTCAGGTAGGTGGGCCAGTGTATGGGTCAGGTAGGTGGGCCAGTGTATGGGTCAGGTAGGTGGGCCAGTGTATGGGTCAGGTAGGTCACAGGTTACAAGGGCAGTGCAAAGGGGGTGGAGTCAGGGGCGGGTCCAAGTGGGTGGCAAAATTAGGTTTCACTTAGGTTAGCAAAAATCCTTGCACCAGCCCTGGTTGGGAGGACACTTTTTTAACATTTTCTTTTTAGAGGCACAATGCTGATCTAGTGTAGTTTCCATGTTATGCTTTGATGCATGAAATTTTAGAGCTTTCTAAATAGAAAGATGACCCCCAATATGTTGCCAGTTATGCGCCATAATCCGCATAGTAAAAACTATTTTTCTTTCTCGTACATCACGGGACACAGAGCTTCAGTAATTACTGATGGGTTATATAGGGCATCACTAGGTGATTGGACACTGGCACACCCTAGACAGGAAGTTCAACCCCCTATATAATCCCTCACCTCAGTTTTTTCGCCAGTGTCTTAGGTGTTGGTCACGAGTAAAGATGTGCTGTACTGAGCTCCAAAGGAATATTCTATACTGGGGCAAGCCATGCAACCGGATCCATTCAAAGTGTCTTTTCCAGGCCAAATTGGATGGTACCCGGGCCTCGTGTCTGAAGAAACGAGGTTTACCTGTAACGCTTCTCTTTTTAGAGAGCTTGACCCCAGGATCCAGTATTTGTTTTTTTCAGCCATATCCCTGGCGGGGTGCTTTACGGGCCCAGAACTGGGGATCCCCCTATTCAAGGGGGCCCCTGTTTTTGAAGGTTTTTCAAACGGAGCCCACTATGAGAGGTGAAGATTGGGTCTGTTATACAGAACCCTGCAGCTGGATAAGGTAAGGGAGACTCCTCAGGAATTTTTTAATTCTAGTAGGTTTTCTCCTTTAAGTAAATGTATGCTATGCCTATTGTCGGCTGTCAAGAGCACATACCTTTCATGCTAGTTCCATCTGTCTCAGTGTCCACGCTGTACGCTCCTCCAGCCAGGCTCCAGGTAGGATTGGTAATGGGGTTTTTTTTTCCTTTAGGGATTCTCCCCCCATGGCTTAGGGGGGCCGTGGTGAACCTGAGCAAGGAGCGGTAGTATACCGCACCACCCGCCGCCGCTACCGCCATTTTCGGCAGGTTCCCATCCACCGGCCCTTCTCTCTCCTCCGCCCCAGCCTCCCCTCCATGCTTGTCCCGAGCGCATGTTTTTGAAAAAACGAGGGAGAGGGGTGGTCGGAGGAGGGGGCCGAGCATTAACGCGACGTCCGGCGTGATTAAACGCCCACATCGCTGGCTACACTAGCTATAAAGTGCACTCTCTTTCAGTTGTACAGAGCTGACGGACGCATGTGAGATGGAACACAGGCATTTCCCAGGCAGCATTTACTTAGGCACCAGACTGGGCATTGGTAGCAGCCGCAGTTGCTGAACTACATCACTCAGCAGTCAGTGCATTTTTGTGCAACCTCTACCTTTGTTGCTTGGCACTATCGGTAGGAGAGGTACAAATACCCCGAAAAATAGGGGGTTTTGGGGGATCTCCCTCAGGCTCTGAGGACCCTCCCCCTCTGCAGCACCTTCCCCCCCTGAAGGACATGGGATAGCTGGCCAGGGTGAGCCGTCAGGGTCAGGGGCTGCATCTGCTTCTGGCACTTCAGCCCCTGTATACATTACGCAGGAGGTTTTTTCCTCAACCATTAATGGATTAGAGGAAAGACTAATGGCCATAATCGCATCTTCACTCAGTGGAAGAAAACGCACTAGGTCGCCCTCTGTCACCCAGGACCCTCAAGCAGAGGATCTCTGGGGAAAAAGGAGAGGAATCCCCCTCAGAGGATCGGGATGAGACTAATGATTCCTCTTCTGAGGAATCAAGTGGAGAAGGGCCCTCTTCAGCTTCTCAGGATGAGAAGGTGTTGGTGCAAATTCTTGCTGGATTGGTCTGCTCCACATTCAAGTTACCCGTATCTGAGTCAGTTAAAGAACCCTCCTTTTTTTTGGGTTCGCTGAAGCCTCCTCAAACTACACATGCCTTTCCTGTTCATAGTTTACTGTAAAAGCTTATTTATTCTGGGTGGGATCACCCAGATAAACATTTTTTTCAGCCTAAAAAGTTTGCAACACTTTATCCTATTGAGGAAAAATGTACTAAGATGTGGGGTATACCGGCAATTGATGCCGCCATTTCCTCTGTAAATAAAAGTCTGACTTGTCCTGTCGACAATGCTCAAATGCTTAAGGATCCAACTGATAAGAAATAGGAATTCCTGTTAAAAAATGTCTTCTCCTTGGCAGGTTCAGTAGCTCAACCTGCAGTGGCAGCAATCGGAGTCTGTCAATACTTGAGAGACCATGTTAAACAGGTCCTCAAAGTTTTACCTGAACAGCAAGCTAGGGGGTTGGCCAACCTACCAGCGGCTTTGTGTTTCGCTGTTGATGCCATCAGAGATTCTATCGTCCAAACCTCTCGTCTTACGCTTGGGTTGGTGCATATGCGTAGAATCTTATGGTTGAAAAATTGGCCAGCCGAATCACCATGTAAGAAGCTTCTGGCCGGATTTCCTTTTCGTGGTGCAAGGCTGTTCGGAGAGGATTTGGACAATTATATCCAGAAGATCTCTAGTGGGAAAAGCACACTCTTGCCAGTTAAGAAAAGGAGTAAACGTCCCTCTTTTAAACGGGCTCTGTCCCCAGTGCCAGGAGCATCAGCCTCCAGGCAGTCGCGACGGCCTCCTCCGTCAGGCTCAAGGAATAAATCTCAGAGTCAACCCCAGGGACAAAAGAAGTCCTGGGGGAGGAAGCCTACTAGACAAGATGCTAAAGCCTCTTTATGAAGGAGCGCCCCCGCTCGCTCGGGTGGGGGGAAGACTGCTACAGTTCTCAAGGCTCTGGCAGGAAAATTTCCAGGACAGATGGGTGATCTCCACGTTAACTCTAGGTTACAAACTAGAGTTCAGAGAATTCCCCTCTCTTCGTTCCCTCAGATCAAATGTACCCAGAGAAAAAGAAGTCTCTCTTTCTAGCGTTGGAGCGACTATTGTCGCAAAAGTTATCGTGGTTGTTCCCACAGAAGAGCAGGGATTGGGGTTTTATTCAAACCTTTTCACAGTACCAAAACCAAATGGAGATGTCAGACCCATTCTAGATCTAAAGGATCTAAACCGATTCCTAAAGATTCGGTCCTTTCGCATGGAATCAATCCGATCTGTAGTCTTCATCCTACAAGGAGGAGAGCTTTTGGCCTCAATAAACATCAAAGATGCGTACCTGCATGTACCTATTTTCCCTGCTCATCAAAAGTACTTGCGTTTCGAAGAAGAAAAACGACACTTTCCGTTTATAGCTTTGCCTTTCGGGCTAGCCACTGCACCTTGGGTGTTTACAAAGATCTTAGCTCCTCCTCTGGCCAGATTAAGGGCCCAAGGTATAACAGTAATAGAATACCTAGACGACCTGCTCTTGATAGACCGGTCGGTAGCCCGCCTGGACCAGAACTTGGTCACCACAGTTAATTCCTTGGAATACCTAGGTTGGATTCTCAACTTAGAGAAGTCTTCTTTAAAACCAGTAAGAAGACTAGAGTATTTGGGCCTGGTCATAGATACAAGTCAAAAGAAGGTATTTTTACCCCAGGCAAAGATCAGTGCCATAAGGGAACTGATTCAGGTAGTCAGGGCAAAGAAGGGTCCTTCTAATCGCCTTTGTATGAGGCTGCTGGGAAAGATGGTGGCTTCATTCGAAGCAGTTTCCTATGCTCAGTTTCATTCAAGACTGCTGCAACACAGTAACCTGTCTGCCTGGAACAAGAAGGTGCAGGCATTAGATTTTCTGATGCGTCTGTCTCCTACAGTACGTCAGAGCCTCAGTTGGTGGTTAATACCCAACAAGATCGACAAGTTTGTGGCAAGAACAAGGGATCCTCTTGCATGCGGGACAGATGCGTTGGTGACTCCGTGGCATCGGTTCTCACTGATTTATGCTTTGCCTCCTATTCTGCTACTGCCACGACTTCTTCGCAGGATCAGGCAGGAAAAGAAGTCGGTACTTCTGGTGGCCCCAGCTTGGCCCAGAAGAACTTGGTATGCAGAAATGGTAAAAATGACAGTAGGTTCCCCGTGGACCCTACCGTCATGTCCAGTAAATTTGACGGTTTGGCTATTGAAAACCACGTTCTGAAGAGTCGTGGGCTTTCAGGTCCTGTGATCTCTACCTTGATCAATGCAAGGAAACCAGCTTCCAGAATGATTTATCATAGAGTCTGGAAAGCTTATGTCTCCTGGTGTGAATCCAGGGGTTGGCATCCCAGAAAACATCATCATTATTATTTTTTTTAAGATTTTAGTTCTGCGCAGAGAAGGTTACAACGAACACTGTATTTCTGGTAGGGTCAACAGGTATTTTTCTGTACTTGCCTAAGAAAATAAAAAAGCATGCAGCTACCACATCTATGAACTGTAAGCAGCAATATTTTACATTTTTGTGCTTGGGTTTAGATATACTTTAAGAAGGCTGCACACCCAAGTCACCTGCAAACCCAAGTCTTCTGCTGGCTTGACTACCTAAAGCCGTCCATAGATGGAGCGATTTGCAGGAAAAATAATCGCTCAATTCCCCCCATCAACACATCTAAGTACCTTATTCTTAATTGATATACAGCTGTCACATGACCCAGCTCTTTCCCAGCCTGTCTGCAGGGAAACATAAGCAGGAGGAGCTTCTAGTCCTCTGCTGCTGGTCACATGTTTTAAATTGACATACAAATATATATTTGAAATTGAATCTTTACTACTTTGTTGCAATGACATGGTGTGGACGGATTTCTGCCTGTGTCTTAGAATAGGAGAGAGGTGAAGGCTCCATAAATCTACATATAATATCCCAACCTCATTGTGTTTAGCTGGTTATTGGGCACGAAGGGGGAGGGAGTGGGCTGTCATTTACCACTGTGTATACCCACGCATGTATGACTCTCTAGTCACATGGGCTGCTCATATGTGACAGGAAATGCTCAGCATTGTAATAAATCATTTACTGATAGTGTGTGTGTGTTTTTATGATGTGGGTTTAGTAACACTTTTTAAGTTATCTATTCTGTTTGCTGTGCTAATTTGATTCAATTTTAAGCTACTGTATATTGCCCTTTTTGCCAAAGTAGTCCCATGTGAACATGATGGATAAAGGTTTCTGTTGTAGCTACTGCAACTGTTCAGTCTTCAGCTGTCATTTAGCAATTTATAGCAAATCTCTGGTTTGTATGAGAAACATTCTCTTTATCCTTCCTCAGGTATATTAGGCATTCTTTTCTTGGTTTATAATCTTGTTTTGTTTGTTTTTCTGTTTTTTTTTTTATATATATATATATACAGACCCCCTGAGCTTCAGTTTTACACCAGCGCTGCTGCTGTAATCCTGTTAATCCCAACTTGGATTTTTCTAATGGTAAGTAGTGAATATTTCTGTTAAGGCCAAAGATATATAGGCATTATGTGAAAACAAATGTATGTTTTTTTTAATATTCTTTATTTATTCGAAAGGAGGCAGGTAATCCAATATCATATCACTTTCCATATACACCTTTGCTTTTAACTACCATACATTTTGTGCCAATTTAATAATCTATAATTATAAAAGCATGTATATATACGTCTTCATTTACTTATACTTATATGTGTATATCCACTCAAAAGAAGAAAGGAATCCTCCCTTTCTTTTTATATTTTAACAAAAACCTACAAAAGTAAATAAATCAGTAAAAACCCACAAACCCAAGACAAAAGACAAAAACAAATCAGAAACGAAAGAAGCAAAAAAAAAGGAAAAAGGGGGGAAGGGGTCATCCTCCGTTCCCCGAGGAGACGGGCGTACAAGGTGAAAACACACCAACATAGGGCCCATCATTCCCCAGACGCACTCCCCATTAGTCTCCTCCCTTCTTCTGAGTATACAAATTGATCCCAGTCTGCCCATGTTCTAGTGTATTGCTTTTTTCTGTCTTGTGCTGACATTACAAGATCCTCCATAATCCCGATGTTCCTTACCCTATTTAAAGTAAATAAACAAAAACACCAAGCGCAATAATGTTCTAACGTGACATAAACAATCAAATAAGTGTAAATCAAATGTATGTGAATGCACGTGCAATTAATTAAATAAAAATTGTTAGATTGACAATGATACCAAGCTGCTATCAATTATATAGTGGTCAGAATCCCCTAAAAATTAAAACATATAACATAGATTGATGCGCTCTGATACAAATGTGAGAAAATAATTTTTTGTGCTAAAAAACCAATGTGAAAAAAAATTGCTACCAAATCGCTAAAAAATCGCATATATATAAAATCGTAAATATATGAAAAAATCGCAACTATTTAAAACTGTGTTCCTCCAGTTATACAAATCCACTGGAAGTGGTGCGATATCTCCAAAGTAAACTAAGCAACAATTGTGTATAGATATACTAAAAATGCGTTTGCAAATAGTAATCAATCCAAATTAGTGCCAATAAATAAATAAATTAGATATATTCCCTGTGATAAGTGTTGAATCCTCCATAATAAAAAATAAGTAAATGATATGCTTATAAAGGTGCAATATATATTCAATTGATGAGTATAAATAGTGCCAATAGAATCTGATTAAATAAAGATGATTAAATTAATGAGATAGGATAAGTAACAGGCGACAGTTCAGTCCTTAGTAATCTGGGATATCTGGATTCTTGCAGTACTTATTTGTTCACCCTCTGAGCTATTTCTTCCACATCCACAATGAATGGTAATTTTCTCAGTATCAAGTGGTTTTATGTAAAATAAACAAAGAGAGAAAACATTGCGCAATATTGTTACAATAAAAGTTCACAGGCAAAACAGCACAGTGATACACTCACGTGTGCCTGACTTGTTTTAAGCATGCAGATAAGCAGATCTCAGCTGGTTTGTAAGGACAAGGCTTGCTACGCAAGCTGCTGCTGCTTGATACAATGTATTCAGCAGACTGTGTCCTAGGCTCCTCCCACGCGTTGCATCACTGACACGTGACTTTCTCAAGGCTGTATTGCTTTTTTTCTGTCTTGTGCTGACATTACAAGATCCTCCATAATCCCGACGTTCCTTACCCTATTTAGCCACTGAGCAATGAAAAGAGGTTTGGGATCCCTCCAGCTAAGAGTAATACAGGCTTTAGCTGCATTGACCATGTGACATAACACAGATTTTTTATATGCCTGCCGGGGAATTTGTGAACAATGAAGCAGAAAAAATGTGGGGTCGTCTGATATGGAAAAACTGTAAACTTTTGAGATATCCTCTGAACCTCCAGCCAGTATTGTCTAATCTTAGGACAGGACCAAAATATGTGAAATAGTGTCCCCCCGATCCTCTCTACATCTCCAACAATGGTCTGAGGCCTCTGGAGAAAATTTACTTAGCCTTGCCGGGGTGTAGTACCATCGTGTCAGTAATTTATAATTTGATTCCTGAATCCGTGTGCATATTGATGAGTTCAACGAAAGATAGATAATATTCTGTCGTTGGGCTGGGCTAAAGGTCCTATCCAGATCTCTCTCCCATTTACCAAAGCCTGGCATCACAAAATCTTCTGAGGGCATGCTAAGCAAGGCATATATCTTTGAAATCGTCCGAGGGAGGGGTTCGTTTCCATCGCAATATGACTCAAAGTTAATTGACGCTGATAATTTATCAGTGGTCCCAGAGACCTAAGAAAATGACGTAGCTGCAACGCCTGCCAAAGATTTATTTCATACCGGCCCCCCGGTTGCGTCAATGTGGCCACCGTGGGCCAATTCTCGTGATCCAGAAAGTGCGATGCCTGAAAACAGCTCCTCTCTATTAAATTCTTAAACGCCCCTAATTCCATACCTGGGGGGAAACTAGGGTTTCCTAATATTGGGAACAAGGGTGATTGTGTCGTGGAAAAATTAGAGTTCCGACAGAGCCCAGATCCCATTCTCAGTGTAGGGCCTATAATAGGATGTGTTTTAAGAGGGACGGGTAGGGCTGCATAGCACCAAGGTGCTCTACCCAAAGGTATCGGGCTAGATTGATGTTCTATGTCTATCCAAAGTTTGAATTCCCTATGTCTGCTCCAATCGATCATCCTGCGCAGATGGGCTGCTTGATAATATTTAAATGCGTCTGGGGCAGCTACACCGCCAAAGCACTTGGGTAGCGTCAAAAGACATCTACTAATCCTGGGGCGTTTATTCGCCCATATAAATTTAGTAAAAAGAGTGCGAATTTGACGAAAAAAAACTGCCGGTATAACGATAGGTAATGCCTGAAAAAGGTACAGGAATTTTGGCATGATACTCATTTTGATAATATTACATCGGCCAAACCACGAGTGTAGCCCCTGATTCCATTTATCCAATAATGCGTTGAATAATGGTGGAAAATTTACCGCAAAAGTATTGCCCAGGTTTGATGGTATATATGTACCCAAGTACCTTAACGCTGAAGTCACCCATTTGAATTTAAAATTAGGTTGTATAATACCACGCTCTAATTGAGGAAGTGCCACTCCCATAGCTTCCGATTTAGTAAAATGTATTTTTAAATTTGAGAGAGCTCCATAGCCTTCAAACTCCTTCATAAGATTAGGCAATGAAATGTGTGGATTAGACATAGAGAACAACAGATCGTTTGCATAGGCTGAAACTTTGTAATTGTAATCTCCTATCTGTAGCCCCAAGATATCTGGGTTTTGCCTAATTTTGTTCAACAATGGCTCCAGCGAAAGCGCAAACAACAGGGGCGAAAGAGGGCATCCCTGCCGCGTTCCATTTGAGAGCCTAAAAGGTTTTGAGAATACTCCATTTATTTTAACCGACGCTTGTGGAGCAGTATAGACCTTAGCAATCCATTGCAGCATACGGTCTCCTAGTCCCATGTGCCTCATGACCGAAAACATAAAATTCCAGTTTACTCTATCGAACGCTTTTCTGCATCGGTGCTCAAAAAGACGCACGGGGTATTTGTCTTATTAGCGTGATGGATCAAATGAAGTACCTTGATAGTATTGTCTCTTGCTTCACGAGAGGGGATAAACCCTACTTGATCTAGATGGATTAACTGAGTAAACAGAGGTTGAATACGGGAGGCTAGTAATTTAGTAAAAAGCTTTAAATCTACATTTAATAGCGAAATTGGACGGTAACTTCCACATTCTGACGGATCTTTCCCCTCCTTTGGAATAACGGAAATATACGCCAGAAGTGCATCTGGGGGGCAGTGTGGTCGTCTGGCCCAGCGCATTAAACATCTTTATCATGTGCGCACCCAACACAGAAAGATAGTTTTTATAGTACTGTAAGGTAAATCCATCTGGGCCTGGTGCCTTCCCAGATTTGACCGTTTTTATCACCGTCATCAACTCCTCTATAGTAATAGGGGCTTCTAAGCTACTACGTACCGGAGAGGGAAGTCGAGCAAGACATGATGAGGAAAGGTATTCTTCCAGAACAGAAGGAGAGGAGGATGGTGGTGTCAAATTATATAAAGACGAATAGAATTCTCCAAACGTCTTAGCAATATCTTTTGGCAGCGCAATTAGTTGACCATCCCTTCCTTTTATGTGAGGTATATATGTTGTCGAACTCCTCTCCTTAAGCTTCCCCGCCAACAATTTACTGCATTTATCTCCCAGTTCATATGTCACCTTCCTTCCAGACTGTATCGCTGCTTTAGCTTTAAAACGTAGGAGGTCTGTTATTTGTTGCCTCAAATGAGCCAGATCATTCCCCACAGAGGGCTCCTGTGTTCTCTTATGTTGTAATTCAAGAACCTGTATATCTCCCAGTAGTTTTGTTATCTGTACTTCTCGTGCTTTTTTCAAACGGGAACCATGTTTGATCAAAATCCCTCGTATTACTGCCTTATGTGCCTCCCATACCATGCCCGGGTCGCTCCCCGGCTTGTCGTTCGTCTGAAAGTATGCTGTAAGTTCTTTTGCCACATCATCCCAAATTTCAGGATTTGTAGCAAACTCTCATTAAGACGCCAGCGCCACTCCGGGGAGCCAGCCGAGCCTGACAGAGAGAGGCAGAGAGTCACCGGGGCATGATCTGACCACGTTATATTTCCAATGGAAACATCCCATACTGAGGAAAGTAAATAATGTGGAACCAAAAATAAATCTATTCGAGAGTACACTTGATGTGGGTTAGAAAAAAAAGTATAATCTTTTTCCCCTGCGTGAAGGATTCGCCAGGCATCTACCAGTTGCAATTCCTAAAGTTTCCTCAGAATTCGCTTTTTGACACTGCCTGGAACCGATGAAGTCCCTACGGAAGTGTCTATTCTAGGGTCCAGGGGGATATTAAAGTCCCCCCCCCCCCAGGATCAGTTTACCTTCTGCAAATTCTGCTAGCTTTGGTAGAACTATGTTCAAAAAAGAGTCTTGGTTTAGATTTGGTGCGTATACAGTGGCCAGTGTCACCTTGATGCCATCGAGGTATCCTTTAAGAAAAAGATAACGACCGTTTAGATCCAAACATTTCTCTATAAGAGACCAGGATACTCGACTGGAAATCAAAATGGCGATACCTTTTAGATTTTGCTTCTTGATTACAAGCATGATATACACATGGAAAAAATCTGTTCTGAAGAAAAGGGAGTCTACCCGCCTTAAAATGTGTTTCCTGTACAAATGCCACATCTGTGCATGTTCGCTTCAGGTCATTAAGGAGCTTTCTCCGGGACATTCAGTCCTTTCACATTTAGAGTAGTCACTCGGACCCCGTCCATCTCCCCTGGGAACGGTGGGACAAACCCCCAAAGAGAAAGCCCCTAAAGAGAGCACCCACCTCTGAGCTGCGGTTCACGTGGGTGCTGGCCTGTATGGGGAGTTGGCTTGACCTGGCTGAGATGCTCCGCTCCCAACTCTACTCCCCCGGCTATAGTCACATAATATATTACCGCCATACCGCCTAGCCAAAAAAAAAAAAAATATATTATCTTCCTCTACTCCTATTTCCCCAGGCATAACCACTTATTACATCATATAGCCGTCTTCCCCCTAATGTAGGAGAAAAAAAAAACCCAAACCCAAGCTAGTAACCGTAGCCCACTTTCCGGGCCCACAGCCTACTCAGACTAAATTCTAGTGTTCCCCTTTCCAAAAAAAATAAATAAACACAAAAAAAAAAACTAACAAACAACCAAGCAAATGCCAAAACATCTACCTAGTTATTTATCTATTTTCCCTCCTCCTGCCTTCCCCTTTAAAAAATAACCCAAACTTCCCCTTCCCTCTCCCACCCCCTCCCCCCCCTTCCCCTGTGCCAGTGAAAACCCCACTCCTATCCCCCTAATTCCTCTATAAACCTTTCCCAAAGTGTGTTCCTCCATAACTCCTCAATAAATTCCCTTAGGAATTCATTGTGTGATTAGTGCCTTTCGGGTCTGAGTACGCTGTGGTCCTTGATCTATCTGACCAGACGGGCATTCCCCCATATAGTGGATGGCTGCTAGTTTAACTGTTGAAGGAGGGCTCCAGGAACCCGACTCTGTTATATGGCTTTATCATAATAGAAAAAAAAAAAAAAAAAAAGGTTTAGATGAGGTTCTCTATGGACCAATCATCTACTTGGGTCCGAAGTATATATAAACATACACATATAGGTATATACACACCCACACCGTGCTCCATCCCAAGAACTCCATTTCCCCCATTTAGTCATCAGCATCCCCATTGGATCCGTGAAGAAGAAAGAAAAAATAAATAACAAACATCCCTCCCCCGTTTCTATATATAGTGCTTTTGCAAGGCGCCCTTCTAATTTGTGACACTTAACAAGAGGCAGCCCCTATCATCCCTATCCTCAAAAAGTGCCCCTAGAACTCCTATAATTATACACATTATACCCACAAGAGGGAAAAAAAAATTTTATATATATATATATATATATATATATATATATATATATATATATATATATATATATATATATATATACACACACATATACATATATATACACATGCATACACATACATACATATCCACACATGCATATACATATATATACACATGCATACACATACATACATATCCACACATGCATATACATATATATACACATGCATACACATACATACATATCCACACATGCATACACACATACATAATAAAAATAAAATTTCATATCAATCCCAAAACATAAATAAAATAATGGATAAAGATAATATATTATATTCCAATACCCTCCAAATGTGTTGTACCACCTCAAATTATACACATCATGCTCACACAGTGAAAAAATAAGTAAATAAATTAATAAATTGATAAATAATTAAATAAATATAACACTTCTAATTATAAACCTCATACGCACACAGTGAAAATAAATAAATAAAAATATATAGTGCCTATACCATGTTTATACCTATACAGTGCCAATAATGTCCACATTCTCCACGAGGTTGCAGTAAACCAAGTATTAAAAAATAAGTAAATAAATAAAAGCGGACCAGGTATTACTGACGTCTCCCTGAGAGGAGGGAGAGAGGAGAAAAAAAAAAAAGGCAGGGGGGGATGTAAAAATATTTTTCTCTCCTTTCTAAAAAAGACAAAAAACTAGGAAAGAAAGGAAAGGAAGAGGCCTAGGTCAATTAGTCACGTCATCCACTGGGGTTACACCTCCTGTCCTCCCCCAGATTGAGATATACCACCCGGTCCCCCGCTTCTCCCTGTTGCTTGGGGTAATGGTTCTTCTGCTGCGCCTAAGGTCACTGATCGTTTCATTGGTCTTAGTATAGGCTGCAGCCAATTTGGAATAGCAAAGGTCTCTATCTCCAGAAAGCTAAACAGTTCAGGGAGATCAGCGGGGTGCTGCAGAACGAAAGACGATGAGCCTTTCCTTACAATAAATGCAATGGGGTACCCCCACCGGTAAGTTCCCCCCAGCTTCCTAATATTATGTAAAAGTGGACGTAACATCGCCCTTCTCTGTAGGGTAGCCCGGGATAAATCAGGTAATATTTTCACTGGTGTCCCCTCGTAAACAATTTCCCCAACCTCCCATGCCTTGCGGCTTATTAGTTCTTTGTGGGCATAGCGCTGGAAGCGGCATATCGTATCCCTAGGTCTATTAGGATTTATCGAACGGGGTCCGAGGGATCTATGGATTCTCTCAAACTCTAGGTCATGAGGGGAGATAGGAATATCTAGTTGCTGGCAAATTGACAGAACCGCAGGTTGTAAAGCTTCTTGTCCTACCCCCTCTGAAATACCTCTAAATCGCAAATTATTGCGTCGGCTCCGGTCTTCGAGCTCTTCCAAATGGAGTTGCAGTGAGGATGCATAGGAAGCATGTACACTCTGTACCTCTTCCAGATGAGCAACCCGGTTTTCCAGGGAAGCCAGGGATGATTCCTCAGTTGTGAGCCTGGCAGTCAGCTGTTCAACCTCCGTCTGTACCACCTTCAGGTCTCTGCGATGTACCTCTTCCAGGCGTGCCATCATTGCCTCGAGGTCCGCTCTCGTCGGTAGCACCTGCATGAGTGCTCTGAGATCCATCTCCATGGACTCTGTAGGCAGAGCTTCCCGCAATCCTGGAGACCTCTGTTGTTGGCCGTCCATGCTGCTCTGAGTTCCCGAGGCGGACCCCGGCTTAGCTGCAGAGCAGGATAGGGCAGGATTCGCCAGCCCTCCGGGTGTTGCTGCGACGGTAAGTGAGACAGTATTCGCCAGTCCTCCAGGCTCTGTTACACCGCGTGTCTCCGCTGTTTGACCCCTGGCTTTGGCCGCCCGTGTGCACGGGAAGTACTGCTGAATCTCGGGTTGTAGTGGTATCCCCTGTAATTGCTTATCCTTCCTCTTCATTCCGGGGGACTACCAGGTTTAAGATGCTGCCTTAATAGCACGTTGGCCGGCTAGTATAGCAGGTATAACCGCATGCTTCAAAAAATAGCCGGAGGGGTGTTCGGAACTCTGTGAGCGTGTGTCTCTACTTGGCCATGTTCAAGCCCCTCCCCCAAACTTACAAATGTATGTTTATATCATACTACTATGATCTCCTGCTTAGCAGGAGAGGGGAGGGTCAGTACTAGAAGCCATTCAGTCTTGGCTGCAGTGAGCATGTGCAGATCATGAATAAGCTGACGGAAGCATTAGGCATTACATTTATGCTGCCCCTTCAGTATCCGGTCAGCAGTTTGGGTGTAATTGAGCAAGCTGAACTTATGTTGCAGCTGAGATTCAGAACCTGAATGCCCTGTCTAGCAGGAGTATCTGAATCAAAAAAACAGCTGCGCAGTATTGCAAATACTTTGGCAGGTAATACAGGTCCTTTGTATTTCAATTATCGACTTTCCTTGATGAGTTTTCTGCCTGGCTACCCTACTTTCTCTCTTCGGATATTCCCACAATCCTTCTCGGTGATTTCAACATCCCTGCTAATACAAACACTCCCGCTACTTCTAAACTTCTTAGTCTAACCTCTTCATTTGACCTGAAGCAATGGGTACAGGCTTCTACTCACTCTGATGGCAACACCCTTGACCTTGTATTCTCCTACCTATGCACTCCATGCAACTTCTCAAACAATCCTTTTCCTCTCTCGGACCACCACCTTATTAGTTTCTCTCTCCTCCTGTCTTCCACCTTTCCCTCCAATCGCCTAACCATCACCCGTAGAAACTTTCGCAACTTCAACTCCTGTCTCCTCTATTCTGCTACTGACCACCTCTATGACAAAATCTCTCCCATGTCCTGCCCCAACCAAGCCATGTCCATCTACAATAAATCTCTGTCCTCCACCCTGGATAAGCTCGCTCCCCTCACCACACGCAGAATCAGGCCTCGACCCCTACAACCCTGGCAAACAGATAACACTAAAATTCTCAAAAAACGTAGTCGCGCTCTTGAGCGTCTGTGGCACAAGACTAAGTCTCTCAAAGACTTCAACCAATACAAATCTGCCCTCCAAATATACTATTCTTTCCTCCACACTGCCAAGCAAACCTATTTTACAACTCTTATTAACACTTTCTCATCCAATCCCCGCAAACTCTTCTCTACCTTCAACTCTCTACTTTGTCCTCCACCGCCTCCACCCACTGACTTACTCACTGCCCAGGAAATTGCTAATCACTTCAAAAACAAGATTGATACAATCCGTGATGAAATCTCTATTCTACAGGTATCTCCCCCAGCTAAGACCCCATGTCAACAGATACAACTGACACTCCCCCTATTCAAATCTACTACTACAGATGAAGTTGCTAAACTCCTTTCTATCGCCCACCTAACCACCTGTCCCCTGAAACCTATTCCCTCTCAAATGCTACGGTCACCCTCTGACCCCATCCTACACTCTCTAACCCACATCTTCAATCTCTCCCTCACCTCTGGCATCTTCCCCGATGCTCTAAAACATGCACTGGTCACCCCCATACTCAAAAAGCCGTCCTTGGACCCTACCAATCTTAACAACCTACGCCCAATCTCCTTGCTCCCCTTTTCCTCTAAACTTCTTGAACGCCTGGTTTACAACCAACTGAGTGACCACCTCATTAAAAACAACCTTCTTGATCCCCTTCAATCTGGATTTTGCCCTCAACACTCCACAGAAACGGCTCTTTTAAAACTCACAAATGACCTACTAACTGCAAAAACCAATGGACACTATTCTGTACTCCTACTTCTGGATCTTTCAGCTGCTTTTGACACGGTTGACCACCCCCTCCTCCTCAAAAAACTTTACTCCCTCGGTCTCCGTGACTGTGCTCTTCAGTGGCTCTCATCCTACCTATCCCAACGCACCTTCAGTGTCACTTACAATTCTACTTCCTCCACTCCTCTTCCCTTCTCTGTCGGGGTCCCCCAAGGTTCTGTTCTTGGACCTCTTTTATTTTCAATCTACACCTCTTCCCTGGGTCAGCTGATAGCCTCTCACGGCTTTCAATATCATTTCAATGCTGATGACACACAAATCTATCTCTCCACCCCTCAACTCACTCCATCAGTCTCCTCACGCATCACTAACTTACTAACCGACATATCTGTATGGATGTCACACCACTTCCTCAAACTCAACTTGTCCAAAACCGAGCTTATAATATTTCCTCCCCCACGTTCCTCTTCCCCCGACTTCTCTGTCAAGAGCAATGGCAAAACCATCCACCCATCCCCACATGTCAGGGTACTAGGTGTTATCCTGGATTCTGAACTCTCCTTTCAGCCCCACATCCAATCACTTTCCAAAGCTTGCCGCCTCAACCTCCGCAACATCTCTAAACTACGTCCCTTTCTAACCAATGAAACCACTAAACTCCTGATTCACTCCCTGGTTATCTCTCACCTTGACTACTGCAACTCAATTCTCATTGGCTTACCTTTAAACAGACTATCCTCCCTTCAGTCCATCATGAATGCTGCTGCCAGACTCATCCACCTTACAAACCGCTCAGTGTCTGCTACCCCTCTCTGCCAATCCCTCCATTGGCTACCACTCGCCCAACGAATTAAATTCAAAATACTAACAATAAGTTACAAAGCCATCCACAACTCTGCCCCCAGCTACATCACTAACCTAGTCTCAAAATACCAACCTAATCGCCATCTCCGTTCCTCCCAAGACCTCCTGCTCTCTAGCTCCCTCATCACCTCCTCCCATATCCGCCTCCAGGACTTCTCCCGAGCCTCGCCCATCCTCTGGAATTCCCTACCCCAATCTGTCAGACTGTCTCCAACTTTATCCACTTTTAGGCGATCCCTGAAAACTTTCCTCTTCAGAGAAGCCTATCCTGCCTCCATCTAACAACTGCACTATTTTCTCCATTAGCTCATCCCCCACAGCTATTACCCTTTTGTATCACTTGACCCTCCCTCCTAGATTGTAAGCTCTAACGAGCAGGGCCCTCTGATTCCTCCTGTATTGAATTGTATTGTACTTGTACTGTCTGCCCTAATGTTGTAAAGCGCTGCGTAAACTGTCGGCGCTATATAAATCCTGTATAATAATAAAATAATAATAATTGTGTATTTAGCTGCCTGCATAGATTTTAGCTTTAAATTGGGCATCCAATAAATGTGCTTTCTGAAACCCAGTCTTCTAAAATCTGTATTTTTATTTCTTCTTCAAAGCGTAACTCCCATAATGCGCTTATATTCTTCTAGCTTTAGAATTTAATCAGTGTCAACAAAGAGATGAAACATGGTGGTCATACTGTGACACAGTAGCATGCTGTAGGTTACATTTTTCAAAATCCTTGTTGTGTTTGGGGATGGATGAGGCATGTCCATGGGCAGAGATGGGAAGGCAGCTTGGAGGAAATCGGCCAGTTGAGAGGAGTGAATGGGTATACACTGATGCAACCAAGTCTGAGATACACTCCTCTGTCTGCAGATGCAGCAAGGGCAGTTCTTAGATCAAGCAGGCATGAAGCCAGTGCATTGTGGATGGTCACTGAATTTGTAAAGAGTAACAGGACGGCAGGTTACTAAGAACAGTGGGAGTAGTTTAAAAAGTAGGCTTTGTTTTTTTTCCTGGGCATTCTCCAGGCTTTGTTGTTAGTAGTTTAAAGCAGCATTAAACCCAAAAGCAAGCATTTGTTATGTTGCAGCTTACCAATTCTTAGATATGGTGGCTGCAATTACTTTTCTTTTTTTAGGCTTTCTTTCTTCTATTTTCGTCTTACAGGACTAAGACCAACCATTTAACGCTGACAGGGGTTCTTACAATGGTCAGCTTTTATTTATTTATGTAAAATCTTTATCCCGAAAGTAAAAATCTGTTTGCTGTAACTGGTTGTAAAGTGTTAGCTGGAGTTCAGCTTCAATTTGTTAGTGTATCTAAATCTGCTAGTATTGGGGTTGTACTTCCAACACTCCCCTTCCCCCAGACTGACGATGCTGCTGTCCAAATGTGCCCCCTGTGCTCCTTCATTCAGAATGGGGGCACTCTAATACAGGAGATGTGTTACTGGCCAGATCACCAGATGAAAACAGAGGGGAAAGGGCTAATACAGGAAAACTAATGCAGCCACCACTTCTAATGATTTTTAAGCTGCAATATATAACATTATTTTTGATTTTTGGGTTTAATACCACTTTGATGCAAATATAAGGCTGTCACTAAAAGTTTTACAAATCCTTGACACTTTAGCAAACCTATATTGATCAAACAGTACAGGACATAGGACTGGTATCCATAGACAGTGGGTTTTAGGCTGCTACCTTCAGGTGATTGGACTCTAGCAAAAACCTTTGCCAGGGCCGTCCCTAGAACATATCCATGTAACCCCACCCACCTTGTGAAGCTCCAGTTTTTTGCTAGTGTCATTAGGTGACGGACCCATTCTTCTCTCTAAAATTATTTTTTCTTAATAAACCAATACATTTTTTTTTAGTCTGCCTCTTCTTTCAATATCTGACTGCTTTTTTCCTTGTGCTACCTAGCTTCCTGATCAGTTGCTCTCGATGTGTACTGTACCACCATGCCAGACCCCACTCTGTGGGGGTGGCCTGTAATGTCTGCATCTGGCACTGGTTCTAAGTTCAGCACTTACCTTGGCATTAAGTGCCAAGTGCAATTAGCTGCAGGGTGTTATACAGGTCAAGGCCTGTGGTCCATTTCTATGGTTCCCAGACCTTGAAGACTCCTTACAGGGTATGCTTGTGATGAACAAAGCTGAGCCCTTTTAATGGCCCAGCAATCTGGGTAAGGTAAGATAGGGTTTTCATGTACATGGATTCCAGTTCCTAGCTGTAAGAAGAACACTATCTGCCGGTCATAACACATTTTCCTGGTGCCTCCATGGCAGCATACATATGGTTGATAGCTCCTCCCCCAACCAACCCACAGGACCACTTTAACTCTTATAAAAAAAAGTCAGCCCCCCCACATTATTCTTTTTTCATTCTGTCCTCAAGCCTGCAGGATCACCTGGAAACAACCCTTGCCACACCACTATGTTGGTGCAACAATTACAGGTCCATGCTCCCCTGTAGTATGGAGTCCCAGCACTTAGGCTGCTAAATGTGCCATAAAAGTATGGGAGCCCATTTTTCTGTGGATCTTTTTTGGGGCCTTTAGGGATCCTGGGGCTCTAATTTTGTTGTTCCCCTTATCTCCCAATCCTGTCTCCTCTCCTTGTGGCTTGGAGCTGGCTTTATAATCTTCTTTTTTTTTTTTATACTTAATGATTTACCTTTATCCAGGACTGTATTCCCCTCCTTCTGTGGGCAGGTCAGCTACAGCATGGATGCAGGGCTAGTTCCAGACCATCCAGCCACCCGGGTCTGCGTTTATCAGCAGCCAGCATTCTGCCCAGCGGGCCCTTATCGGTTGGCCAGGCAAAGTAAAAAGCTGTACTCTGCCCCCTCTCCATTCCTCACCCCTCCATCTCGGCAGCGGAGCTTCGCGTGCACCTCCTAGAGCCAATTTGCCGGAGGTGGAGTGACGTCAGACAGAGTCACGTCATCAGCGCATGTGCGGTAGCTGAATCGGCTGGCGGCCATGTTGGTACACCCAATTGGCTCCTGTATATTGAAGGATGCCTGGGCTCAGTATGGAGGCAGCTGTAAGAGGGGATACTTCTCCAGATGGTCCTGGAGAGTTCCCTCGGTTAAAGGGATACCCCTCTTGGTGCCATGGGGCCCATCCCAGTTAAAGTGGCGAAGCCAAAAAAATAGAAATTTGCTCCAATGTGTTCATATGCTGTGGCATCAACAAGCAGTAGTGCCGGTCCCGGAATCCGAATGATTCTGAGGCTTCTATTCCCCATTCTTTTGGGTACCCCAAAGGGTTGGGGGAGATAGAGACCAGTACTACATCTGAAGTGACTAAACATATATTTATCCGCTTAGAACACTTCAAGATGAAATCCCTCAACACAGTTACTGTATGCTAACCGTGCAGCCAGGGGATTGGATGGTCTCTATAGATCTCCAAGACGCATACCTCCACATACCAATCCATCCTAATTTCCAGTCTTTGCTACGGTTCAAAATAAGAGATATTCACCTGCAGTTCCAATGCCTACCCTACGGCATCTTGACAGCACCCAGGACCTTTACCAATATTGGTATATGGTATTGGCGCAAATTTTGGGTCCTTTCTGAGGGAAATGGATATGCTTTCTACATTACCTAGATGATATATTGATTCTGTTCCAAGACAAAAGAATTCTGAAGACGCACCTACAGGAAGACTTGACCACACTAGGTACAGATGGCTAATTTTGCAAAAAATCAACTTATACCTGCCAGGAGAATAGCATACCTGGGTGCATTGTTCAATACCCCAGAGAAAGCGGTGTCACTTCCACCAGAGAGAATCCCTATGATAATAGGAAAAGTATGAAGAGCACTGGCAAGCAGGCCCATGTCGGCGTTAGACTGCCTGAGTCTTCTGGGATCCCTCTCCTCATGCATACCAATGGTGAAGTGGGCCAGGTGGCATCTCCGTGTGTTTTTTTTTTTTTTTTTTTAAACAGGGATTGCTATCACAGTGGAGGAGGAAAATCCTATTTCAGAAAATCCTGATCACACTAACTATGAAGTCCAGCCTGTGGTGGTGGGCGAGACCATTCAACCTTCTAAATAACTGTTGTCTTGGCCCCATCTCGTGGATCACTTATTACTGACGAAAGTCAGGTAGGTTGGGGTGCCCACTACAAAGATCAATTGAGCCAGGGGAATTGGCAGTTCAACACAGAGAGCATAATAATATTGGAACTAAGAGCAACATGGATGGGGGTATCGCACTCTGCTCCAAGTCCATACTCCTACAGATGGACAACAGGGCAGCAGTAGCCTACATCCAGAGCCAAGGAGGTACACATAGCAGATTTCTATCCAGCAAGGTAACCCTGGTTTTAGGGTGTGCCAAGAAGAATCTCGCCCATCTCAGAGTGTCCTATATTGCAGCTCTCGAAAATCAACTACCGCATCACCTGCCAAGAGAGTTCGCCAACAACAATGAATGGTTTTTGGACCAAGGCATCATTCGATGGATTTGTCATCAAGGGCGCAGTTCTCAAATAGTCCTATTTTTTGCGTCTTCACTAAAACACCAAGTCGCCTGGTTTCTTCATGAGATATCCTTCCCAGAAATCAGCGGGAGTGGATGCCCTAGTCCAGCCTTGGACCTTCCAGATAGAATATGCATTTCCTCTGGTACCTCTGATTCTGAAGTTCCTTCAACACTTGACACAGGAGAAAGTGACCATCTTAGCAATTATCCCTTGCTGGCCAAGGAGGACCTTGGTTCACACTCTTGGCCAAGCTATCTCTTTGCAAGCCATTACTCCTTCCAAGCACACACAACCTTCTGTCTCAAGGAAACTTCATCTACTCACATCCAGAGATCCTGGATTTTAGGGCTTGGAAATTGAGCGGAAAAGGCTGGGGGATTTATTTTTCTCCCATGGAATAATCCAGATACTGCTTCAAGCCAGAAAGTCATCCACCAATAATACCTACTACAAATATGGAAGAAGTGTTCAGGGTTTGCGGAAAAGCCAACGATTTTTCCATGATATTCTCCTTTTTTTCTTTTTGTCTACAAAGGGGTTTAGATCTGGATTTGGGGTTGAGTACCCTAAAGGTGCAAGTTTCAGTCTTATCAGCCCTGACAGACACAAGATGGGCCTCTGATAGAACATTTTGAGAGGGCAGTTCTAAGACTAGGATCTAGATCTAGAAGGTCCCTATAGCCAAAGTGGGATTTACTCTTTGCTACTCAATACTGTTATAGTTCCCCCTTTTTGCACCCACTGAAGAATGTGTTCTGGAAAATTTTACCCTTAAAGATGCCTTTCTAATACCCATCACCTCAAACGGGAGAGTTTCAGATATTCAAACTTAGGGGCTCAAGAACGATACATTATGTTCATCCCGGACAGAGTCGCCTTACAGCCTGTTCAGCAGTTTGTCTCCAAAGTGCCACCAGTTCACCACCTTAATCGGGAGTGGGTCCTCCAGATGTTCAAGGAAAATCCAGTCACCTCAAAGTGACATGAACTGGATGTAGAAAGAACTCTGCAATGGTAAATTGAGCTGACGCAAGCTTTTCGTGAAGACCAACGCCTAGCAAGCTGGATTGTACATCTGCTACAAAGGCATACTGGGCTAGTGGTCTTCCAGTGACGAGGGCAATCAATGCTCTCTCGACTTGGGGAATGGCCTCCTCTTGGGCGGCTTTAGCGCAGGTCTTTCAGGAATGACTTATTATGCGACAAGTTGCTCTTTTTTTAACACCTTCATGGCTCACTATAGCCTGGAGCCAGCCGCCCTTCCAGGGATTTTGGGAAAAGGGCTTTACAGATTGGCAGTTCTGTAATCCAAATTTAATTATATATTTTCATAGCCCTCCCTGTGAGCGCGTTATTAAACATATGTATGCTGCCATGGAGACACCAGGAAAACGGAAAACTGAATACTTACCTTTCCGTAATTTTCCTTTCCTGGTGCCTATCCATGGCAGCATACACCCTCCCTTTCTATAATCCTTAACGTTTGAGTGTAGTTACAAGAATGACTTGGGGGGGCTGACTCTCTCTTTTATAAGAGTTAAAGTGGTACTGTGGGTTGGTTGGGGGCGGAGTAACCAACCATATGTATGCTGCCATGGATAGGAATCAGCAAAGGAAAATTACAAAAGGGCAAGTATTCAATTTTCCGTTATGTGGTTTAGTAGGCAGAGGATTGGGTTTTGTTTACTTTGTTTAAATTGTTTTTTTTTCCCTTCTATTTGGACTAAATCTCAGAAGGATGAGATAACTGCGTCAGGATTACCAGTTGACATTTTACCACCTGCCTCTTCTGCGAGAATGCATTCAGTATGTTGTGTTCTGGTGGCCATCTTCTTCAAAGACAAAGCCACAGAAACTTGGTCAGTGCTGGGGTATTAGTGGCTCCCTTCTCCAGACGCACAAACCCTATCCATTCCACACTGGCAGATCTCAGGCGCATGGGAGCTGGGACAAAAGTTTATTTTCAAACCTATTCATAGCCCCAAAACCAAATTGGGGCATCCGCCCAATACTGGACTTAAAGTGATTCTAAAGGCAGAAGATTTTTACCTTTTTAATGTATTCTATGCATTTAAGATATAAAAACTTCTGTGTCCAGCAGCCTCCCTCAGCCCCTCTAATACTTACCTGAGTCCTATCTAGATCCAGCGATGTTGCACGAGAGCCTCTGTTGTCCGGGACTCTCCCTGACTGGCTGAGACACAGCAGTCGGTGCCATTGTCTCCCGCTGCTGTCAAAGTCCGTGCGCCAATCAGGAGAGAGAGGAGCCGCAGCTCCGTGTCTGAATGGGCACACAGAGCAGCGGCTATGGAGGCACTCAGCAGGAGGGAGAGGGCTGGAGCGCCGGTGAGGAGCCCGAGAAGAGGAAGATATGGGCCGCTCTGTGCAAAACCACTGCATAGAGCAGGTAAGTATAACATGTTTGTAATTTTTAAACAAGAGACTTTAATATCACTTTAAAGCGGTAGTAAACCTCACCTTTAAAAAAAAAAAAAAAAAAAAAAAAAACCTGCAAGACAATGGCATAATGTGCTAGTATGCATCGCATCACGTACTAGCACAGTAACTACTTACCTTAGAACAAAGCCCTCCAGCGGCATGCTTTCACCCCTGACAGGGCTTCCATTTTCACCCGGTCTCCCTTCCGGGTTGGAGTGCTCCAGCCTTCTGATGGCCGAGCTGCGATGACGTTACTCCCATGAATGCACGGGTATGTCATCTCTTCAGAGCACATGTGCTGGTGACGTCACCAGCTGCATGCAGTGTGAATATCTCCTGTAGGTACAACTTAATATTAAGACTTTACTACCACTGTAAAATCACTAAACAGATATCTTTGTATTCCAAAATTTTGGATGAAAACTACAAGATCTGTTATTGTTTCCCTCAGATAAGTGGAATTGCATCTGTAAACATAGTAAATAACAAAAATAATGCAGCGTTCCTTTAAGTACTACAAACAAAATATATAACGAGAGAATATAACGTACTCCCCAAAGTGTTTATATAAACTTAAAAATCCTCTGAACATCAAAAATGAATTTATACAAACATATACAGTTTTTCTTGTGGACACAATATAAATCTTCCCATGTGCTGAAACAACGTGTAGAAGTCCAACAAAAGCTCCGCTGTATTAATCGTGAATTATACCAGTACTCTATAAAACGGTGTATTCTGAAAAATCACAGAGAGTCAGCAGTGTTGTGATTCTATCAACATCAGCCACTGGGAAGCTCACTGTACTGCTGCTTCTCCTCCCCCAGCTCTTATGCAGCTGAGAACAGAGGGAATTACTTATAAAAAAAAAAAAGTTATTTATAATGGGTTTTTTTATATCTACACAAAAATGTTTTACCTTTCATTTCTATTTAAACTGAATGGATTGTTTTACAAGGTGATCGTTTACAATCGCTTTAAACAGGAGGTCATATACACCTTTTAAAGTGATTGTAAGCCCACAGCTTGTAAAACAACCCATTCAGTTAAGTTTTTTTTTTTTTTAAGTGATCACATTCTCTCTGTTCTCAGCTGCATAAAAGCTGGGGGGGAGGGGAAGTAGCAGCACACTGGGCTTGCCAGTGAATGGCTGTGCAGCGGGGGGCGAGTCAAGTCTGATCATTGGAGGAGAGCAAGCTGAGTTCTCAGCACAGCTACAGAAATGACCATGGTGTGCTCTCATGCTTAGTGTGGTGCGTTTTTAAAAGGAAAGCAGAGGGACTGGCAGGAACACCAAGGATTTCACACAAAGGAAATGATACAAAGAGAACAGGATACTTTCTCATACAAGTACATGGTACAGCAGACACATATTAGGAATATGAAGTGTTGGGGTAACAAATGCTTTAAGGAACGGATTCCCTAGATCTCACTCATTCATTGTGTCCTTCTCCTTCTGCTACTGCTTGGGAACTCATTCAATTACATAGGAACATAAAAAGTATGGTGCTCACCAATTTTTTTGTTAATACACATCTTTAAATTATTCCATTGACATTAGTAAATATATGCATATCTTGAGTCGGCAATAGTTACCAGGTTGGAACACTCCTTGGTATCATCACGGGCCTGCCCAGCGTGATGACATCCGTAAACCACACGGAGCTTTCTCACTGTACAAGCTGGTCTTGGCACACCTTTTCTGGGTGACATTTCTTTTAAATAAACAAGCAAATACTTCACATATTACACTCTGAGATCTGCTCTTTTGTTCCTCTTATGATCCATATGCCTGAGCGGAGTTGGTAAACACTGGAGAACCTGTGTGTCAAAGTTGTATGTCAGCCAGGTGTTGTTGATCCCTTAAAATAATACAGAGATCCCTTTCATTCACTGAGGAGCTTTATTTTTACCAGCAGGACACCATGCAGTGAACACCAGTGTGTTGTGGTTTTTGAGCACATCAGCTTCATAAAATTCAACTGATTTCATTCACTGATTTAAAGCGACTTGCACTGTTAATTTGTGTTGCGCAATATTTAAAGAGATATTTGTTGATTTTACATTTCAGTACCTGTGGATTTTGTGATAACGTATTTCCTACTGCAGTAGTGCTGAATTCTATTTTGAGCATTTATTTTTTTTTTAAAGAAACTGCACGCCTAGTTTTATTTTAAAGTGGTTGTAAAGGCTGAAGGCATTCTATGCATGAAGGTAAGAACCTTCATTATGCAATTCCCCCCCCTAATACTGCCCTAATCCCAATCTTGATCCAGCGAAGTGCATGAGACTCGAGGCTCTCCTGGGTCTCTCACTCCTGATTGGCTGAAATGCAGCAGCAGGAGTGATTGGCTCCCGCTGCTGTCAATTACAGCCAGTAGGGTGGGGCTGAGCCACGCTCTCTGTGTGTTATGGACTAGAGAGCTGGCTCGGGAGTGAGCACGCACGAGTGCCCCCACAGCAAGAGGCTTGCTAAGGGGGCACTCGGCAGGGGGAGGGGCCCAAATCGCCGGCGGGTAACCTGATTAGATGCGTGCCTCCAGACTTTCGCAAAGTTAGGTACTACAGGTATATCACGCGTTAACACAGAGAGCGGCCGGGAGTTACCTTGGAAACCAGTAAACAGTGACACGCAAGGTCAGTACTCCCAGTCTTAAAACCGCTATATTCCTTTCTTAAAATCCTCATAACAAAATAGGAAATACATACATAGGAAAAATAATATATGTCCAACTGTTAAAGTTTATGTAATTAACTACCTCAATACTGGGCCAATTCTGACATTTCTCATATGCGTGAAAAAAATCTACTTTTTTTTTTTTTACTAGAAAATTACTTTGATCCCCCAGACATTATATATATATTTTTTTTAAGCAGAGACCCTAGAAAATAAAATGGCGGTCATTAAAACAATTTTATGTCGCATGGTATTTGCGCAGCGGTCTTTCAAATGCAATTCTTTTGGAAAAATACACTTTAATTAAAAAAAACAAAAATGTAAAGTTAGCCCATTTTTTGGGAATAATGTGAAAGATGAGGTTATGCCAAGTAAATAGATGTATAACATCACGCATTAAAGTTGCGCGTGCTCATAGAATGGTGACAAATTACAGTAATTAAATTATCCATAGGTGACACTTTAAAAGCCTTTGCAGGTCACCAGTTTAGAGTTACAGAGGAGGTCTGGTGCTAGAATTATTGCTCTTGCTCTGATCATGGCGATACCTCACATGTGTGTTGTGATCACTGTTTACACATGCGTGTGGGACTGACGTGTGCGTTCACCGCTGTGTGTGTGAGCACGGGGTGACAGGGGTGCTTTAAAAAAAAGTGTTTGTTTTTTTGTTTTTATTATTTATTTTGTTTTATTTATTTTTGTAGTGTTTTTAATGTAAACATCCCTTTTGACGGCAATAGCAATGGCAGGTACCCCCCCCATCTCTCCTTAGGGCGCCATTGCAGCTGATCAGACACAGATCAGTCTGATCAGCTGCTTCGTTGGCCCCATAGCAACAAACAAAGCTGTAATCAAAATTGACGACATTGTCGATGCTTGCTGGTTCTGACGTCACACAACAGCTTCAGTTCCTCTCACTGTGAGGCTAGAGATGGATGCTGCCGGTGGGATCGCTCCCGGGCTTCCCGATCGCTCTGGAGAGCACGGTAATGGCGGCAGAAGGGGGGTGGGACCCCCTTCCGCCCTTTGTAAAAGTATTCCAGTGGCTGCCCAGCTGCTCGGAATTACTTTTACCTCGGGGCTAAAAAAAATGACACCCGGATCATGGTTGTAGCCTCAACCATGATCCCGGTATAACCACCGCCCTCCCAGGAAGTATATATACAGTGGCCGTAGGGAGGTGGTTAAATAGAACCTAAATACATAAAACAAGTCTAAAAAAAATGTACATATAAAAAAATACTTAAAATTGTAATTATTTCTTGGTAGACTAGACCTTTAAAACCAGATTTATAACCCTAAGCACTAAATAAAAGAATAAGGGATTCATTGATTAGAATCACTAATACAACTATACTTAGTCTAATCCTCTCCACAGCCGAGATACGAGAGGACTGCAGTTCTGGGGGCTATAAAAGGTGAAGAAACAACGAAGGGGAAGCAATTTCATTAGGCAGTTGAGTAGGAGGGATTCATGTTGGATATGATACTACGGTTCTGGCCGCAGGGGTCTTTGACCTCAACTGTTTTATTAGTGATGCATAAAGAGGATTAGGGTAATTGCAGGTGTATTTATTAGTGGGTGCTTTATATTTAAATCCCCACTGCAGGCAAAAAGATTCCCATGCAGCGGGGCTGTGCCGCACTGCACGGGTCGGCTGCTTGTTTTGTCCAGGGGAAAGGAGGAAGCTATATACTCACCCGATCCTCCGCTCCACCAGCAAACGGTGCTCCCTCATCCATCAGTGGCCTGTTCCTGATGTCCTCATGTCTAGAGAAGGTATGTGGGCTTAATGATGTCAGGAACAGTCCACCACTCTAGACCGCGAGGGGGGGGCTACAGGGACCCCGCTTGTGCTGGCAGGATCGGAGGATTGGGTAAGTATAAGGCCCCTTTCACACATGCATTACTTGGAACCCTCAAACATTATATAATGTATTATCTGAAATAGAGGTCGACCGATATATCGGCCGATATTTCGGCCGATATTTGGCCTTTTTAAAGAAATCAGCATCAGCCGATTTTTTTTTTTTTTTTTTTTTTTTTGTGCAAAAATCGGCCGATTACCTCCCTTCCCCACACTCCTCTGACAGTTTCACACACTGAGTGGCTCTGTGCTCAGTGTGTGAAACTGATTTGCAACTGAATGCAGAGAGAGGAGCTGTCAGAATTCAGCGTGATGTTGGGGGTGGGCGAGACCCGGGGTGGGCGGGGACCCAGATGTCAAACACCAGCCAATGGGATAGGATCTGGGGCGGGCAGCTATGTGTATGTGGCCCCGTCCACTTTCTTAAGCAGCCCAATCATTGGCTGGTGTTTGATAGCTGCAGGGCCCCGCCCACCCGGTCCCGCCCACCCCCGACATCATGCTGAATTCTGACAGCTGGTCTCTGCTTTCATATAGTGTAACTGAAACTGACAAATCGGTTCAGTGTGAAACCTGCCAGTGCCAACCAGTGCCACCTATCAGTGCCAGTGAACGGATATGTAATCTGCTTACCAGAAAAAAAATGACTTCTTTAATTAAAAAGAAAGTCAAACAGCGCTTATGCAGGATAGTGCCTGCTCACATGGAATTAGACTGGCGATGTATAGGAACCTTCCTCCTCATGGATATATGCAGGATATACAAAAAAGAATGGAGGACATCCATAGCATAATAATGTTTATTAAAGATAGAATTGTCAAATTGGGTATCAGAAGGATTACATAAAAAAATTCTTAATCAAAAAGAAGCAGATTATTTGATTATTCATGCCCCTAAAATACCAGCATTATATTTAGTGCCAAAAATACACAAAAATAAAGAATTTCCCCCCGGGCCGAACCATAATTAGCGAGATTGATTCCCTTTTTTCTCTACTAAGAGAATACCTTGATGGGTTCTTCAAGCCGTTAGTTTCACAAAGTCCCTCCTATCTTAAGGACGGTAGAGACTTGATTGTATTGCTACAAAAGTTGGTTGCCACTGAAGACACCCTTAATGGTAACAGTGGACATCGAGTCCCTTTATACCAACATCCAGCATAAGGATGCACTAGAAGCCATTAAATGGGCATTATCAAGAGAATCCAAATTAAATAAAGTCCAAATCAATTGCTTAATTAGGGGCCTTGAGTTAGCCATGGGCAACAATTACTTTTGGGCCAAGGATGAATACTATAGCCAGACTGGGGGTGTGGCTATGGGGGCTCGCCACGCCCCAAGTGTGGCTAATGTAGTTCTTAATAAGTGGGAACAAGAAACCATCTTTAAAAACAGAAATAAATCACTAGCCTTTTACAAAAAGTACATTGATGATGTTATTCTCTTTTGGCAAGGGTCTATGGCCAGTTTCCAAACTTTTTTGGCACAAATGAATAACAACCAGTATGGCCTAAACTTCATGGCAGAATGCAGCAATGTAAGTGTGAATTATTTGGACCTTACTATAACTAAAAATAATAGCATTTTTGACACACAGACTTTTTTCAAATTGACGGACAGAAATGGCTTTGTGCCAGCCCATAGTTGCCATCATCCTCAGTGGATAGGGGCTGTCCCCAAAGGACAATATATGAGACTCAGGCGCAATTGTGCTAATAATGATGATTTCTACACCCAAGCTGAGGTACTCACTTAAAGATTTCTTGAAAAGGGCTACACATTGGAGACACTAAACAAAGTGCTGGCACAAGTGTCCTCAATGGATAGACAATCACAAACAACAAAACCCAAACCTGAATATAAGGGTGAGGTGGCCTTTATATAGTGTTTCCATAGACAATATAGACAAGTAGAACCTATTTTCAAGAAACGTTGGCCCTATAGTCCTAAAAGATAAGGATCTACAATCCTCAATCAACCGCCCAAGCCCAGTTTCATCTATAGGAGGGCTCAGGGGTTGAGGAATAGAATAGATTGGAATGTACCTTCCACTTTTTTGGATGGCTCTGGTTTCCATTTCTGCACTAGATGCAAAGCGTGCAGAATTACGAGGAGACCGGGAACATCTAAAAAAAAATTCACAATTCCAGTCTACAGTAACCAAAGAAAACTTTAAAATTAAACCCCTTTATCATATGTAACTCAGATCATGTCACCTACGTGTTGGAGTGTCCATGTTCCCTCCAATACGTGGGCCGAACTACAAGACAACTTAGAATTAGAATAAACGAACATCTTACAAACATTAAAAAAGGATTCCCAAATCACTGTGTTTCTAGACATTTTAAACTTTTCCACAACAGTAACCCTACACTTTGCACTTTTTATGCAATAGACAAAATTTCCAAGCATTGGAGGGGAACACATATGAAGAGGGAAATCTCAAAAAATGAAACCAAGCGGTTATATAGATTGAGGACAATGCAACCATATGGTATGAATATTGAGCTGGATCTTAACTGTTTTAGTTGTCTAATGACTAATTAAGACCCTGTATTTATTTAGTATCCCAAAAAAAAATTCAGCTCTATTAGATATTTTATGTTGGGCGATGTGGTATTGCTTAAGATATTTTTTAAACATTTTAGGCCAAAAATTTATGTCAGGTATTTAGCTGACAATTTAGTGTGTTGGTATTATTAGAAATTAGGTCATTTAATGTGTATAACTACTGGGTTCACACTGCCACCTAGGGGCCGTTGATGGACCTACGGGTTTTTTTTTAGATAAATGATGATGTCCATATATTATGTTATGACCATTTTTTAAATTTGTATTTTATTGGTATGTGTTATCACTGGAGGAGGTACATCTTTAAAAAGATGTTGTGTAATAATCACTATGCAGCTAAACAGTAAATTGCTCTTCAGACCGGCACTGCGGCTGCGCATAAAACTTCTCCTTTTTTCTTTAAACAATTACAAACCCAGACTATAAAAACTGTGACCACTAGTGACCAGGTACGCTTCCTGAAGACGTAATCACGAAACGTATGTCGAGGCGGTACCTGGTCACGACAGCCTATGCAACTTCCGGTCCTTCTGGTTGCCGATCGTAGCGGGTGGAACGCACGACATCCACTGAGGTGGACGCGAGGCTGACATATCCCACCCCTCCTGTAACAATAAGCCAGCAGCCCCAGTGCCGGGAGAGGCACTTTTAAATGTAAGGAGCCATTTGGCTACACTTTTTTTTTATATATTCAATTTTTAATAAACGTTATTATGCTATGGATGTCCTCCATTCTTTTTTGTATATCCTGCATATATCCATGAGGAGGAAGGTTCTTATACATCTCCAGTCTAATTCCATGTGAGCAGGCACTATCCTGCATAAGCGCTGTTTGACTTTCTTTTTAATTAAAGAAGTCATTTTTTTCTGGTAAGCAGATTACATATCCGTTCACTTTGGGTGTCGATTTTCTAATTTTGGTGAAGGATCATTATCAAATTATTGGAAGATAACATCACAGTTGCAAGATTTGGTGTTAAATTTATATGGATTTTGTCATCATTTCCAATTTATTGGGACTTTTATATCACGTATTTCTACACATTGTTGCACAGATGGACATTTGATTGTTTTTTAACTAATAATTCTATTGATGCATGAATATTTATGATCACTTGATTTATATATCACGGTTTTCTTTATAATGCTGCACAGATGGACAAAAAACTGTCTTTCATATGTTATTAATTTGTGATTGGTGTAGGATCACCTATGGTCATTTGACCATTCACATTAGCGTCCCCTATTTCACTTTCTATGTCATTTAGAGCACACCACTCTACAAGAGGAGCAGCACTTTATTTAGTATAACACAGATATCATATTTTTTGTAATTGGTGCGGAGTTGGTATTGGTACCCACAATACAAATCAGTGCCACCTAGCAGTGCCAACCAATGCCACCTGCCAGTGCCAATCGCCACTGCCAATCAGTGGCAACCAGTGGCACCTGCCAAAAAAAGAAAAAACGGCCGCAAAAATCTGCATCATATATCGGCTGGCCCGATTTCTAAATATCGGCATCAGCCAGAGAAAAATCCATATCTGTCAACCTCTAATCTGAAAGCAAAGTCCCTGTAGAATAGAATGGTAGCATTTTTTTTATTTCACATGATATTTGTGCAGCAGTTTATCAGATGCAATTTTTAAGTAAAAAATATACTTTAATGAATTTATTGCACACAAAAACAATATAATACCCAATTTTTTTGTAAAATATAAAAGATGATGTTATGCCAAGGAAATAGATTCCAAATGTGTCATGCTTTAAAATTGCACACGCCCCTGGAATGGCAACAAACTACGGTACATTAAATTATACACAGGCAATACTTTTAAAAGCTTTTACAGGTTACCAGTTTTTATAGTTAGACAGGAGGTCTGGTGCTAGAACTGTTACTCTGACGTTCGTGGCAATACCTCACATGTGTGGTGCGATTACTGTTTACGTATGCACAAGGGACCTACGTATGTGTTAATGGACCCAGAACAGAGGCTCGGGGGCGAGCCTGCTCGGGTGCCCCCATAGCAAGCTGCTTGCTATTGATGCACTTGGCAGGGGGGATAGGCCAGGAGTGCTAGCGGGGGACCTGAGAAGAGGAGGATCGGGCTGTTCTGTGCAAAACCATTGCAGTGATCATAAGATGACTGACTGTAGATGCAAATGTAGATTTCTCATGACTACATCAACCCTCCTGTCAATCAAAGCAGTTGTTTGTTGGCCCCAGTAGTCCTTTGTGCCTCATACCTGAGCACATTATCAGTACAATAAGTTAGAATGATCTTGTACTTGGACGGTCTATGGCCACCATACCTTAGAACAGTTCAGTGTAATATAGCAGAAAGCTGAAGCTGTGATGGTTCAGAAGGCAGACACAATAGTTCATTCTTTCACATTCACACATATTATTGCACTTTGGAAGTGTCATGTGTAAAGTTTAGTCTTGTTACTATGGCAGTGCCAGTAGATAGACTGAGTAAAGTTGGACAGGATCGACTTGCTCAGCATTTGTGTGACCCCAAACTCAAAGGGCAGACATTAGCAATATACCTAATGTGATACAGCACCGCAGTTTACCAGAAGTTAAAAGAAAATGCAATCACTTGCAATATAGTATGGTATTGTTTACAGTGCTGTGACAAAGTCCTGTGGCATTGAAAGCGAAACCCCCCCAAATTATTATTTATTAGATGTGTGTGGGGTGTGAATGATGTGAAACAAGCAATATATGAGCTTTAGCTGTGTTTGTCTTTTTTGTGTTTGCAGTAGACTTTGTCATCTGGCTACAGCCCTGTGTTTATTTGATTCATTACCAGTGAGTGCTCAGTATCAGGATATGTTTCTTGTATTGCGAGTAATCTGTCAGGGCAGGTTTTACCAAGTTGTTGTGCAACACATATAAAGTAGAGAACATAATAGGCTGTCATACAACACCTTAATTATTAGATAAACCAAATCAAGGCTGTGCTTTTGCCATATGTGATTAAAATTATAAGCTGTGATTGCAACAGTGATCTGTAAACTAATACATTGGGCCTAATATATATTCACATGCATCATCTATGAGCTAGAGATGTTACACTTTCTCCCTTGTTACTCTTTTGGTTTTCTTTTTATTTAATATAAAGTATAGTGGTTGCCAAGACTTGCAATTCGGATAGAGTAGTGAGGGGTTAGAGTCCTTATCAGATTTTATATTGCGTTCTGTGTCTCCCTAAGGGCGATTTACCCTCTCTTATTTGTCCTGGTGACCATTATCACCAGGACTGAAGGTGAGTGAAAATCCAAAAACTTTAGTTGCCACCTAAACAGGAATAGAGCAGAAATCTTCTAGTGGGAACATGTGTTCCAGTGACAACGGTCTTAGTGGATTTACTTGGCTTTGGAGAGATTTTCTCTCACTTGACAGATTTTAACCCTTCCCTACGCTATCCAAGCCAAAAACAATTTTCTGGATATATGAACATACTTAAAAATACCACTGCAAGTAATACTGCGATTCACTTTCAGGCTCATAAAGGTGAACACTCTTAATTAAACTGTTTTCTTAAAGGTAAACTCCAAATGGATAGCTAAGTACAATACATTTACTTAAGTGGATATACCTGCCAAAGGATTTGAATCTTTGTTTTTCCAGCTCTAAGATTTACACAGCTCTGTCACACAGCAGAGCATTGTCTAGCTGAGTAGGAGACCTGATTTATCTCATGTTGTTTATCCTTTATTCCCTTAGATTACCTAAGATATATATCCTTGAGGTACAGTTGTGCTCATATATTTTACATATCCTGGCAGAATTTATGATTTCTTGGCCATTGTTCAGAGAATATGAATAATAACACAAAAACATTTCTTTCACTCATGGTTGGTGTTTGGCTGAAGCCATTTATTATCAATCAACTGTGTTTACTCTTTTTTAAATCCTAATCACAACAGAAACTACCTAAATGACCCTGATCAAAAGTTTACATACCCTGGTGACTTTGGCCTGATAGCATGCACACAAGTCGACACAAAGGGGTTTGAATGGCTATTAAAGGTAACCATCCTCACCTGTGATCTGTTTGCTTGTAATTAGTGTCTGTTTATAAAAGGTCAATGAGTTTCGGGACTCCTGACAGACCTTTAAATCTTTCATCCAGTGCTTCACTGACGTTTCTGGATTCTGAGTCATGGGGACAGCAAAAGAATTGTCAAAGGATCTGTGGGAAAAGGTAGTTGAACTGTGTAAAACGGTAAATGTATATAAAAAGATATCCAAGGAATTGAGAATGGCAATCAGCAGTGTTCAAACTCTAATCAAGAAGTAGAAAATGAGGGGATCTGTTGAAACCAAACCACGGTCAGGTAGACCAACTAATATTTCAGCCACAACTGCCAGGAAAATTGTTCGGGATGCAAAGAAAAACCCACAAATAACTTCAGGTGATATACAGGACTCTCTGTAGACGTGGTGTGGCTGTTTCAAGATGCACAATAAGGAGGCACATGAAGAAAGATGGGCTGCATGGTCGAGTCACCAGAAGAAAACCATTAGCACAGAGATAAGCCTCAAACCTTCTGGCAGTCATTTGGAGTGATGAGCCCGAAATTGAGCTTTTTTGGCCACAACCATAAACACTACATTTGGAGAGGAGTCGACAAGACCTATGTTGAAAGGTACACCATTGAAACAGAGGTGGATCGCTGATGTTTTGGAGCTACAAAGGCACAGGAAAGTTGGACAAAATCAATGGCAAGATGAATGCAGTATGTTATCAAAAAATACTGGAGGAACATTTGCATTCATCAGCCAGGAAGCTGCGCATGGGACGTACTTGGACATTCCAACATGACAATGATCCAAAACACAAGGCCAAGTAGACCTGTAATTTGGCTACAGCAGAATAAAGTGAAGATTCTGGAGAGGCCATTTCAGTCTCCTGACCTCAATATCATTGAGCCACTCTGGGGAGATCTCAAACGTGCAGTTCATGTAAGACAGCCCAAGAATTGACAGGAACTGGAGGCTTTTTGCCAAGAGGAATGGGCAGCTTTACCATCTGAGAAGATAAAGAGCCTTGTCCACAAATACCACAAAAGACTTCCAGCTGTCATTGATGTTAAAGGGGGCACTACACGGTATTAAGAACTGGAGTATGTAAACTTTTGATCAGGGTCATTTGGGTAGTTTCTGTTGTCATTATGATTTAAAGAGTAAACACAGTTGATTGATAATAAATGGCTTCAACCAAACACCAACCATGAGTGAAAGAAAAGTTTTTGTGTTATCATTCATATTCTCTGAAAAATGGCAAAGAAATCATAAATTCTGCCAGGGTATGTAAACTTATGAGCACAACTGTACATCTATCAAGAGGTATATTTGGGGGTCACCAATGCTGATTTTTCTGAGAATGCATGTCACCTGTTACTTTGATGTGACTTTCATACTTTATGGGTCACTGAGCTAGGAAAAAATATGCAAATCAGAAAAATCACAGTAACCTTCTTTCTTGTCCATTGAGGGATGCAGGAATTCATATACAGGCAATTTGGATACTGGCAAACTGATTTTCTGAAGAGAAGCAGTTTTGTGGCCTCTTGCCCTTGGCTCCCTTCCAAAAGACATAATACCTGCAAGGTTTAACTGCAGGTGTCTATCATGGGTAGCTACTGCCTCCCAAGTGACGCTGTTCAGCAAAAGCCTTCGCTGAAAAGGTTTACACCCTGTGTGCTATTGGGCCTCTTTTCAACAGTTCACACACTTCTCCCTGTCAATGGTGTCAAGGTCCTTGAGGCCCAGGTACCCCCTCTCGGAACAGTCTCCCTTTCTCTCATGGACCCTCAGCCTATCTCATCCCCATACTCTGTTGCTTGGGACCAGGTATCCCCCAGAGTGATTTATCATTCTCTTTAGGTAAGCAAGATGGTCTCCTCTATCCTGGTCTTGAGCAACAGGTTAGTCCTTTGTGGTCCTCCCTTGGATGTTGCCGACTTCCCCTGTCTTGAAGGGAACTGCTTGTTCCTTGCTGTATCTCACAAAGTAATATGAGGAGTCTTTTGATGTTAGCAGGGCTGCAGTGATTTAGCTTAGCTTAGGTCAGGAGTACTACCCAGGGTGAACAAGTGCACTTTGTCTGAATATGCAATTGTGATTGATTTACACACACACACACACACACACACACACACACACACACACACACACACACATATACATACAGGCCACAGCAAAGCAGATTTAAAGCTCCATTTACATGGGCAATTAGCACAACCTGCAATTTCCAGTGGCAAGAATATGCAAATTTCTGCAGCTCTAATGAAAGATGTGGGCGAATAGCTACGGCTGCTTAGTGTTTGGGAATATATCTTTTTTATAACAAAAACGAGGTTCGCAAATACTAAGGGAGTGGGTGGACATGTACTAGAGCAGTGTGTGTGTGTGTGGGGGAGAGAAAGCCTTGGGCAGGTGAATTGTATTTTTCATATACATTGTAGGTTCTGTTTTGACTGGAGTTTGCCTTTCAGTTAAAATAGTGGGAATATTTATGTAGAAATATTTTAAGTGTAAAAAAAAAAAAAGCAAAAAAACTAATAAATGGAAAAAAAATACTGAAAGTTTATGTAAAGGTAGACCATTTCTATACAAATGTATACTAAACGTACTCATATCTCTGATCTCTCTGCAGGATGTACCACTGATTGGGAAAAATGGGAAGAATTTTAGCTACAGCTGGGACATTATTGTCTTACTACTTATTGATGGTGTCTTATTCCACCTACAAAGTGTCACAGCATACGCCCTTATGGGGAAGATCTCTCCAGTAACGTTCAGGTATGGTTATTCCACGGACATGCACACAAACGTAGTTTCTTCTGAATGTTTCACCAGAGGAGGAGATAGGCAACTCTGTGCAAGACATTGTAGTCAGCAGAAGGGAGCAGCAAATAGTTCAAAGACTAGATAGTTTGCAGGTTGTGCATTCTGAACTAATTTCCCTTCTTCGAAAATCTAGTGTAATGCTGTAGAAGACTCAGTAAATGAAATGTCCTTTTTCTGTTGTAGCACTTGATATATTAAATGCTTTCAGCTGAACTCCAGGCAGATATAAAAGACACAAATTAGAGCAGTAATAAACCCAAAAAGAAAACCATTATTAAGTTCCAGCTCATGGAAGACCAAGAAAACTTAGAGAGAGAACTGCTCATTTGATGGCTAG
This sequence comes from Aquarana catesbeiana, assembly GCF_042186555.1. Taxonomy (NCBI): domain Eukaryota; kingdom Metazoa; phylum Chordata; class Amphibia; order Anura; family Ranidae; genus Aquarana; species Aquarana catesbeiana. The sequence continues at coordinate 168,419,787 of NC_133333.1, read as the reverse complement.
AAAAGCAAAGGCAAATTCTTTTATGCTTACAGAAGACCTACAGGCAGGTTTGACTGACACAGGAACAGTGTTGCACTATTCATCGGAAGAAAGCTTTATCTGTAAGCTCATCACAGTGATGTCTGGATTATGTAAAATAGCAACTACCAACTTTAGTGCAGCTTTGTGTTTGTTATTACAGTGCTAAATATATTTTTATACATACAAGCAGCATAGGTGCTTTAGTCTGACTTCATATCAGCCTCCTACAATCCTAGTATAGTGGAGCTCAGAGTAGAAGAGGGAGAAGCAGCACAGGTAGCAAGTTCGTTGTGCTACAGGGTTCACATACTAACTGGGATCATGCTGATAGGAAAACGGGAGAGTCAAGTTACTGAGATAAGCTCATCAAAGTGCTGCTTCTTCGTTCACTGTCCAGTCACAAGGTGGGCAAACAAGAAGACCCGTAAGTGTTGCTTAACCGGTTCCTGACCGGCTCACGTAGATTTACTGCGGCACAATGGCACCGCTGCGTGAAACCCCGTACGGGTATGGGGTCCCCTTTAAGAGCCGCCAGAGGGCCTGCGCGAGCCCGCTGCACAGCGGGGGACCCGATGAGTGTGGCCAGCGGACGCGTTTGCGTGCATGAGAGCCAGCACGGGGATTTGTGTGTGTAAACACACAAATCCCTGTTCTGTCAGGGTAGAGGAGACATATGGTTTGTTCCTACTAAGTCCCATCCCCATACAGTTAGAACACATCTAGGGAACAAACATTTTCCCCTTGATCGCCCCCTAGTGTTAACCCCTTCCCTACCAGTGACATTTCCACAGTAATCGGTGCATATTCATAGCACTGATTGCTGTATAAATGTCAATGGTCCCAAAAATGTGTCAAGTGTCCGATTTGTCCATCGCAGTACTGCTAAAAATTGCAGATAACTGCCATTACTAGTAAAAAAAAAAATAATAAAAATGCCATAAATCTTTCCCATAGTTTGTAGACGCTATAACTTTTGCACAAACCAGTCAATATATGCTTAATGCGATTTTTTTTTTTTTTTTTGGTCGAAGAATATATATTGGCTAAAAATGATGAAGGAATTTTGTTTTTGTTTTTTTGTTTTTTTTTTTTTTTTAATTGGGGGATATTTATTGGAGCAAAAAGTAAAAAATATTTAAATTGTCACACTTTTTTTTTTTTTTTTTTTTTTTTTTTTTTGTTTATAGCGCAATAAATAATAACCACAAAGGTGATCAAATACCACCAAAATAAACCTCTATTTGTTGTAAAAAAAAAAAGGACGCAAATTTAGTTTGGGTTCAGCATTGCATGATCGCGCAATTGTCAGTTAAAGCGACGCAGTGCCAAATTGTAAAAAGTGCTGTGTTCAGGAAAGGGGTAAAAACCTCCTGGGGCTGAAGTGGTTAAAGTACAGTATATTTAACGCCAAAACTTTTTTTCTAATTTCATATACAGCAAGTGAGGGTTCAAATTTGTTGCCTGTTTTTGCCATCTGTGTCTCATTGGCAAGATTTCCCTTCACTGCCATCCTTTCAACAGGAAGTGGGAGGATATATTTCCAATTTAGACAGTTGTCATGGAAACAAGTGTCCCTATTGGAATATTTTTATAATGTATGACTTTCTGTTCTCGAGGCAACTACCATCACTTTCTTTCCTGATTACATTGGTGATCAAGAAAATTGGCAATCTCATTAATGGGAAGCGATGAAAAAAACCTGACATGGGTTCTAAAAGCCTCACTACTTCATCCAAATACTGTATATAAAGAATAAGTCCTGCCAGACAGGACTTTGCTGTGAAAATATCAGGACTGGTAAACATCTCCTGTATATGTATTTCAAGTGTAGATTTAGCTGTTCGACTGGAGTTCAGCTTTGAGGAATTTGTGTGATTTGTTATATTTATCCATTGCTTTCCTGTCATTTCAGTGTCGCCAGCACTGTTAAACACGCACTTTCAATCTGGCTCAGTATTATTGTGTTCGGTAATAGGATTACCAGCCTTTCAGCCATTGGGACTGTCCTGGTCATAATTGGTGTCATGCTCTTCAACAAAGCCAAACAGCACCAGCGAGAAACTATCCGTATGATGACTGTGCCAGCTAACCTGGAGGATGCTGAGCCACCGAAGGGACAAGAGCAGAAATCTCATGGAAAATAGAATGAATATAACTTCATTGCCACCCCTGAAATTATGGAGACTAACTGCTTTCACTGTGTTACTGGATTACCAGGAGGCTATTCCTAACATGACCATGCTTATCAGATGCCCATGAGAGAAGTGTTAAAGCTTTCAAACTAGAATATAAGGGACCATAACATCTTGAATTTAGGCAGAAATGGTCAGGTTAAAGTGCTGCTGTACTTTTGGTGCCAGGCACATTCATTTCAGATGTTAGAACCATTTTATCACTGTTTAACAGCTCTCTACATCTCTTGGTTACTGGGCTCATTTGCTGCTTGCCTTTTTACTGACACAGTGTAAAACATTCATTGGGAGAGAGAAGGGGGAGAACCAGTACCAAGAGATTACAGCCTACAAAAGGCAGGAATGTGGTGCTCTGCTATCCGACTACATGCATCCTATTCATTTGTAGTCAATCCCCCCTTCTATGCAGTGGGGAAATAATATGCTGACATGAAGCAGGTATAGAAAGTAAGCTTAGTTACAATTTCTAAGGATTTTAACTGATTTTGTAAGGGTGATATACCACCTCCTACACTATATTGTCAAAAGCATTGGGACGCCTGCCTTTACACGCACATGAACTTTAATTGCATTCCAGTCTTGGTCCGTAGGGTTCAATATTGAGTTGGCCCACCCTTTATAGCTATAACAGCTTCAACTCTTACGGGAAGGCTATCCACAAGGTTTAGGGGCATGTCAACGGGAATGTTCAACCATTCTTCCAGAAGTGCATTTGTGAAGTCAGGCACTGATGTTGGACAAGAAGTCTTGGCTCCCAGTCTCCGCTCCAGTTCATCCCAAAGGTGCTCTATCGGGTTGAGGTCAATACTCTGCAGGCCAGCGAAGTTCCTCTACCCCAAACTCGCTCATCCATGTCTTTTTTGGACCTTTCTTTGTGCACTTGTCCAAGTTATTTGGTGGAGAGGGGATCATGATGTGGGATTGTTTTTCAGAGGTTGGGCTTGGCCCCTTATTTCCAGTGAAGGGAACTCTTAAGGTGTCAGCATACCAATACATTTTGGACAATTTCATGCTCTCTAATTTGTGAGAACAGTTTGGGGATGGCCCCTTACAGTTGCAACATGACTGCACTTCAGTGCACAAAGCAAGGTCCATAAAGACATCGATGAGCGAGTTTGTGGTGGAGGAACTTGACTGACCTGCACAGAGTCCTGACCTCAACCCAATAGAACACCTTTGGCATGAATTAGGGCGGAGACTGCAAGGCAGGCCTTCTCGTCCAACATCAGTGCCTGACCTCACAAATGCGCTTCTGGAGGAATGGTCAAACATTCCCATAGACACACTTCTAAACCTTGTGGACAGCCTTTCCATAAGAATTGAAGCTGTTATAGCTGCAAAGGGTGGGCCAACTTAATATTGAACCCTACAGGCTAAGACTGGGATGCCATTAAAGTTCATGTGCATGTAAAGGCAGGTGTCACAATACCTTTGACAATATAGTGTATATCAAACTTTATTATATAGCCGCACAGTACCACTTGTACTTTTAGGGGGTAAGGCACTGGCCATCTTCTAGCCAGAGCATTAATCTCATGATAATATTTAATGCTAACATTTGAGTATATATTTGCCAGCTAAATTGACTCTAACCACTACCAACCACAATAGAGGGTGCCTGAGAGCCTAATTGCCATCCTTGCGCACTACCACTTGAGTGTTGATGGGGAAGGGAAACCTCATCTGTAAGATCCAACTAGACTTGGATCACCCAGGGTTTTTCATTTTGATCCGGTGTGTAAGTGGGGTAGATACTAAAGTGAATATCCATCACCCAGCATGGGCAAAGTTCAGTTTGAGGAATTACAGACCATGAGTTTCCTTTAAAAAAAATTTTAGCCTCTCCAATTTTTGTTTAACACCAGTTTAAAAATCATTAGCGATGTTTGAGGCTCACTTAGGCTTCTTTTACAGCTGCCCGGTGGACACAGGCAAACCCGTCAGCTCTTTAGGCAACTGCGTGTAAACAGACTTCGCTGTCCCTTTTTATATCCTGCTACCTCCAGTCCACAAAAACAAAGAAAGATGTAGTCTTTTTTTTTTTTTTTTTTTTTTTTTCATTCTGGTCCTGGACAGAACCAAAGGTGGGTGGGTGTAAACGGACACAAGTCCATTTACATCCGCCTGTCCATAGGCCTTCTGATCATGTCTGCCTGAAAAACTGATTGGCGGACTTGATTGGAATGCCTGTTTTGAAAGGGGCTGATAAGATCCTAATTGTTCTGAACAAGCATTTTCTAAAAAATGTTAAGTAAAGGAATGGGTTTTCAGTAGCAGCCAGTAAGATCTCAATTCCTTGTGATGGTTAAAAAAAAAATGAAAGAACTGCTTCCTGGAAGCAGCATTGACATGTGTTTTTTTTTCTTCTTCTTCTATATCTCTGGCCAGATATACTTGCCTTGCCTTCTTCTTGGACTCATTAAAAATTGTTGTTCTGTTTGTAGCATAGGTAGTGCCTCCTCTTCTGGCATTTATAGACATTATTTGAGCTTATTTTCTAATTGTAGATAAAATAAAAATAAAAAAAGTTGATGGCATTTCAACTTTAGCTGGCTAGACAGACAAAACTATTTAGACCTAGTAGTCAGAGTAAAGGACCCGCCACTATTTATTTATTAAGGAACCTGTAAATGACCGACCGTAACACAATGCATCCTTCACTGCTTAGACCTCGTTAAAGTTCACTTAAATCTTTAGTCTAAATTTGCTAGATACATTCGAGATTCAAAAGCATTTTGTTTTCTTTCTGAAGCAGCCACAGTCTCAGTAGAAATATCCGGCTAGCAGCTGCAGAGTAGGACCCTTGCTGTGCGCAGAGAAACAGTGATCTCTCTGCAGAGGTCAGTCCACTGATTGGAGAGCTTGAGCTCTTGTTTTGAGTCGGCGGAGGTATCGAACTTCTTCAAAAAGATCACTGCTTGTCCACAGACAACAAGGCTCCCACCCCGCAGCATTCAGGAAGGGGACAGGCTTTTCTACTCAGCCCGTGGCTGATGTTTAAAGAAAATAAACGGTAAGACTTTGCAGACCTTTTGTCGCACTTGGAATGTATTTAGCTGATTTAAACTTAAAGCTGAACTCCAGCTTTTGATATACTTTACATAGTTCGTTTGGTGCAAGCTGGCCCAAAACGAACTATGTCCCTCACTAACATGTGAGGCCACTGGATGTGCTGTATACATTGTATGTAGCTGAGGCTACATGCAGCATACCGCCCTGTATTCTGGGTTCGAACATAGACTTCCTGTCTCATACCTGGAACACAATAGATTCTATCTGATCGGTGCTTAGCCATTCAGAGAAAGCAATGTATTATAGCAATGAATACAAAGCTTCCTCTGGCTGAGTCAGAGATTGTTACATCATCAGCTTCGGCTACATACAGTTTATACAGCACATCCAGCAGCCTCACATGTTAGCGAGGGACGTAGTTTGTTTGGGCCAGCTTGGCCCAAACAAACAATGTAAAGTATATCAAAAGCTGGAGTTAAGCTTTAAAATTCTGTTGGGCTATAATCTAATGGTTGGATACTGTATGCTGTTGGGGGTTATTGCACTGTACACGTTGTCCCTGCTTTTGCATGGTTTATTAAGCCCATCTTACTGCAGCAAATGCCATTGCAGAAACAGTAGACATAAGAAACCGTCCAAATGCCACCTAACTGAAGGTGGAGTGCTAAGGGACCAGTAATCTAAAGCTGGCCCTACACTAGTAGATTTGCATATGAACATTTGTATGAAAATTCTCATCAGTACATACAATCACTTGACGAATGTTGTTCAAAGATACTTTAAAATGTTATTTGCTTTTAATATGCAATTTTAGAATGAATGTCATCTCCACATTCACCGTTAAAAATTGGTTCATGTGAGAAAAGATTTCCATCCTGCTCCTTCAAATTTTCTCATCACTGCAGTGTTTTGACCCCGTTATCCACTTGAACAAATGTTTTCAGAATCAAAAGTTTTCTAATGAAATTCCTCTAGTGTATTGCCAGCTTAAAGGTATAGGTAAGTGTGTATGTCTGTAATAACCTTGGTATTTCACTGATTAGTCCTCTAATATTCTCATGGGGATCCTAGTCTAACTTAAGATTTCATTTATTTGTGGAATTCTCATTTATATGGCATATAATATCTAAAGTTGTAAAGAGGCATTTGTAATAGATCATGTGAAACAATTTATTTTGGGTTAAATAGCTTTTGAGCAATGTGATAGAAGAAGAACTTGACATGACATTTCTTGTGAAAATAATGTAACATTCTAGTCCTTTGGGAGCAGAAAAAGCAGGGAATTGACAACTAATTGATCTGTCCAAGTCCCATGTTTAGCTATGAACGTCTTTATTTAAGAAGGAAAGGTTCGCATAGACCCATGAAGTACTTACAGCGGAGGTCCAGGTGAAAAAAAAAATTAAAAGTCAGCAGCTACAAACAATGTAGCTGCTGAATTTTAATAAGCACACTTACCTGTCAAGGGTGCCTGCAATGTCGGCCTCCCGAAGCCAATCCGTTCATCGGGTCCTGGCGCCGCCATTTGAACTAAGGGACACAGGCAGTGGAGCCTTGCGGCTTCACTGCCCATTTCCTACTGCGCATGCGCAAGTCACGCGGCGCTTTGTATATGGCTGGCTGTGTTCTGGGACACACACAGTTCCCAGAACATAGCGCGTTCCATTCCCCAGAAGTCAACGCGAGGAGGAGAAGAATGAAGATCACCGCGGGGTAGGAAGTGGCAGATTAGGATGATCTGCCTAGCAACAGCCATTTCTGATAAGTAAAAAAATTTTTTTTTTTTTTTTCAGATTTTTAGAAACATTTTTATGTAATTTTTTTATTTTTTAGGGTGGACCTCCGCTTTAATACCTAATAGCTGATCTGTCTCTATGACCCTTTCTGCCTGTAAAGTCCCTGCTACATGTATGAAAATGAGTCCAACGGCAGGAAATTCAGGCTTGTGCTGGTTCTGGGGCTGTAAATCGTAATGCAGCTGCATTGCAGATGCAAGTTTTTTTCATTTATATACTAACGATCCCCACGGGGCTGGACAAGAGTAATTTAAATGTGTATGGCTGGCTAGTGTATTGAATAGTTGAACTTCCAGGCTCAACAGGTTTATCAGTATAACATGCTTGAGTATTTACATGAGGTTGCGTGGTGGAGAAACACCATCAGTCCTTCCGTCCTTCATATTAAAGTGTACTTTTAGAAGGCAGAAATGGTCTATGAAGCTATGACAATTTTATAGTAATACCAACAGAGCCTCAGAATCAAAGTAATTCAAAGTAATTGCCTTAAAATCTATTGTGACATTTAGTTGCCTTTATTCAAAATGCATTTCCTGGATCTGTTCACTGTTAACGTATCCTTCTGGCCTGCAGTTATTTAGTATTTTATGACTGCTGCCAGCTTGGCACGGCTTTGGTAGCTGCAAAATCATGAAAGAAGATGACTTCTTTAGAAAGTCTCTCTTAGGTGGCTGAGCACAGCCTTGTTCAATTTCAACTCTTCAGAGAGTTATACTGTGGATGGCAATGTCATTTTTCTCCTGTGGATTGTACAGAAATATATATATTTTTATGAAATGTGTTTGAAACCTTTTGTAGAACACATACATTCCTAATCTGTGGTAGATAATATTACATTTAATTATGAGAGATTAATCGATTTTTGCCTTGCAGGAGAGAAAGTAATTACTTGAATATTGTTAATGAACTGTTATCCGTTGCTTATTGCTCCATAGAGCCCTTGAACTATAGGGGAACCCCAGCTTAGATATTAAGTTATTAGTAAATGTACATAACATTACTAATTTGTGCACTAATTACTTCTCAGTAGCCTGGGCTGAATTGGAGGGAAGAGAGAAAGCAGCAGAATTGTGTGCTTCCTCTGTTTTTGTCTTTTGTTGCCCGACTTGCTTTTACATTGATAACTCTCACTTATGAATAACAGCAGACCACAATAGGCACAGTCCAATGATTAACTAAAGATCAGCCACATTGGATATTCTTGACAAGTTGTCATTGTCTTGTGTGGATGAAGCTAACGTTTTATTCATTTTTCTTTCGGAAAAGCAGGTTTGTAATTGACTGAAATCTGTTTTCTATGGATTACTTTTCTTAGCACATTATCCATACATTCTATATTCTGCAAACAGGTGAAACTTTTGCTGTTATTTACTATCTATCTGTAATGGAAACATAGCCATTAAAAAAAAAACAGTTCTGCTTTCTTTGTGTTTAGATGTCAGTATTGGAAACCAGTAGTGCTCAACTCTGGTTATCAAGTCTCACTGTCAATTATGTGTTTTCCCTTCTGCTAGGTAGGGGCACAGTTGCACTAGGTGCATTATAACAGGCATAAGGCCCATGTCACGGTAGCAGTTATTTTGCTGGCAACAAATCACTAAATCACTAATGACCACATTTCTGAAAATCCACTCTCCCCCTTTCGCCAGCAGCAGAATCACCATTGTGACATCAACAATGTCACACTAACAAGTGAGAGAGTGATATCCTGGAAGCTGGTTGCCACCAGCAACAGGTTCACTGGTGTGACATGGCCCTAATATAAGGTGCACACTATAAAAAAAATCAGGCAAACATTCGTCCGATTTTCCTCATTTCACACCAAATCGGAACCGATGAACGAAAATTTGTACGAAAATTCTAGTACGACAAAGGCTTTTTTCTTTTTGTTTTCTGATCATGCGCAGTCTTTCTTTTCTGATTTTTCTTGTACGAAAATGGTACACATTAAATAAAAATCGTTCGTTCTGTTCCCGTACGAGAAAAATTTATGAGTTTTTGCCTCAAAATCATACAAAAGCTTCTCCGATGAAAATGTTCGCCCGATTTTCTTATAGTGCGTACGTGCCTTAAAAATATAGCAGTTATTATGGCAACCGTGCTTCATTAAAGGGAAATTAAAAAATGTACACGATTAGGCCCCTTTCACGGTGGAGCGGTGGGTGCGTCGGCAGTAAAGCGCAGCTATTTTTAACGGCGCTTTACCATCAATTTCACTGTGCTATTCGGCTGCTAGAGAAAGGGTTAAAACCACCGCAAAGCGCTGCTCCGGCAGCGCTATGCCGGCGGTATAGTCGCGCTGCCCCATTGATTTCAGTGGGCAGAAGCGGTGTATACACCGTTTCTTCACCTCTCCAAAGATGCTACTTGCAGGAGTTTTTTTAACGTCCTGCAAGTGCACCACTCCAGTGTGAAAGCCTTTGGGCTTTCACACTGGAGATACAGGAGCGGCTCTTTACAGGCGCTATGCAGGCACTATTTTTAGCCCTGTAGTGCCTGTAAAGCGCCTTAGTGTGAAAGGGGTCTTAGGGAGCCTTGAGGACTGGAGTTGAACTCTGCTGTGAACCCTCATAGCAATGTCAGAAGTAATTATTGTTTTTTGTTTGTTTAATAATGTTAAATGCATTTTTAGTCCAATGTTAAAAGCCAGTGTTGTAGCAGTACTAATTTCCATTGGCCTAAACTTGTTTTTTGTACTGTGTTCATGGAAACACAATGGGTTATTTTCTCAAACGGATATCATGCCATCATTCCTTTCAAAGACTAGAATATTTTTTGCAGTCGTTGCTTAATGTCTTACAGCATTCTCTTGTTTTCATCAATCTTATCAATGGAAATGGGTGCATGCCACATCCCTGAAAGGTGTTTTATTCTTTGCTTGTAGATCCATCATCTTCTAGATCATGAAAAACTAAAGTGCCAAGTCCTGCATTACTCAGGACTTAAATGTTGTTACTTACTGCAACTTTTTACTTTCATCATTTGTGGGTCAGGCTGGAATTCTCCTTCAGTTGACTTTGGCATGTATTTTTGATCCAAAAGCCAGAGGTGAACCTAGTACAGTATAATTTCGTTGTCCGAGATTTAAGGATGGTAAAATTTAAATGCTATTCTAAAGAAATCCTGTAAAAAAAATTGCAAACCTTAACAGATCTATCAATGCATATTTAATTAATGCAGTCAAAATCGTTACTCGTTTTAGCTTGTTCTCCTAGTAATAAAGAATTAACTGCAGTCTATAATTAATCAAGTCTTTCTGTTCATCCAATAACTTGACTTTTTTTTTCATTCAGAGCCACTGTTTAATTCACCAGTCCACCCAAAATGAACCCAATAAGTTGCATGACCCACGATCTTATCTCTCAAGTGAGCATCACTAAATAATAATGTCCACTGCAGCTGTTATGCCGCGTACACACGATCGGAAATTCGGCCAGCAAAAGACCCATGAGAGCTTTTGGTTGGAAAATGCGACCGTGTGTATGCTCCATCGGACTTTTGCTGGCGGAATTCCTGCCAGCAAAAGATTGAGAGCATGTTCTCAGTTTTTCGGGTGGAAAAAGTTCCTATCCGAAAATGTGATCGTCTGTACAAATTCCGATGCGCAAAATTCCTACGCATGCTCGGAAACCATTCGACGCATGCTCTGAAGCATTGAACTTCATTTTCTTGGCCAGTTGTAGTGTTGTACGTCACCGCGTTCTTGACGGTCGAAAGTTCAGAGAACTTTTGTGTGACCGTGAGTATGCAAGGCAAGCTTGAGCGGAATTCCGTCGGAAAAACCATCCAAGTTTTTTCCAACTGAAAATCCACTCCTATGTATGCGGCATAAGTCTTCACCCTAAAGCCTAATACACATAGGGCCAAATGTCAGACAGCATGGGCCAGTTCAATAGAAATCGTCCCGACATTCAACCCTTGTGTACTGGAGTCGGTCTGTCAAATGGGCATGACCAGACAAGGTCTGCCAATCAACTTCTGATCAGCGCTCTCAGTTAACGCTGACCAGAGTGATTTGGCGGGGGGGGGGGGGGGGGTTGGGGCAGGGACATCCTCCTGTCAGGGCACAATAGCACAGCAGAAGAGATCGCTGTACTAACATCGGATTGTTAGTTCAGCAGCTCTGACCTAGCCTGGTAGTATGTACGAGGCCTTAGGCAGGGCATACAATAACTAGTTTTCTTTCAACCACGAAACATTGTTGATAGGGAAATCCCTCCTGTGGAGCTGTTATATTCTGACATCAGGAAGTTTCCCAACCGTCAGAATACAATGAATACTGCTTGTGGCTATAGCTGCTGGCAGTCATCACATGAAAAAAAATCTGACAGGCTAGTTGTACTAAAGTCGATCAATGGATTGACTTCAGTACAACCAGTCTGCCTATACATGGATCGAATTTCAATCCGTCTATGGCTGGGTTTAGGCTGTTGAGAGACACAACTTTTGTCATCTGCATTTACTAATGTATTTTAATTCAGCACAGGAAACGTGACACCTTTTAGTCTAGTTCATAATAGCTTTGATTGGGAGATTTGAGTAACGTTTTGTGTCCATTTATTTCTCTCTACAGAGCTTTGGTCATAAATGGCAATAAAAGCAAATAACGCTCTTGATTTCCTATATCAACGCCATTGCTGTGTGTTTTTTTTTTTTTTTTTTCTTATAGGGCAGTGTGTGGGCCAGGCAGTTAAGGTACTAATCAGAACAATTTCCAGTAAGGGCCCAATTCAGCAAAGAGAAGAAAAGACCAAAAGAATCATGTGTATACCAGTATCTGTGTTGGGTGGGGATCATGGCGGTTCCTGGTGCTTGTTTGGGTTTTGCAAGGAAGACCAAATCTGTATATCTAGCTCCTTGTTCTAGGGAAATAATATCTACCTGGCCGAGGGCAGCTTAAAGTGATTGTAAACCCTTACATATACCCAGTGAGGAGACTATCCTTAGGTGATCCACAGAGAATAAACAAATCTTCCTACATAAGTTGTATCTATCTGCAGTCTTCTGTTCTCTACATCCATTCAATAGGATGAATGGCTTGTCTGAGAGTTCAGAAAAAAAGGTAGTGGAGAGCTGAAGTTGCACTCTGCAGAGCTCTGTGAGGAGAGCTCTGAGAGCTGATTGGAGGGAAGGGACACACCCTCCTTCACCCAGGAACAGAGCTGAGGCTGTCAATCAGCTGGAGATTCCTCCCCGTCACAATTTATTCTCTGTGTCAGAAAAACTTGTCAGAAGTGGTTCATGCTGATTGCAGAGGAACGAGGCAGCAGACGGAAATGACACTTGGTGCTCTTAATTGAGACAAGTACACATTATAGAGGGATATGCTTTGTTCATATTTCATGTCTGAGGTTTACAACCACTTTAAGAATATGAGATGCCTGCTGGTGTGCAGTTTTTGGGTGGACTTGGTTTTTAAGTTCTTTTTCTATATCCCTATGTACAATTTATTGATTTTTGGTTAAAAAATACAGTATATAATTTGTTATACATTGTAGAAGATGTACAAATGTGGAATGTTGTCTCAACATAGTTTTATGTTATATGACACTTATCTATTTTATTACATCTGCTTGTTGAGGTCTGAGGGCTTCACTGTTGTTTAAGTTGCCTTGTACAAATAAATGTGACTATTGTTATATTTAATGCATTTGTTTCTTTTTTTTAAGCCTGCAAATTGGAATATTCTGCATACAGCTTACTTCTTAAAGCAAGCACACTAAGGATTCTTATTTTTAAAAAAAAAAAATATATACCGTAATTGTAAGCTGTGCCCAAAAAGATTTAAAAATTACAGTCACATGACCTAAATCATTCATCAAAATGAGATTTTATTTTTAAAAGATAGCTTTACACTTCTTTACACATCTTACAAATATAACTCTGTACCCAGGATCTCAAAAGTCATACTTTCTGTATACCCCTATACATGTCCCTTCGCTTTAGAGTTTAAAGCGGAGTTCCACACAAAAATGGAACTTCCGCTTTTCGGAACCCTCCCCCCCTCCGGTGTCACATTTGGCACCTTTCAGGGGGGAGGGGGTTGCAGATACCTGTCTAAGACAGGTATTTGCACCCACTTCCGGCATAGACTCCCATGGAAGGCTATGCCTCTTCCCGTCCCGACCGCGCTGTCTGCTGGGAACACACAGTTCCCAGGAGAGAGCGGGGACCACTAGGGACGCGCAGCGCGACTCGCGCATGCGCAGTAGGGAACCGGGAAGTGAAGCCGCAACGCTTCACTTCCTGATTCCCTCACCTAGGATGGCGGCGGCAGCTGCCGAGAACCGAGCGGGTTCTCGGCGTCCCCTGCCGACATCGCTGGACCCCGGGACAGGTAAGTGGCCATGTATTAAAAGTCAGCAGCTGCAGTATTTGTAGCTGCTGGCTTTTAATATTTTTTTTTTTTTTTGGCGGTGTGGGTGAACCCCCGCTTTAACTTTAAGTTTTTAGCTTTATTTTAAATTTTTGTACAATACAATAGTATGATGTTTTTTACATGGTTGCTATTTTGAAGAAAGAACACTCATCCTTCTAATAAAGTATTCTTCCCATACGATTACATATACATTTAATGTTACATAGTAGGTGAGGCTGAAAAAAGACACAAGTCCATCAAGTCCAACCTTTGTGTGTGATTATATGTCAGTATTACATTGTATATCCCTGTATGTTGCGGTCATTCAGGTGCTTATCTAATAGTTTCTTGAAACTATCAATGCCCCCCGCTGAGACCACCACCTGTGGAAGGGAATTCCACATCCTTGCCACTCTTACAGTAAAGAACCCTCTACGTAGTTTAAGGTTAATTCTCTTCTCTTCTAATTTTAATGAGTGGTCAGTAGTCTTGTTAAACTCCCTTTTGCGAAAAAGTTTTATCCCTATTGTGGGGTCACCAGTATGGTATTTGTATATTTAAATCATATCCCCTCTCAAGCGTCTCTTCTCCAGAGAGAATACGTTCAGTGCTCGTAACCTTTCCTCATAACTAATATCCTCCAGACCCTTTATTAGCTTTGTTGCCCTTCTTTGTACTCGCTCCGTTTCCAGTACATCCTTCCTGAGGACTGGTGCCCAGAACTGGACAGCATACACTAGGTGCGGCCGGACCAGAGTCTTGTAGAGTGGTAGAATTATCATTTTATCTCTGGAATTAATCCCCTTTTTAATGCATGCCCATATTTGCTTTGTTAGCAGCAGCTTGGCATTGCATGCCATTGCTAAGCCTATCATCTACTAGGACCCCCAGGTTCTTTTCCATCCTAGATTCCCACAGAGTTCCCCTCCCCCCCCCAGTGTATAGATTGCATTCATATTTTTGCCACCCAAATGCATTATTTTACATTTTTCTACATTACACCTCATTTGTCATGTAGTTGCCCACCCCATTAATTTGTTCAGATCTTTTTGAAAGGTTTCCACATCCTGCGAAGAAGTTATTGCACTGCTTAGCTTAGTATCATCTGCAAAAACAGAGATTGAACTGTTTATCCCATCCTCCAGGTCGTTTATGAACAAATTAAACAGGATTGGTCCCAACACAGAACCCTGGGGGACCCCACTACCCACCCCTGACCATTCCAAGTACTCCCCATTTATCACCACCCTCTGAACTTGCCCTTGTAGCCAGTTTTCAATCCATGTACTCACCCTATGGTCCATGCCAACGGACCTTATTTTGTACAGTAAACGTTTATGGGGAACTGTGTCAAATGCTTTTGCAAAATCCAGATACACCACATCTACAGGCCTTCCTTTATCTAGATGGCAGCTCACCTCCTCATAGAAGGTTAATAGGTTTGGCAAGAACGATTCTTCATGAATCCATGCTGATTACTGCCAATGACACCGTATTCATTACTAAAATCTTGTGTATAGTCCCTTATCATCCCCTCCAAGAGTTTACATACTATTGATGTTAGGCTAACTGGTCTGTAATTCCCAGGGATGTATTTTGGGCCCTTTTTAAATAATGGTACTACCTTGGCTTTTCTCCAATCAGCTGGTACCATTCCAGTCATTAGACTGTCAGTAAAAATTAGGAACAATGGTCTTTTATGCAAATTATTTTACCTGTAATAGCCCTCCTTGTGTAGACATACAAAAAGGATTGAGACTGTTGTTGAACACCACCATCGTGAATGTGTTGTTGTTAGTACTGTCACTCAAGTGAAACTCACTGTAGTATTCTCCTTCACTCCTATCCCAGCAGCTACATAAAAGGTTATTTAGGGAGGTGAGGGTAGGAGCAGAGAAGCTGAGCCCGCTCACAGAGTAATTAGTGACCCCCAGAGTGGAGGTGGCTATGTTAAGGAAATGGACTTCCTCAAGGTGTCAGAATTTGCTAGCTGGCTCAAGGGCACATTACAAATCAATAAACATTTATGGAAAGGAAAAAAATCTACAAATTTGCATTTAAATGTTAACTCCACTTTCTTGGGAAAATAATTTGCAAAAAATTATAATAAAGCATACACAATTGCGACATAAGTCGTATTATAATTGAATGTTATTAAAAATTACCTTTCCTTTTCAATCTGCAGCACTGTAATTTTCTGTCAAATGCAATGCAATATGGGGAGAGGTGTTCTGTAGACAGAATGTGTACAAAACGCCACTCAGATATATCATTTCCTGCTTGTGTGATTTGCTGACTTATTTTCCCAGAAGTCTGCACAAAGATACAAATCAGATTTTAAGCATCCCCTGCAACATAAATGTCATGTTTAGGGAGATACTCCCAAAGGTAAATCACATCTAAAGGGGTGCAGACCCTGCAACTTTCCTCATTAGAGCCCTGCAGGTGCAGCAGCTGATTGATAATTATAAAATCAGTCCCATACAGATTCACTGTGCACATGGACACAGACAAACAAACTGCAACTTCTTCAGAATAACAAAAGGTTGGAATCTGCAACAAAGTTTAACTACTTCAGCCTCAGAAGTTTTTACCCTCTTCATGACCAGGCCATTTTTTGCGATACTGCACTGCTTTACTTTACCTGACAATTGCGTGGTCATGGGACGCTGTACTTAAATAAAATTGATTTCTTTGAATCCTTTGGGGCTGTTTCTCTGCAAAGGGAACAGGACGACTGATCCGTGTACATGAAAGAATGAATGGGGCCATTCATTGAATCCTTTTTTCCCACAAATTGAGAGTTCTTTTGGTGGTATTTGATCACCTGCGGTTTTTATTTTTTTGCTCTATAAACAAAAAAAATGACAATTTTAAAAACAAACAATATTTTTTACTTACTGCGATAATATACATATCCAATAACAAAAAATTTAAAAAATCTAATCTCCATCAATTTAGGCCAATATGTATCCTGCTACATATTTTTGATAAAAAAAAAATGCCAAGAAGTGTATATTGATTGGTTTGCGCAAATGTTATAGTGTCTACAAAATAGTGGGTATTTTTAATTTTTATTTATTTTTTTTACTTGTAATGGCGGTGATCAGCAATTTTTAGCGGGATTGCAGTGGACAGATCGGACACCTAGCTGACACTTTTTTGGGAACCAGTGACATTATTATAGTGATTAGTGCTAAAAATAAGTATAAATGACACTGGCAGGGAAGGGGTTAATATTGGCACTCAAAGGGTTAACAGTGTTCCCTCAGTGTTTTTTTAACTGTGTGGGTAGATGGGCTCACTGCATGGACACTCTGATCCGTATCCAGATTAGCAGGAACACTAGATCAGAGTGTCCATGCCTGACAGCATGGCGGTCTGCTTGTTTACATCGGGAAGTGATTTGCTAATGGCTGGCGGCATTGTGTCCGGGCCCACTAATTCCCCCCCCCCCCCCCCCCCCCCCCCGTGGCCAATCAGCACCTCCCAGTGTCTATTGACAAAATCATGTACAGGTACGTGATTTTGCGCAATAAAACCATCTTGCCGCAGTTTATTTTTTGGGCAGACAGTCGGGAAGTGGTTAAAAAGAGGGGAATGCTACTTTGTCAACACAAGGGGAGTTACGAATGCCTGAATGGCATTATTATATATTCGGTGTGGAGCATACAAGTCCTTCTCTTGGAGAAAAGGAACAGAGTGGCTATAAAGGCTGTTTCATGCATTGATGACCTCCTATGATTCAGAGGCTCATTACCTGAGGGGAGAGTATTACCGTAGGCAACCTTTTGAGAACAGTGCCGAAAAATGTTTTCAAAGACATTGAGCGTGCCAATATTATAGCAAAAAAATGTCAACTTCACATTCTCAATCACGAAAAGGATTTTTTATAAAGTAAGTGCTGTGAACTACTAGTGATAAATTAACATCCTGCACTCACGCCTCAGATCAGCCCCAATTCCTGCAACTCTACACCTCAGATCACTGTCCCCCCTGCAAATCTGTTTCACCACTGTACCCCCCTGCTCATCTGCCCCACCACTGAAACTCCCTGCACATCTTCCCCACCACTGTACCACCCTGCACATCTGCCCCACCACTGTACCCCCTGCTCATCTGCCCCACCACTGTAACCCCCTGTACATCTGCCCCATGACTGTACCCCCCTGCTCATCTGCCCCACCAGTGTACCCCCTGCACATCTGCCTCACCACTGTAACCCCCCTGCACATCTGCCTCACCACTGTAACCCCCCTGCACATCTGCCCCACCACTGTACTACCCTGCACATCTGCCCCACCTCTGTACCCCCCTGCTCATCTGTTCCACCACTGTAACCCCCTGTACATCTGCCTCACCAATGTTCCCCCTTTCTCATCTGCCCCACCACTGTACCTCCATGCACATATGTCCCACCTCTGTCCCTCCTGCTCTTCTGCCCCACCACTGTACCTCCATGCACATCTGCTCCACCACTGAACCATCTTCTCAACTGTCCTAACACTGAACCTATCTGCTCATCTGCCCCACCACTGTAACCCTTTCTCATCTGCCCCATGGCTGTACCTCCTGCACATCCGTTCCCCCTGCTCTTCTGCCCCATCACTGTAACCCCCTACCAATGTGTTCCACCGATGTACCTCCTTTCTCCTCTGCACCCCACTGCACATCTGTCCCACCTCTGTACCCCCTGCTCATCTGTCCCACCAATGTACCTCCTTTCTCCTCTGACCCAACACTGAACACCCCTGCTCATCTTTCCCACCACTGTAACCCCCTTCTCATCTGGCCCAACACTGAACCCCCTCTGCTCATCTGTCCCACCACTGTAACCCCCTGCTTTTCTGTCCCACTGCTGAACCCCATTCTCATCCCTCCCCCCACTGTACCCCCTTGCTCTTCTGTCCCACCACTGTACCCCCTCGCTCTTCTGTCCCACCACTGTAAACCCTTGCTCTTCTGTCCCACCACTGTAGACCCTTGCTCTCTTCTGTCCCACCACTATAACCCCCTGCTCATCTGCCCCATCAATGTACCCATTTTCTCATCTGCCCCACCACTGTACCTCCCTGCACAACTGCTCCACTGCCATATCCCCATGCTCTTCTGTTTCACCACCGAATCACCTTCTTATCTGTCCTAACACTGAACCCATGTGCTCATCTGCTGCACCACTGTAACCCACGTTCTCATCTGCCCCACCACTGTACCTCCTGCATATCTGTCTCACCTCTGTACCCCCCTGCTCTCCTGCCCCACCACTGTAACCCCCTGCTCATCTGCCCCACCAATACACCTCTTTTCACATCTCTTCCACTGCTTTACCCCCTGCTCATCTGGCACATCACCGTACCTCTCTGCACTTCTGCCCCACCGCTGTACCCTCTTCTCATCTGTGATATGTGTGATATGCAGAGTGATGAAAGGAAGCAGAGAAGAGACGCATCTACCTGTCCTGGCACACTCATCCTGCTGATCCACCTCTCGCATCCAACCCCTGTGCTTGTATGTGATGTCACATACAAGCATATGGAATGGATGCGCAATGATGAGCTCAGGTCAGGGGCATTTTCTGAAAGCAGTAGGCCTGTGTGCAGGATCATAAGTTGGGTCCCCGCAGCTGAGAAAAAGTGGTTGGGTGTGATTTTCATTGTGATAAATACTGGATGTGGCTTAAAGGGACACAGAGTGCAGGGGTACAGTAGTAAGTGACGCAAAGGTTCAGGAATAATTTCAACAAGGTTCCCAGAAGCTCAACAGTAATTCCACAAACTGTCACCTGATTGTGGTTTTCTCAATCACAGTGAAATCCCTTCTTTCTGAGACTGGTAGTGGCAACCAAGCGAGTCATCTTCCTCCAGATGGTGGACGGGGCTAGCAGGACTGTGATTGGCTTTAGCAGCGGCCAAGACAGTCCTCCTCCTCCTGGAAACAGGGACCCCCCCCCTCCAGCAGAACTGCACCCAATCTCTTCCCCATCACAAAAGCCACGATCACAGCTAGTCAAAGTTAGAGAACCAAACCATGTTTCCCATCTTTTACAATGTGTGGGGGTACAGTGCCTCCCCCTCAGTTCAGGTGCGGCGTGGGGAATTCTGAAATTGGAATGCATTAGTGTCTCACTGACCCTTCCCTGCTCTGCTGATGGGGAGAGAGTCGAGTGCCAACAAAAGAGGCTTTGCGTGCCGCTCGCAGCACCAGTGCCGGGGGTTGCCTACCCCTGCTATAGGCACATGGTGTGGAGTGAAGGGCACCTGTGGAAGAAATGTATTTTTGTACCTACACAAGTGGATAGGACTGTGCTGAAAACATTGAGCTTTTTTAATCCTGTGCACATTGGACTGTATTTTAAATGCATCAACTTTTAAAATATTATATTACCTATGCACTTTTGTACTATATCGCACATTTTGTTTTTTTTAAGTGTTGTGCACTTATTTGCTAAATTTTTGTAAGTCACAGTATACACTTTGGTACACATTATTTTAGATTTTTATACAATTGTATTTATATCAGTATTATAGTTTGTATTAAGGATTTAAGTACTATTATTACAGGTTCTTGTATAGCGGCGTCAATTTGCGCAGCACTTTACACATATATATAGTGTACATTCACACCAGTGCCTGCCCTCAAGGTGCTTACAATCTCTAAGATACTTAACTCACAGTCATACATTTTTATTTTTTTTTTTTTACACTTACAGTGGGGCAAAAAAGTATTTAGTCAGCCACCAAATGTGCAAGTTCTCCCACTTAAAAAGATGAGAGAGGCCTGTAATTGTCATCATAGGTATACCTCAACTATGAGAGACAAAATGTGGAAACAAATCCAGACAATCACATTGTCTGATTTTTGAAAGAATTTATTTGCAAATTATGGTGGAAAATAAGTATTTGATCACCTACAAACAAGCAATATTTCTGGCTCTCACAGACCTCACAGACTCATTACCTGTATTAATGGCACCTGTTTGAACTTGTTTTCAGTATAAAAGACACCTGTCCACAACCTCAAACAGTCACACTTCAAACTCCACTATGGTGAAGACCAAAGAGCTGTCAAAGGACACCAGAAACAAAATTGTAGACCTGCACCAGGCTGGGAAGACTGAATCTGCAATAGGCAAGCAGCTTGGTTTGAAGAAATCAACTGTGGGAGCAATAATTAGACAATGGAAGACATACAAGACCACTGATAATCTCCCTCGATCTGGGTCTCCACGCAAGATCTCACCCCGTGGGGTCAAAATGATTACAAGAACGGTGAGCAAAAATCCCAGAACCACACAGGGGACCTAGTGAATGACCTGCAGAGAGCTGGGACCAACGTAACAAAGGCTACCATCAGTAACACACTACGCCGCCAGGGACTCAGATCCTGCAGTGCCAGACGTGTCCCCCTGCTTAAGCCAGTACATGTCCGGGCCCATCTGAGGTTTACTAGAGAGCATTTGGATGATCCAGAAGAGGATTGGGAGAATGTCATATGGTCAGATGAAACCAAAGTAGAACTGTTTGGTAGAAACACAACTCGTTTTTGGAGGAGAGAGAATGCTGAGTTGCAAGCAAAGAACACCATACCTACTGTGAAGCATGGTGGTGGCAACATCATGCTTTAGGGCTGTTTCTCTGCAAAGGGAACAGGACGACTGATCCGTGTACATGAAAGAATTAATGGGGCCATGTATCGTGAGGTTTTGAGTGCAAACCTCCTCCCATCAGCAAGGGCATTGAAGATGAAACGTGGCTGGGTCTTTCAGCATGACAATGATCCCAAACACACCGCCCGAGCAACAAAGGAGTGGCTTCGTAAGAAGCATTTCAAGGTCCTGGAGTGGCCTAGCCAGTCTCCAGATCTCGACCCCATAGAAAACCTTTGGAGGGAGTTGAAAGTCCGTGTTGCTCAGCGACAGCCCCAAAACCTCACTGCTCTAGAGGAGATCTGCATGGAGACATGGGCCAAAATACCAGCAACAGTGTGTGACAACCTTGTGAAGACCTACAGAAAACGTTTGACCTCTGTCATTGCCAACAAAGGATATATAACCAAGTATTGAGATGAACTTTTGATATTGACCACATACTTATTTTCCACCATAATTTTCAAATAAATTCTTTCAAAAATCAGACAATGTGATTGTCTGGAATTGTTTCCACATTTTGTCTCTCATAGTTGAGGTATACCTATGATGACAATTACAGGCCTCTCTCATCTTTTTAAGTGGGAGAACTTGCACAATTGGTGGCTGACTAAATACTTTTTTGCCCCACTGTATGTGCACATTTATATATTATATACAGTATTTTTGATAATGTTTTAGCTGTTTCATATAAGCATGCTTTTCCCATGGTATAATACACGTTGATGGATTCAGGAGCTGATATACCATATTCTGTTTATTTTAGTCATAAATACTCCTATCACCACTGTGTTTATGGTCCATCTCCGTGTTTTTCCTGGTTATGTGTGCCTTTTTCTGACCACACCTGCTTGCTATCTAAGACATTACAATTGCTCCTGTGATGTATGTTACATCAGTATATATTTGTGGCAAAATTTTGTGGTCTTATAGCTATGATTAAGCACTATTGAGAGTGTGAAACGCGTTAGATATTTATCCTGTACCTTGCTGCTGTCATGAAGTTTTGATATTTCTCACAATAAAGGCATTTATATTGGAGTGTGGCTGTCCAGATTTTCTCTCTTCTTTATCACATCTTGAGCCTACACCTGCTACTTCCACCTTGAGGAGGGTGTTGCCTTCAACACACCTACCTGGAGCGGTAACAATCTCTTCTCACATTCATACATACTAGGGACAATTTAGGAACCAATTAACCTACCAGCAGTGCTGCTAGAAGTGCTCCCCCCCCACACACCTGTCAGAACACTTCGGCCAGAACACTTCAAAAGCACATACCATGAGCAGGTCTAAGCAGAGCAGGTCAGCTGGAACTTGTTGTTCACAGCTTCAGATGAAGGTAATTGTGGCTGGTGCTTGCAGTTCACCACTGCTGATTAAGGTAGAGGTTGGCTGGGCAGCCAAGTAGTAATGCTGAGTCTGGCACTACAGTAGAATCAGGCAAAGCGTAGTCTAGGCAAGCTGGGTCATACACAGGTAGATTAGAGTCCAAACTGTACCGAATCAGAAGCGAGCAAAGCAGGGTCAAAACTAGCTGGGTCATACACGAAACATACAGAACAGATATCAACCAGGTCAAGCAGTAGGACACAAGGTAACAACTCTATCACAAGCACTGGTGGTATGCTGATATAGGTGATTTAAAGGTGAGCTGGCCAATCACTGTTGTTTTCCAGGCAAAGGCTGTGTCAGGTGAGTTTTGCTGGGTCTTCAAAGGATCCTAGTACTGACAGTACCCCCCCCTTCCTCGAGGAGTTGCTCCTGCACCGCCAGGCTTACTTGGATAAAGAAGATGGAACTTCTTCTTAAGTCGGTCAGCATGAAGATCACAAGCTGGGACTCAAGATTGATTCTCTGGGCAGAAACCTTTCAAATATTCGAGATATTGTAAGGAATTGCGTACTCGTCTGGAATCAAGAATAAATGCCACTTCATATTCCTGACTATCTAACACGTCCATAGGTTTTGGTTCATTTACTTGAAGGGTGGAATGAACAGGTTTCAACAATGAAACATGAAAGACATTTGGAATGCGCATAGATGGGGGAAGTTTTAATCTACAGGCCACAGGATTAACAATCGGAAATTTCATAGGGCCCGATTAATTTTGGGCCAAGTTTTTTAGATGGAACATGCAGGGACAGATTCCTAGATGATGGCCACACTTTGTTGCCAACTTTATATCATTGTTCCCTTTGAGTGCCTCTTGCCAGCCATTTTCTTAAAAGCCTGCATAGAGCGAGAAATAGCACGATTAACGTCAGACCAGATTTTGGAGAAATTTTGTAGTATATCGTTAGCATCTGGAGCAACGGAGGATGGAAGATCAAAGGAGCACACATGAGTATGCAACCTGTAAAGCAAAGAAAGGGGAGGTCCCTGTAAATGTGCTGGCACAATTATTAAAGGCAAACTCCGCCCACAGAAGGATGTTGACCCAATCCACTTTATCATTGGCTATCAGACAACGTACCATCTTCTCTGTAGTCTAGTCCTTTCTGTTTGGCCATTTGTCTCAGGATGATATGCTGAAGAATACGATAACTTAATCCTTAGATGAGAGCAAAGGGCCTTCCAAAACTGGGCTATAAACTGAGATCCACAGTCTGAGATGATGTAATTTGGTTCCCCATTGAGCCTGAAAACATGTTTAATGAATATAGATGCCAGTTCTTTAGCCGATGGAAGTTTTGGAAGCGGAACAAAGTGGGCTATCTTACTGAACCTGTCTACCACCACCCAGATCGTGGAACATCCCTGGGACGGAGGCAAGCTAGTGATATAGTCCATCGATAAATGGGTCCAGGGCCAGGTAGGTATCAGAAGAGGATGTAGGAGACCGGAGGGCTTACAGGTACTGCTCTTGCTTCTGTCACAGGCCTGTGGACGAAGGCTAATGCATCCTGCCTAATCAATGGCCACCAGAGGTTGCGAGAGATGATCTCAAAAGTCTGTCTAATGGAGGTATATAGTACACGGTATGTGCCTCACACAAAGTCCCAAACCCACCCACCCTTTTCTATATAAGCCAATAGGGATGGAGGCACGTGGCCAGTCTATGTACAGTTCTCCCTAATTATCCCAGGTACTTGTATGCCCTGTGTGGTTGATGGACTTGCTCTGCACACACGGGACATGCAGATTTTACATTATAACTCCACTTAACTTCTCTCATATTGATTTAGCAGCCTTGCATTGAGGTGTGTATGCTCTGCTTTTGTTGAGGCTACCTGGCTGCCTGATACCCGAGAGCTGCAATGCGTGCCTGACGCCCTCCCCTCCCTCCCTCTAACTGGGGGGTGGGAGAGCGGCGGTATTGGTCGCTGCGCATCTGTGTCGCTGCGCATCGGTGCCACGTACGGCGCTGCACATGTGATGCCTTAGGGCATCATGATGAAATACTATACTATACTATTCTTGCTGGCCCTGGTCCTGCGATCTTCACTTTAGTGATGTTTCTTTCACCTCTTTATCCCCTATTGCACACTGGTTTCACCTGGTTCACATTAGCATGTTTATAAAAGAGCTATTCTTAGTAATTTTATTTTTTCACAGACTCCTTAGGAGCCTCACCCCATGTTACTAATTAACACCATGGAGAATCCAATTCCCCAATTCCCTGGGGACTTCATGCTTGGATGTTCGCCCCACGTGTGGTGTGGCTTGCTCAGCTCCCAGACAGCCTAGACAGCCTACTTTAGCGGCTCCCTCTGAATTGCAGTAGTACATACCTCTCAATCCCAGTTCCATGTAAGCAATATAGCCTTAACAATTTTTCTTTCTTCGTCTTTTGATGTTGGAGTTTCAATTAGAGTATACTGGTTTGTATATTTCTTGCAGAATAGTGGATGCACTGGCTCCTGATGAAGTGTTTTAGTAAAACAAAACGCGTTGAGCATTGAGAGGATGCACCATGTTTTTATTCAATCAAAATTATTTCTGCATGTACTTTATAATCTCTTATTATATTTTTTTAATCCTCATATGGTGTATTTACTCCATACATGGGTTATTGAAATGTGCTGGTATTTCGTTTTGCTAACGTGTGTGTGTGTGTGTGTGTGTGTATATGAAATATTTGGAATATGTATTATATCCTTTGTTTTAATGTATTCATGGACTGTACTTTATCCATCTGTGTGTATTTATTCAATGGTTTTGCTATATATTTCATACTGAGTGTGATTTTATACCGTCTTTATGACAAATAAACAAAATTGCTTAGCCATCTGTACGTGTATTATCCTATTTGGTTGCCACTTGCCTCACACGAAGTCCCAACTCCCTCTCTTTGTTCAACAGTTTCTGGTGAGAGAGGTGATGGGATGTGCAATGGTGGCAAAGTCCTTAATGAATTTCTGAAATTTGCAAAGCCCAGGAAGCTCTGAATTGCCTTTAGGTCTGAAGGTGTTGCCCAGTCTAAAATGGCTTGAATCTTGGCTGGATCCATGATGAGGCCTGTGTCAGAAATTAAGTAGCCCAGGAAAGGTACTTGTTTGACATGGAATAAAAACTTTTCGGGCTTTACAAAAAGGGAGTGAGCCCTCAATCGGGCCCATACCAGGCAGACGTGCCTCTGATGTGTTTCAAGACTGGGAGAGTATATTAAAATATAATTTAAGTTTACAAGCATGAAGCAACCCAACAGTTCACAGAAAATGTAATTCATAAAGTTCTGAAAGATAGCTGGCGCATTCCAGAGACCGAAAGGCATGACAAGACATTCGTAATGGCCATCCTTGGTGTTAAAGGATGTCTTCCATTCCTCTCCTGCACGGATGCACGCTAGATTATAAGCTCCCCTTATACCCAGTTGGAAAAGATTTTGGCTCCCTGGATGTGGGAGAATAACTCCTATGATGAGAGGAAGAGGATACCGATTGTAAACTATTATCTTATTTAGACTTCTGTAGTCAACACAAATCCTCAGTCTCCCATCCTTCTTCGGGACAAAGAAGCATCCTGCGCCTACAGGAGAAGTGGAGGGATGGATGAATCTCTTAGCTGGGTTTTCCTGAATATACTCTTGCAAAGCAAGATTCTCTGACTCAGACAGTGGAAAAACGCTCCCTCGAGGAGGTGTAGTGTCAGGCAAGAGGTCAATGGGACAATCATAACTGTGATGAGGAGGTAAAGCATCAGCAATCCTTTTTAGATAATGTTTCGAAAGTTCTTATAACATAGCGGAATCGGTTCCATTCCCACTTGACAGGCAGCAAATCGAACATGGTGCTGGATGCAGTTTTTTTACACACTGATTAGACCAAGCCAGAATATTTCCTGTTCGCCAGTCAACTATTAGATTGTGCTTCTAAGGCCTAGGATCAAAGGATTGGATGGAGAGTCAATGACAAGACATGAAATCTTCTCCCAATGCAAAGCCCCCAATTGTAACTGAAAAGGGTTGGTAGATTGGAGCACTTGATCCTGTGAGAGAGGCCGATTATTCACAGAAATATGGCAGACTGGGCAATCTAGAGCATGAGTTTCCAGGCCTAAGGCCTCGTACACACGGTATGAAAATCAGAAGGGAAAAGTCTTAAGACGAGCTGTCTGCGGATTTTCGGATGGGTAGTATGGTGCTTTCGACAGCCGATTTTACTTTTTCATCAGACAAAAGCTGGATGTGCAGACTATAAAATTTTTGTTGGATGTAAACTCAACATCTGATTTTCGGATGGTCAGTACAGAAATCGTCACACAAAAGTCAAAAGTACAAACATGCATGCTCGGAATCGAGGAACGAGCCGGAAGAGTTCGGTCTTGTAAACTATCATACGTAATCTAGAATTGACATTTGTGAGGCGGCAATTGATGAAATGTCGAAATGCAGCGCACATTCTCATCTTCTTTAATGGCATAATAACGAAGCTGCTTTGCTGGTGATACTGATGTAGTTATGCCAAACATATTTTAAGTCTTTTGTTTTGTACGATCTGAAAATTGCAAATCAACACTCACCAAAATTCTACTAACGTTTACTAACACAAAATTAGAATACGGAACCCAAAGGGTGGCGCTTGAGAAATTAACTTCCTCTTTATACTCTCAAAGTACGTCACTATATTCGTGTTTGTCATACGACCATTTGCGGATAGTTAGTATGCTAGATAAAATCCTGCACAGACGCTTTTGACACAAATCATACACTAGGTCATCCAACAATCAAACCGTGTGTACGAGGCCTAAGAGGTAATCGGAGTCTTATCAATAAAATTCTCAGCGGCTCCAGAATCTACAAAGGCCAGCAGTTCGAGCCCCCATCCCAAAGTGAATAACAGCGGGTAATAGTATATGATTGTCCTTCATGGTGAGATGAAAGCAGACCTAAGGTGACCTCCCCACAATCACCTAGGTCCTGGAGTTTCCTGGACGTGTAGGGCAAGAACAGAGCATATGACCCTTGAGGCCACAATATAAATAGAGTCCCATGTTACGCCTATGTGTGTGTTCCTGGGCAGATAAACAGGTGGAGCCTAACTGCATAGGTTTTTCCTCAGATCTAGAACTGGCGGTGGAATAATTAGGTGGCAAGAGAGGTACATAATTTGTCACAGCCGTAGTGAGTTCTCGCCTCCTCTCCTGCTGGCAGCGCCAATTCTAATGGCTAGACACATAGCCTTCTCCAGTGAGGCTGGGTAGGAAAAATTGACCAGAGCGTCCTTAATTGCATCTGAAAGACCTATTCTAAACTGGCTGAGGAGAGCTGCATCATTCCAGCCAGATTCCGGGGCCCATCTGCAAAACTCTAAGCAATACATTTCAGCAGTGGTAGTCCCATGCTGTAAGTTACGCAGTGTTGATTCTGCAGTAGCAGCACGATTTGGATCATCGAATAGCAACCCGAGGGCTTCAGAGAAGGCATCTACTGTTAGCAGGGCAGGGTGGTTTGGTTCCAGGTTAAAGGCATTATCAAGTCTAGCAGATGAAGTCACATGCATTTGGGGTGTCTCAGCATCTTGTGTTTACAACCACTGTTTCCTAGCAACGCTCATGCCCTGTTTATGCTTCACAAATACTGCTCAATACACAGAACACAGGATAATGATAGATGTAGTAACTATGCAGTAATTCAAATGGCCGTATTTTAAAAACTATAAATCCTACAGCGAAGATCTTTATATTGTGAGAATCACAAGACCCAGACCTAGATTTTGATGTATAGTATGTCTCTGAAATATTAAAAATGGAGGCCACGGTCGCAGTTTAGAGTAGAGTGTAGTTTCAATGAATGTCAATGGACGGTGTGAGTTGCAAACAAATGGTCATATTGTGAAAACTATCAGGACTACGGCTTAGCCGTGGACATGTTTAGTGGCAGCAGGGATAGCTGAACGTTTTGATATAAGATTTGTTTAGGTGGGCTTGAAAATGAGGGAGTGGTGGCAGTTTAGAAATCATGTTCTGATTTTTCAGCTTTTGTCACCTCCCACTCTAGTTTCCCCATTCATTCCTATGGGACCAATTTCACCGCAAAAACGACGATATTTCGTGAACCATTTGGCGAAATGTTCCACAAAATAATAGCACACCATTCGGGAACAATCCGCACGTTTCGGTATATTACTTGTCTATGTAGTGTAAAAACTGTGGGAGGAGTTAGGGTGGTAAATTTGGCTATAATAATAATAAGAACTAGAAAAGCTACAATTTCTGGGGAAATTGTGAAAAGTGTTCTTGCCTCGACAACTGGAGTGGGCGCAGTAACTGGGTGGAGTGGCTTGAGTAACTGTGAAAAGTGTTAAAAAGCTTAATATTTTAGGAAGTATAAATAGTAGTAAAAAAGTTGAAGTCCCATCATTAGCTGAAAGAGCTGAACATTTTTTTCAAAAGTTTTTTTTTCAAAAATGAATTTTTTTTTCAAAAATGAATTTTTTTTTCAAAAATGAATTTTTTTTTCAAAAATGAATTTTTTTTTTTCAAAAATGAATTTTTTTTCAAAAATATTTTTTTTTTATGGGGCGGTCATAATGTTTTGGCTGATCATGGGGTTGTCAGCTTTTGTCACCTCCCACTCTAGTTTTGAACATTTCGCCATTCATTCCTATGGGACCAATTTCGTTGCAAAAATGACAATATTTCGTGAACCATTCGGCGAAACGTTCCAGAAAGTAATAGCACATCAATTAAATGACATTGATTCCGGATTCACACTGGTATATTTCAGCTTTTCACAAAGCTCCACAAGGTAATAGCACACCAATTAAATGACATTGAACATTTCACCATTCATTCCTATGGGACCAATATTGCCGCAAAAACGACGATATTTCGTGAACCATTCGGTGAAAAAAGTTCCACAAAGTAATAGCACACCAATTAAATGACATTGAACATTTCGCCATTCATTCCTATGGGACCAATTTCGCCGCAAAAACTACGATATTTCGTGAACCATTTGGTGAAACGTTCCACAAAGTAATAGCACACCAATCGGGAACAATCCGCACGTTTCGGTATATTACTTGTCTCTGTAGTGTAAAAACTGTGGGAGGAGTCTACAAGCATTATCAAGTCTAGCAGATGAAGGCACATGCATTTGGGGTGTCTCAGCATCTTGTGTTTACAACCACTGTTTCCTAGCAACGCTCATGCCCTGTTTATGCTTCACAAATACTGCTCAATACACAATAGACAGGATAATGATAGATTTAACAACTGTGCAGTAATTCAAATGGCCGTATTTTAAAAACTATACATCCTACAGCGAAGATCTTTATATATACCAGAAAACCGGTCAGGCAGAGGAATTTTCAGTTCAGATGATGGAATATTTGTAGCGGTGGTAGTAGAAGGAGATTGCACCTTGGTGAGCTCTGTGGCCATTTACTGGACTTAATGGGATAAACGGCAAAGTTCCTGTGTAAACAACTGAGCCTGCTCAGGATTTATGATTGTCTTCCCTTTTTATGTATGTCTCGTGATAATGTCAGGCTAGGAGCAGATAACAGGTACAGTGGGGCAAAAAAGTATTTAGTCAGCCACCAATTGTACAAGTTCTCCCACCTAAAAAGATGAGAGAGGCCTGTAATTGTCATCATAGGTATACCTCAACTATGAGAGACAAAATGTGGAAACAAATCCAGACAATCACATTGTCTGATTTTTGAAAGAATTTATTTGCAAATTATGGTGGAAAATAAGTATTTGGTCACCTACAAACAAGCAAGATTTCTGGCTCTCACAGATCTCACAGACTCATTACCTGTATTAATGGCACCTGTTTGAACTTGTTATCAGTATAAAAGACACCTGTCCACAACCTCAAACAGTCACACTCCAAACTCCACTATGGTGAAGACCAATAAGCTGTCGAAGGACACCAGAAACTAAATTGTAGACCTGCACCAGGCTGGGAAGACTGAATCTGCAATAGGCAAGCAGCTTGGTGTGAAGAAATCAACTGTGGGAGCAATAATTAGAAAATGAAAGACATACAAGACCACTGATAATCTCCCTCGATCTGTGGCTCTATGCAAGATCTCGCCCCCCGTGGGGTCAAAATGATCACAAGAACGGTGAGCAAAAATCCCAGAACCACACAGGGGGACCTATTGAATGACTTGCAGAGAGCTGGGACCAACGTAACAAAGGCTACCATCAGTAACACACTACGCTGCCAGGGACTCAGATCCTGCAGTGCCAGACGTGTCCCTCAGCTTAAGCCAGTACATGTCCGGGCCCATCTGAGGTTTGCTAGAGAGCATTTGGATGATCCAGAAGAGGATTGGGAGAATGTCATATGGTCAGATGAAACCAAAGTAGAGCTGTTTGGTAGAAACACAACTCGTCATGTTTAGAGGAGAGAGAATGCTGAGTTGCAACCAAAGAACACCATACCTACTGTGAAACATGGGGGTGGCAACATCATGCTTTGGAGCTGTTTCTCTGCAAAGGGAACAGGACGACTGATCCGTGTACATGAAAAAATGAATTAGGCCATGTATCGTGCGATTTTGAGTGTAAACCTCCTCCCATCAGCAAGGGCATTGAAGATGAAATGTGGCTGGGTCTTTCAGCATGACAATGGTCCCAAACACCCCGCCCGGGCAACAAAGGAGTGGCTTTGTAAGAAGCATTTCAAGGTCCTGGAGTGGCCTAGCCAGTCTCCAGATCTCAACCCCATAGAAAACTTTTGGAGGGAGTTGAAAGTCCGTGTTGCCCAGCAACAGCCCCAAATCATCACTGCTCTAGAGGAGATCTGCATGGAGGAATAGCCAACATACCAGCAACAGTGTGTGACAACCTTGTGAAGACTTACAGAAAACATTTGACCTCTGTCATTGCCAACAAAGGATATATAACCAAGTATTGAGATGAACTTTTGATATTGACCAAATACTTATTTTCCACTATAATTTTCAAATAAATTCTTTCAAAAATCAGACAATGTGATTGTCTGGATTTGTTTCCACATTTTGTCTCTCATAGTTGAGGTATACCTATGATGACAATTACAGGCCTCTCTCATCTTTTTAAGTGGGAGAACTTGCACAATACTTTTTTGCCCCACTGTACCTGTTCACCTGTTCAGATGAGAGAGAGAGGGGGAATCTTTCTTCCAAACACTTTTGGAAGAAAAGTGGGAGCAGTTTTTTTTTGAAAAAAAACTACTCCAATAAGTGGGAGCAGTTTTTAAGGGTGCATGGCTCCAAACGCACACTGTGCTTTTACTTGTGTTTATGTGTGGTCAATTTATCTGCATTTAAAGAAAACTGTATTCTGTGCATCTAGAATCTGATTAGACACTGTAAACACGGCCTGCTTTAAGGTCCCTTGCGCATGGAACTGTCTAGGATCAGTGTGTCCCTCGCAGCATCCAGAGGGAAGAGACAGTTGCAGCGTTCTGCCCCACTACCTGCAGCCTGTTAAAGATTCTATGGCAGGCTGTGGCTTGATGGGGCTAAACATAGTGTCAAGTGCTACTCGCATTTATGGTCGTATGCGTTCAGGAACAAAAATCTGGAACACAGGTCTTCGGCATACCGGACCTTCATCCCTGAATGCACAAAGCCCTAACTGTGAATACCAGTCTGTACAGCATTCAGCCCCAGCCTGCCATAGATTTTTGAAGGTAGTGGGCTGGATGCTTTACCTTCCCTAAGTGCACTAAATTGCCTGGAGGGGCGCAGTGCTCCTAAATGGCCTCATACGCAAGGGGGCAAAATTTTTTTTTTTTTTTTTTTTTAGCTTTGGATACATTGCGGAAGGTTGCACATTCTGTTGAACTCTAATGCCGCGTACACACGGTCGGACTTTTCGTCTACAAAAGTCCGACAGCCTGTCCGACAGACTTCCGACGTACCTTCGGCGGACTTGCGGCAGACTTTCTTACGAACGGACTTACACACACACGACCACACAAAAGTACGACAGCCTAGTACGCGGTGACGTACACCAAGTCCGACGAGACTATAAAACGGAAGTTCAATAGCCCGTACGACACCCTTTGGGCTCCTTCTGCTAATCTCGTGTTTATCTCGTGTTAGTAGAAGTTTGGTGAGAGACGATTCGCGCTTGTGAGACTCGTATTTTTCAGTTCGTTTTAACTGTTGTTCAGTCTGTGCTTGTGAGGTTTGTATCTGCTTTTCAGTGCGTTTGGTCAGTTGGCATTGAGAAATCTTTGTTTTATTGGCCGCTCGTTCCTGATTTTCAGGTCGTTCTTCACAGGCCTTGCTGTTCTTCAGTGCGTTCTGTTTAGTGCGTTCTGACCAGCCGACCGTTTTGAAGCCATGTTACCTGTACGTACTCGTCGTCGAGCTCGTGCATTGTATGTGCTTGGTGCTGTAGTTTATTCTTCAGCCCAAGACCAGTCCATGAACAGGGCGAGGAGGAGTTCATGGACCAAGAATTGGTTGCTTCAGCGTGACCAGTTCTGTCACATGCCTTTGCTCCGTGAGATCCGTGAGAATAATCCTGAGGATTTCAGGAACTTTCTCCGGATGACGGACCCCGTTTTTGACCGTTTGTTGGCTTTGCTGACCCCCTATATCAGCAGGCAGGATACCTGCATGAGGCAAGCCATCACTCCGGAGCAGAGGCTGGTCGCTACCTTGCGGTATTTGGCCACAGGGAGAAGCCTGCAGGACCTTAAGTTCTCGACAGGCATCTCCCCCCAGGCTCTGGGGATCATTATCCCAGAGACCTGTTCTGCCATCATACAGGTCCTGCAGAAGGACTATATTAAGGTAAGATATTTTTCTTTTATTAGCATCACATGTTCTTTTATGTAATCTTTGATAATATAATGTATTTCTTGCTTCAAACACTACTTACCATCATTGCAATATAGTGTGAATGTCCCCTTTTTATCCTCACACATGCTGGATTTTTTTCCTGTTATTTTTTGTCATGCATGTATATTTTCCTTCAATAACCTTCCCAGCATGAAGTGATGGGAACATATCCACCTAGTCTACTCATTTGGAATGTATTTTGTTTGAGTGTATTTAGTGTGCTGCTAATGAGCAATTATCTAGATTTCACAAACCCCCCCCCCCCCACCTAAACTCACTCCAAATAGTGTGCTGCTAATGAGCAATTATCTAGATTTCACAACCCCACCCCCCCCCCCCCACCTAAACTCACTCCAAATAGTGTGCTGCTAATGAGCAATTATCTAGATTTCACAACCCCACCCCCCCCCCCACCTAAACTCACTCCAAATAGTTTGCTGCTAATGAGCAATTATCTAGATTTCACAACCCCACCCCCCCCCCCACCTAAACTCACTCCAAATAGTGTGCTGCTAATGAGCAATTATCTAGATTTCACAACCCCACCCCCCCCCCCACCTAAACTCACTCCAAATAGTGTGCTGCTAATGAGCAATTATCTAGATTTCACAACCCCACCCCCCCCCACCTAAACTCACTCCAAATAGTTTGCTGCTAATGAGCAATTATCTAGATTTCACAACCCCCCCCCCCCCCCCCCCACCTAAACTCACTCCAAATAGTGTGCTGCTAATGAGCAATTATCTAGATTTCACAACCCCACCCCCCCCCCCACCTAAACTCACTCCAAATAGTGTGCTGCTAATGAGCAATTATCTAGATTTCACAACCCCACCCCCCCCCCCCCCACCTAAACTCACTCCAAATAGTTTGCTGCTAATGAGCAATTATCTAGATTTCACAACCCCCCCACCCCCACCCTCGTTAAAATTTGCTGGAATATTCTGTGGTGTTGATTTGTCTAAAGCAAATATATGTTGCACTTTGCAAAATGCATGTGCACTCTACAAGTGCATTTGTTCCAGTGCTTTAGTAAATGAGCAGAAGCTCTGCTGATTTCCATCATCAAATCATATGCAAGCCTCAAAGTGTTTTCATTAATTGCCCTTGCATGTGATTGTGTACTCCTTGCAACATGAATGCCTTTTTACATTACCTCATTTACTGTAAGCTGGTTAGCAACTGCACCTGCAGAGTGCGACAACTGCAGTCTTGTAGCCTTTTTAGTCCCTAAATTCCTGCGTGTCCTAAAAGTAATTTTTTTTAGGGATTTCACAACCCCCTAAAATGTAATCAATGTTCCATCAGAGGGGGTGAGCAATCTGATAAGTGTGCCTTTCCATATTAGTTATTCCAGAACAATTAAATTATTGAATGTTATACTGATGCTGGGGAATAATGTTTTTAATTGTCTAATTTTCTTGCAATGTTAGCTTCCAAATTAATTGATTTTGGTTTTCTTGTTTGATTTCCCAGTTTCCTTCAACGCCACAGGAATGGCAGACTGTGGCATCCCATTTTGCCAGCCGTTGGGACTTTCCCAATTGTGGAGGGGCTATAGATGGGAAACATGTCCACATTGTGCCACCACCCCATTCGGGGTCATATTATTTTAATTATAAGGGGTTCCACAGTATTGTTTTAATGGCGGTGGTGTCGGCACACTATGATTTTTTATATGTGGACGTGGGGAAGAATGGCCGGATGTCGGATGGAGGAGTATTTGCCCAGACGGAGTTCTGCCAGCGTCTCCAGAGTGGTGGCCTGGGATTGCCACCTGATGAGGATAACGTGGAAGGACTCCCCTTTGTCTTCATTGCCGATGAAGCCTTCGCTCTCAGCAAGCACCTCATGAGGCCATTCCCCCAAAGAACACTCACCCCGGAGAGGAGGGTTTTTAATTACCGGCTGGCCAGAGCTAGAAGAGTGGTTGAGAATGCGTTTGGAATTCTGGCCAGCCGGTTCCGCCTGTTTCAAACAGCCATTAATTTGGCGGAATACAAACTTAATTTTATCGTTTTATCGTGCTGCATTCTGCACAACTTTTTAAATAAGCATTCTACAAATTATATAGGCACAGTTGGGCCTGAGGCCGGACAAATAGAAGCCAACCTTACAGGCCTGGATACTGTCCGTACTGGCTTGGCCCCCCAAAGTGCCCGTCAAGTTAGACAGCAATATGTTAATTATTTTATGGGTAGGGGGGCCATTGCAATGGGCCAGGATATATAATTTTTGACAATAAAAAAATTATTGATGAAATCTTGCATTATATTTATTGCTTGCCTTTCTTTTGGGCTGTCTCCTAGGTTATGGTCGAGCAGTTGTAGTGCCAACTGTATTGTAATTTTAAATGTCTAAATAAGCTCCATTGCCACTGTAAACAACTTTTTTACAATTATAACTAAAATGATACTGAGCCTTGAAATAACAAACCACACATTTATTTAATTCCTATAAGGAGATGTTTTTATTAATGGTTGTTATGCATTCAGTTCTGCATTTAGTATAAAATGTTCATAGACAAAAATAGAATGATATCTTAATAATGTAGCAAAATATAATTATATCTAAATATTTATACCTAATCCACAAAAAAATATTTTTGGCTTTTTGATTTTCACAAACAGGCTTTTTTTTTTGTTTTGGGAAAATCAAGTTTTGTTTTGTGTTTTTTTTTTTTGTTTTTTAAAGCAATTTTTTTGTTTATGTTTTTTTTTTTTTAGCAAGTTATTTTTGTTTTTATTATTTTTTTTTAAGAAAGTTTGTATATTTTTTTTTTTGGTTTTTTAAAATCAAGTGTTTTTTATTTTTTTTGGTTTTTTAAAATCAAGTTTTTTATTTTTTTTGGTTTTTTAAAATCAAGTTTTTTATTTTTTTTGGTTTTTTAAAATCAAGTTTTTTATTTTTTTTGGTTTTTTAAAATCAAGTTTTTTATTTTTTTTGGTTTTTTAAAATCAAGTTTTTTATTTTTTTTTGGTTTTTTAAAATCAAGTTTTTTATTTTTTTTGGTTTTTTAAAATCAAGTTTTTTATTTTTTTTGGTTTTTTAAAATCAAGTTTTTTATTTTTTTTTTTTTTTTGTGTTTTTTTGAAAATCAATTTTTATTTTTTTGTGGATTTTTGAGGTATTTCCGAGAAACAGCCCTCCTTTTTTACATTAGGTTAAACAGCCATTTATGTTCTGGCAAAAAAAAAAAAGAGAAGGCCCAGAATGGGGTCAGCAAAACAGGAAATGAAGGACATGATTGATGTTTTGGGGTTTAAAAAAGGGCATTTAGATTCGACCCAAAACATCAATCATGTCCTTCATTTCCTGCTGCATACGATCCAGCCGATTCCGCATTTGATCGATCTCCCTATTCCAGGCCATGATTTGAGCAATTAGCCGTTGGGCACTGTCTGTGGTGAAATAGTCAGTTGGACCTAAAGTGGAATGAAAAAAAAAATATGTTTAGAAATATGCACACATAAGTTTACCTTACCATAAAGCTGGTGTCTCAAACACTGACCTGGTGGGGTGCCCATGTCGCAAACTTCATGAACATCCTCGGGGGTGGCGCTGTTGCTTGACTCAAGCACAACCAGATCACCTAAAATAGAGTAGAAAAATTACATAAAATAAAAGGCAGCCATGCATAGATTACCGTAAGCTGGTGTGTCAGACACTCACCTGGTGGGGTGCCCATGTCGCCCACCTCTCCTTCCTCCACATCCTCAATGGGACTTGGGCTTATTTCCCAATCATTTTTTGCTTGGGGTGGACTGTCTTCTGGTTGTTGGCTGAGTGATTTTTCCCCTATGTGAAACAAAAAATTATTAATCTAATTAGCACACAGATATTTTAGTACATAGTAATTTTCCAACATTTGTAATGAAGTGGTTTGTGTAGAGTTCCTATTTTACCTCAATATTTAAAATTAGAAAGACATATCGGATAGATAGATATCAATATCTCAAAATATAGTTAATAATCTTTTGATCTCTCTCTATATCTGGAACAAAATCTCAAACTATCTAACTAAATGTAAAGCCAAAAAATTAAGATAACTTCAAATCTTCAAAAAGAATGTTTTACATTTCTATATCTATCTATCTACCTATCTCTATATTTCTCTCTCTCTCTATATATATTTCTCTCTCTCTCTCTCTCTCTCTCTCTCTATATATATATCTCTATTTCTATATCTCAATATATATATATATATATATATATATATATATATATATCTATCTCTCTCTCTCTCTCTCTCTCTCTCTCTCTCTCTAGTTATATATATATATATATATATATATATATATATAGTTATATATATAGTTATATATATGTATATATATATATGTATATATATATATGTATATATATGTATGTGTATATATATATATGTATATGTATATATATGTATGTGTGTATATATATATATATATATATATATATATA
Organism: Aquarana catesbeiana; assembly: GCF_042186555.1. Lineage (NCBI taxonomy): Eukaryota > Metazoa > Chordata > Amphibia > Anura > Ranidae > Aquarana > Aquarana catesbeiana. The sequence goes on along the minus strand of NC_133333.1, from coordinate 168,382,084 downwards.
TATATATATGTATATATATATATATATATATATATATATATATATGTATACATGTATATATATGTGTATATGTATATATAGATATATATCTATAGATATGTAACGAGGTTTCTTAAAAGATCGTTTAAAACGATGAAAACAAAAATCGGATAGGAAGGAAAAGCACATGGAGCAATATACAAGGTAATAAACACAAGAGAAAAACACGACAAGTACTTACTTTTTTTAAGAACTTTCCGGATACGTCGGTATTGATCCGGCTCCCTGAGTTTCAGGTCAGACCATCTTTTTCGCAGTTGATCTTTGGAGCGCTGGACCCCAAAAGATGCCTGCAAAGTCTCCACGACCTTCGCCATTATTTTGGCCTTGCGCAAATTTGGCCGTGCGTACGGCCCATAATTGCCATCATAGTCGTCTTTGTGAAGAATGGCCACCATCTCCACCATCTCTTTAAAACTCATATTAGAGGCCTTAAATCTAGGCCTCATAGATTTCGCTGACGTTCCTGCCTCCGGGCTGTCTCCACTACCTGAGGTCGTCAACATTTCAGGTGTCTCCGCCATTCTTTAACTCCACTACGCGCCGTAACAAAAAATGGGCGGAGAACATGAGTTAAAATCGAACGTCAGGGGCGGGCGACGCAGGCGGAGTTTCACACATGCGTAGTGTATAAAGAGCCTTGCGCACGTGTCGTACGTACGTTCTGTGCGTCGAATTAGGGGGCGGAGAACATGAGTTAATTTCGAACGTCAGGGGCGGGCGACGCAGGCGGAGTTTCACACATGCGTAGTGTATAAAGAGCCTTGCGCACGTGTCGTACGTACGTTCTGTGCGTCGAATTAGGGGGCGGAGAACATGAGTTAATTTCGAACGTCAGGGGCGGGCGACGCAGGCGGAGTTTCACACATGCGTAGTGTATAAAGAGGGGCCTTGCGCACGTGTCGTACGTACGTTCTGTGGTAGGTGATAGTGGACCTGGACGTTACAAAACGAAGGTAATTTTAGATATTTTTTTTTTTTTTTTGGTTTTTATGGTCATGACTTTGTAGCAAGCGGCCTATATGGCTTGATAGATTGATGAGGCCTACATAGGGAGAAGATGATGAGGGGTTAGCCGAAACCTATAATAAAAGTGTTTTTTGTCTTGTGACTTCATCTTTTCCAGATATAATGAATCCCCTATTTAAGGATCCAGAGTTCCTTACATCTTTTATTTCCAAATATCGAGAGATGAGGAATTTGTGGGAGGTGAAACACCCTCAGTATTATGCTAAGCATGTGAGGAAGTCAACGCTGGAGAGACTTCTGGCCTTTGTCCAGGCGACCATCCCGGAAGCAACAATGGAGACATTGCTCAAGAAAATTGGGGTCTTGAGGAACATGTATAAGAGGGAGCATAAGAAGATCCAGGAATCAAGGAGATCAGGAGCATCAGCAGATGATGTTTATGTACCCAGGCTGTGGTACTACAATCAACTCCGTTTTCTGGATGACCAGAATGAAGCCAGGCCATCACTTTCAACCCTTCCCTCCACCCTTCCCTCCACCCTTCCCTCCACCCCAGCAGAGGCTGATGAGGAGCAAGCTGGGTCTTCCATCCTGGATGAACCAGATATGACCATCTGGAGTCAGGTAAATTATTTTAACAAATATTTACTGTACTAATATTAATGATGTTAACTGGATGTTATAATTGTCTAAAATAATTTGGCACTCAAAATTGGGTATACATATCAATTGACAGTAGTGGCTAAATATGTTTGGCACCTGCTTGAAATAATTAGGGTGTCTGATTAGACTCTTTTATTAAAGAGAAGTATTCACATTGAATTTGCTATTCATGAGAAGCAAACTGTGTGTCATTGATGAACCCCAAAAAATATACTCAAACTATTGTCCTTTTTTTATACACAGGATGAGTCCATCCAGGAGGAATGTGGGGAAAGTGGCAGGCAGGAGGAGACCGGGCCCATGGACAGCCTGGAGGAGGCCGGATTCACCATCATCCTGGAGGAGGCTGGGCCCAGTGTCAGGCAGGAGGTGGCTGCTCCCAGTGAGGTGGCTGCTCCCAGTGAGGTGGCTGGGCCAAGTGAGGTGGCTGGGCCAAGTGAGGTGGCTGGGCCCAGTAGGAGCCTGACCGAATCCCAAGTGCCTCCCCTCCACCTTCCCAAAAAAAGGGCCAGGAAGGGGATGGTCACACAGGACGCATCCCTGCGCCTCATGCAAGAGGCCACCCGTTTTTTAACAAGCCCCCCCGAAGCGGAAGAATCCTATGGCTGCTACTTAGCCAGCAGGCTTCTTCAGATGGATTGGGAGCAGCGCCTCATTTGTGAGCGCCTATTTGGGGAAACAATCCATAAGGGGCTGCAGGGCACGCTAACACAAAACACCCAACTACATGAGGCAGCCCCCCCTCCTCCTCCTCCTCCTCCTCCTCCTCCTCCTCCTCCTGCCACAACTGAAACACCAGAGCCACAGCCTCAAAAGAAGGCTACAGGGAAGGCTGCAGGGCAGCGTGGAGGAAAGGCTGCAGGGAAGAGAAGAAAATGATGACCTGGGTTCAGTCTGGTCTGACAGAAGACGCAGGCTGTTGTAGGACCACAGTCTGGGGACATCTAGATCATCTGCTGGTGCTGTTGATCTCTGGGATTCTTGGACCAGATTGTGCTCCCTCTTATATGGACTCCTCAAGATCCCAATTTTCTGGTACACCGACTTTTTCCAGCGTTGACTTCCTCTTTATTTTATTTTGACCATGAATAAATGGATATTTTTTGAGTTTAGCAAAAGACTTTATGTGTTTTCTTTGAAATCATTGATTTTACACACAATGTTAAATTAACAAGGGACAACAATCTCATTGAGTTTGAAAAAAAACACACCAAAAATACATTACTAATGTTAATAATGTTCAAGTGGTAAGTCTTGAAAATCAAAAAAATTACGTAACCAAAAACGGTGCTTTGGGTTAACTTTATCTAAAAACTAAAAAATAAACACTATAAAAAAAAAAAAATAATAATGGGTTCTTTGTGTTAACTTTACAAACCTAAAAAAAAAAAAAAAAAAAAAAAAAAAGGGGAAAAAGTATTATTAGTATGGAAACATTGTTTTAAAAAGGCATACTATATCATTCATGAGATCAAAGAGAAAAAGAATCCAGAAATCAGTTTGGGAGAACTCTGATTATGAACAGCAAAACACCTTCGTTCTTTAGAGCCTTCGTAAAGAAGAAATAAAATGCGCTGCATTGAACGATCACAGATTTTGCAGCGTGATGAATGTGCTACCTACAATACGAACACTAGTTTTACTAGACCGAGTGCTTCCGTTTAGTTTTTGCTTATGAGCATGCGTCGTTTTTTTGTCCGTCGGACTAGCATACAGACGAGCGGACTTCGGGGTCCGTCGTACTTACGACGTAAAGATTTGAAGCATGCTTCAAATCTAAAATCCGTCGGATTTTAGGCTAAAAAAGTCCGTTGAAAGTCCGGAGAAGCCCACACACGATCGGATTACCAGCCAGCTTTAGTCCGTCAGCGTCCGTTGGACTTTTGTAGACGAAAAGTCCGACCGTGTGTACGCGGCATAAGGCTTGGTTCTATGCTGATGCGGTTGCTGCGATTTTCAGGCGCGTTTTGCATTTTTAAACCCACATTTTTTGCATGCAGTTTTCATGTATTTTGCGTTTTTTTTTTTTTTTTTTCTTTTCCCTCTTTAACTGCATCCTTAACAACCAATTAGTCATCAGCTATCAGCGGGCTTCGCTGCTGACAACTGCATGTAACAAAAGAATTGCCAGCAAATACAAATTGGGAAAAAAATTGCGCGTGGTGCCCCCCCCCCACACACACACACACACACACACACACACGCCTCTTTTGGTGTCAAATATGTTTTTATTGACAATATCAAAGAATATTTATACACAAATATTGGTAGTCAGTTATTGATGACAAAGACATAACTGAGTATTTTTAGTCCAGTGTACAATGTTTGATTAGATCTTGTGTGAGAGGGGACCATCATCAACCAGCGATATTATATAGTAATGAATTGTCTATACAAACCTATAAATTAGTCTAGGAGAGACTATAACCACTGACTTTGAGGTCATATTAGGATTCAGGAAGGCGAGGATAAAGAAAAGAAAAGCGGGTGGAAAAAAGAAAAGAGGGATAGGATACAGGGGGGGGGGGGAGGGGCGTGGAGCAGACCTCGGCACGACAATGTATGCAATGAGTATTAAAGATGGATATTTGTGTCTAACCTTGAGTAGACAATAAGGTTTTCAGGGCGTCTGACGTAGAGTATTCAATCCAGATAAGCCATAGAGTTTTGAATTTATCAAAAGTATCGTTATCCATGGCCAACCTCTCTTCCATGCGCATAATGTCATTCATTGTCGACACCCATAAAGTAAGTGGGGGTCTAGTGGGGGTTTTCCAAAATAAAGGTATGATCTGCCTTGCAGCTGATAAAAAAAAGCGTAGAAGGGAGCGTTTCTGTGAGGTGATGGAACCAGGAAGCATAGACAGTAATGCAATTTCTGGGGAGGGTGGTAAGGGTTGATCATAGAGACTGCTGTAAATGGAAAAAACCTGGGACCAAAGTGGTTGAATAGATGAGCAGTCCCACCATATATGTAGGTAGCTTCCGTTTTCTGAGCCACACCTCCAACAGGAGGATGGGACAGAGGGGAAAATTTTGTTAAGGGATTGAGGGTCCTTGTACCATCGGGAAAGAAGCTTAAAATTTTTTTCCTGGGTATAACAGGATATTGAAGATTTATGCGTAAAGTAATATGATTTTTGCCAATCCTCTGAATGAAGTTCCTTTCCCAGCTCCGTGGACCACTTCTTGGTGTATGAAGGAGGTCGATTATATAGCAGTATATTTTGTATTGTGTATAAGGTGGAAAGTAAGTGTCTGGGAGTTTCCGTAGGAGAGCACAGTTGTTCGAATTCCGTTAAGGGTCTGTGGATTTGAGATGTAGAGAACAGGTCGGAGCAAAAGGAGGATATACAGAGGGCTGTGAGCCAATTACCCTGTGTGTTTGGAAGGATGGCTGCACCAGAGGTAGGGTTTACAAATGTTCTCGCCACGGGCCACATAGAGCGGGAATATGGGCCTATTGTGGTAGAGCCTTCGTCCTGAGGGAGTGCGGGATGGTCAAATAGGGAAGTGAGTGGCGAAGGGTCTGAGGATAGGAGAGTCTGTATGCCTTTCTTGTACCAAAAATGTAAAGCTGCAATCGTCAGTGGGGATGTAGAGGAGAGTGAATGTAAATGTCGTCCGTATCCCCAAAGCAAGGCCCTGAGATCTAAAGTGGATAAATCCTGTTCCACCATGGTGGACGCCTTGGGGAAAGGGCGAGGGAACCATTCTAGGACCCGGGATAACAGTGCAGCTCTATGGTATAGCTCATAGTCAGGTAGGCCCACTCCGCCTTGTATTTTGGGGTATGTGAGTAAGTTGTGACGAATGCGGGACATGCCATTTTGCCATATGAATCGTATGGACATAGAGCGAAGAGATGTGAAAAATTGTTTAGGGACCATAATAGGAACGGTTTGAAATAAATATAGTAATTTTAGTAGGGTGTCCATTTTCAATGTATTAATGCGCCCAAACCAAGGTAGTGTGGAGGGGTTCCATGAATCCAATTCTTTCCTAATCCGGGCTAGGAGGGGTATATAATTTAAGGCATAGAGGTCGGAGAGATTGGCAGGAATTGTGATCCCTAAATAAGAGATGCCTCTGGAACCCCATTGGAAGGGAAAATTAGTCTGTAGTTGGGTAAGGGTGGTACTGGGTAATGATATGTTTAAGGCCTCAGTCTTAGACATGTTCAGTTTGAAATTACTAAACTGTCCAAATCTGCGAAATTCGTGCATCAGGGAGGGTAGGGTAGTATGAGGTTGTTGTATGTAGACTAATAAATCATCTGCGTAAAGCGAAAGTTTATGTTGAGATGAGGGTGTCTGAATTCCTACTATAGATGTATTTTGTCTAATGGCCTGGGCCAAGTGTTCGATCACTAAAACAAAAAGAAGGGGAGACAGGGGGCAGCCCTGTCGTGTGCCGTTTGAAATCTGGAATGAAGCGGAGGAGGAACCGTTGACCAGGACTGACGCCGAGGGACGTGAGTATAGGGCCATGACTCTAGAGACAAAAGTGGAGCCAAGGCCTATCTGTTGCAAAGAGAGGCGTAAAAAGTCCCAGTTGACCCGGTCAAAGGCCTTCTCGGCATCAAACGAGAGCAGGCAAGCTTTTAGATTGTGTTTTCGGATATAGGAAATGAGGTGAATAGTTTTTGTGGTATTGTCCCTAGCTTCTCGGCCAGGTACAAATCCCACCTGGTCTTTATGTATGAGTGAAGGTAGGATAGGAGATAGGCGGTTAGCCAGGACTTTGGCGTAGAGCTTAATATCCAGGTTAAGGAGTGAAATGGGACGATAACTGCTACATTGAGAGGGGTCTTTGCCAGGTTTGGGTATTACTGAAATATTAGCTGCTAGTAGGTCTCTAGAGGGAAGATGGGTATCGTCTATAGAGTTAAATGCGCTAGTTAACAATGGGGACAGATGATGAGCAAAGGATTTATAGAATCTCGGGGAGAACCCATCGGGGCCTGGGCATTTACCATTTTTCAGGCTTTTGATAGCGGCAGTGAATTCCTCTGTTGTAAGGGGGTCGTCCATGGCAGATGTCTGTTCAGGGTTTAGATGTGGTAGAGCTGTGTCAGAGATGTAGTCCTGCATGGAGGATAGGTGTATGTCGTTAGTAGGGGTCGTCCCGTTTGAGGTGTGGAGATTGTATAAGTTTGAGTAGTATTGTTTAAATGCGTCAGAAATTCCATTGGGGTTATTAATTTTTCGTTGGTCAGATGTACAGATTTGTGGTATAGGTCGGCGTGGGGGGCGAGGATGAAGAACTCTCGCGAGGTGTTGTCCACATTTGTTAGCTAGAGTGTAATGTCGGTTACGTCCTCGGTCTCTGGCTATAAGGGAGTTAGCATCGAGTAGACGGAGCAGGTCTCTACGCGCATTAGATAGGTCGGTATATGTTGCAGGGTCTAAGTCTCGCTTATGTGTAACTTCAAGCCTTTTAATCTTAGATAAGAGACGTGAGATATCGGCCTTTCTGGCTTTTTTTAGCCAAGAGCCATGCTGGATTAGTGTCCCTCTAAGTACACATTTCAGAGCTTCCCATTTATTAAGGGGATTAGTATCATCTTGGTGGTGATCTGCAATAAAGTCACTAATCGTTTTTTCAACTGCTGCAACACATACCGAGTCAGTCAGTAGATTGTCATTAAGTCGCCACGAGGACCGGGTGCGGGATTTTGGTGGATGGGCTAGGTTGAGGTGTACGGGTGCGTGATCCGACCAGATGTCCTATGGAGGCCTTGAGTGGTATATTTAGTAATGATTGGGAGATTAGAAAGTAATCGATACGGCTATAGGATTTATGAGCTACTGAGTAACAACTGTAGTCTCTCTCTAGGGGATGTTGTATCCTCCATATGTCTACGAGCTGTGCTGAGTTTAAAAAGGATTTTATGTGTGTGAGAGTCGTGTGGGACATGGCTGACTTACCCGAAGAAGTGTCCATGGCTGGAGAAAGAGTTGTGTTGAGGTCACCACCTAAAATGACACAAGGACCCCCGAATGATAGCAATTTGTTTAGAACCTTGGACAGAAAGTTCCCTTGATCCTGGTTTGGTCCATAGACATTAGCCACTGTAAAGACAGAAGAATTAAATTTGAGTTTGAGGAATAAATAACGCCCTAGTGGATCTATTAGGGAATCTAAGACTTCTGGGTGGAACGATTTATGAAAGGCTATAGATACCCCTTTGGATTTTGCATGAGGGTTCGTACTGTGGAACCATTGGGGAAAATGAGGGTTTTTAAGGGGTGGAATCTCTGAACCCCGGAAATGCGTCTCTTGTAGGAGCAGGATTTTAGTTTTAGTCTTATGAAAGTGTTATAACACCTGGCTTCTTTTTTCGGGGGTATTAAAGCCTCTACAGTTATAGGACGATAAGGTTAGATGCTCAAGTGAAGACATAATAGGAGTGAGGAGAGGCAACAGTATATGTTAATAACATTCGTGCCGAGGTCCATCCAGTCCAGGAATAGGGGAGTGAAGTATGTGGGTAGGTAGGGGAAGAAAAAAAGGTGGGAGAGGAGTGAGGAAAAGGGAGGGAGGAAGTAAGAGAGAAAAATAGGTAAAAAAATAAGCCACTAGGTGGCAGCATTAAGTAATCCTTTGAATGTAGAAACATTTCTATAAAGTGCTTATAAACTAATATCAGTAAAGTGCGCAAACAGGCACTACAAGTCCTAAGGGGGGGGATGTGGTGAGCACCTAGAGTGCCTCCCGGTCCCGGGGCCCACGGGGGGAGCAAAAACTGGTGTAAACATTATATAACCATCAATTTGTTATCATAAGGTAACCTTGTAAGAACATATAGGTAATAACTTGTCACATATAACGTATATACCCCCACCCCCTTCCACATACATCAGAAAAAAACATGGAAGCATTTCTATAAGGCTATCGTATATTAATTCGTAGTCAAGAACGAGTTTTATTATGGGTGGGGAGGGATAAGCCATAATTATAGAACCCGTCCGCCCTAGCCTTGTCCCCAGAAAAAAAGAAAACAATGAAAATGTAGACAATAGAGAAAAAATTTGAAAGGATCATCCTGAAAAGGACATCCAACTAGGATAATGTGAGGGGACAAAAAGGCATCTGCAAAAATGATGATGCGAAAAAAATAAAGGAGGGGGGGGGGTGTTGGATCTGTAACACTGTTAGTGTAGTAGACAGGTAGGTAGCCCAGGGAAATCTTTACCACTTAAAAGTGGTTCAAGGGTAGACGGCCTGCACCGCTTCCTATTCTTTCCCTCCTTGAGGGAAAGAAAAAAAAAAGAAGAGATAAAAAAAAAAAAAGGAAACAATACAATAGTCACGGTGGCAGGGTAAAGATGTGGTGTCTGCAGGGCCTAGAGACCAGTCAGCCGTCTGGAGACTTCTGAGGGGAGCTTCAGGGTCGCTTGTTCTTGCTCGCTTTCTGCCATTGTGTGTGGAATGGAAGTCCCGGAGTAGCAGAAGGAAGGGGCCAGTCTGGCAGTGAGATCTGGGGTAACTCCAGAGTGCTCAGGAACCTTGGTAGATCTCCTAATGTGCGGAAAAGGGCCGTTTTGCCTTCATGATGAACCCGTAATTGAAAAGGGAACCGCCATTGATATTTGATCTTTCTTTCCTGAAGAACAGATGTAATCGGTTTAAGTGCACGCCGCATGGCCAGAGTTTGGCGCGACAGGTCAGGCAGCAGCATTACTGGGGTATCATTCAGCCGAATGGAGTCCTGTGTGCTGGCTGCTTTCATGATCTCCTCTTTAACTTTATAAAAGTGCACCCTGCAGAGCGTGTCCCGAACAAAGGAAGAATCAGAACTATGCGGGCCTGAGGTTCTGTGAACTCTGTCCAGCTCAATAGGGGTATCTTTGGGTTGCTGCAGGATTTGGTTAAATATAGCAGTGACTGCTCCGTGCAAATCATTGTGATCTATGGTTTCTGGTATGCCACGGATTCTAATATTGTTCCGTCTGCTACGGTTTTCGATGTCATCTTGGTGGTACATGAGCTGTTGTAGTATGTTAATGTGGGTATTAAGGATCTCTTCATGGGACTGTAATGTATTGCACATACCATCAGTGGTATTTTCTACATCCTTCATTCTAGTCCCTAGATCCCTCTTGAGCTCAGCAATCTCTTTCCTGTATGACTTCTCCATGCGGGAGACATAATGTTCAAAGTCAGTTTTAGTAGGTAAAGAGTGGAGGTAGGCATGCATGGATCGCATCTGCGACTCCATGTCCCATCCGTCCCCGGAGCATAGGGAGGCCTGGGAGAGGCTTTGGGGGCTGTGTGGGTGGTATAGTGGGGGCTCCAGATCCGTGAGGGAGACTGAGCGGCCTCTGGACAGTACCTGTTCGGCGTCTGCATGTGTTGAGCGGGCCGGAGACGGAGGCGCCGCCGCCATCTTGGAGGCTCTCTGGCTCTGGTAGGCCGCGGAGGAACGGGTCACAAAATTCCCCAAATCTCCCTGTGTCCGGTCACCGGCAGGCTTCGAGTGGTCGCTGGGCTTTCCTTTACCCATCAGGACGTTTTTGGTAGCTGGATGGGTGATGGTAAAGGAGATAGAGCCCCGTGGAGATCGTCAGGACCGGGAGCTGCCGCGATGTGCGTCCTACAGCTCCATGCGCTAAGCCACGCCCCCCACACGCCTCTTTTGGATCTGGTGTGGATTTGGAGGGAAACCCCACACCAAAATTAATGTTAAAAAAATGGAGATAAGGGCCTCCTCCCCACAACTCTGGGTGGTGGTTGTGGGGGTCTGCGGGCAGGGGGCTTATCGGGATCTGAAAGGCTGGGATCTCTGGGGGCCCCCTTGTTAAAGGGGGCTTCCAAGTTCCGATAAGCCCCCTGCTTACAGACCCTCCACAACCACCACCCAGAGTTGTGGGGAAGAGGCCCTTGTCCCTATTAACAGAGCTCACTCATCCCCTCCCTTTCCTGACCTGCCAGACTGCATGCTCAGATAAGGATCTGGTATGGATTTGGGGGATTTTTTCAGACTTTTTATTGCCAGTGTTCTTTTGAAAAGTGCATCCTGTTGGATAATGCCTCTGACGATCTGTGCATGTGCAGTATGCAACGTCACTGCAGCTGATATGTTAATCAGCTGGTGTGACGACACTGTGCATGCGCAGATCACCATAGGCATTATCCGACGAGATGCAAAGGGAGAATGTAATCATGTAATACACCGAAATCCACCTGTCACATGATCGTTCGATTCTCCCGTATGAGCAGAGAGGTAGGCAGAATCTGACGATTACATTCTCCCTTTGCAGATCATCGGATAATGCCTCCGACGATCTGTGCATGTGCAGTGTTGACGTCACGCCAGCTAATCAACATATCAGCTGGAGTGCCGTTGTGTCCTGTGAATGCGCAGATTATCAGAGACATTATCCGACAGGCATGCACTATTCAATAGAACACCGGCAAGGTTCTTTTTTTCTTTAACATTCATCTGTCAGTGGGGAAGCCCGCTGCCAGCTGATGACTCATTGGTTGTTGAGGAGGCGGCAGCCGGCCCGCTCCTTAGCAACCGGCTATACACAGTGTGTTAAAGAGAAAATAAATGCCAGATGACAAAAAAATGCAAAACGCAACACTTGCGTTTTTGGTGTGGCTCCATTGAAGTCTATTAAACAAAAAACCTAATCTGCTGGGGGAAAACTCCCCTGACTCTTTCCCAAAAATGCAACGCCACAAAATGCACAGATGTGAACTACTTACATCGGAAACCATGTTAAATGGACTGTAGTGGGTTTCTGCAAAACGCACCAAAAAGCGCTTATAGGTGTGAGTGCAGGGTAAATGAGGAAAAATCCAAAATGTCAGAGTTGTCCATAGAACAAGCGGTGAGGGGAAATGTTCTAATGAGGACACTGGGCACAAGCTATCTAAGAGCGGAATTCTCCTACGTTTGTGAGATTTTCCTAACTTCCTGTTGAATTTCTGGAACAGGAAGTGAAGGGAAATTTTCGCCAATGGTATGCAAAAAGTGAAAGGTAAACCAGCAAAGATAATAACCCTTCCCTATTTAAAGAACATGGCCATGCACACACTTCTAAATACCCCTTGGGGCTTGTTTACAGCTGCTTTGCTGCTTGAAAAACGATCTGCATTCAGGTTGCTCTTTAGAGAGTAATAGCAGTCACTGAGGAGGTGTTGTATCACCTCCTTTATTAACCCCCTAATGGTGGCCATACCCAAAAATCAATATGTGTGTGTCACCGGCGCAAAAAACTTTTGCTTAATTGCCCTTATTAACCCCTGTTAGAGTTGCTGCATTCAAAAAAACCATTCAATGGAATGGACTAGAGATTATGATTATTGTGTGTGAGTGCGCTACTCTTTTACCATACACCACTCATATTTGTACATTACTTTCCTGATTACTGTGCAATAAAGAAATTAAAAAATTACAAAAAATCTCCCCTCCAAGTGTTAAATTCAACTTAACAATACGCTAAGCATAAATCACCAATTTATATATCAACATTGCTGACATGCAAAATATATATCACAAAAGTCCTTGTGCAAAAAAATGTGCAAATTCTTCTCTTAATGTGCTGCTGTGTATCTTCTATTTTCATTTGTGACTTAGTGACACACCACCACCTTTTAGATCGGCCACTCACCAGATATTTCTTTTAGGATACGCCTTTGGTTCATTAATGGGATAACCACTCCACCTTATTATCGTTCCCCACCGGCTATGCTTGTACACTTTTGTATTTTATGATAATAAATAGTTTTAAACGCATTGTGCAATGATCGTTGTCCATATACTTTACATGAGGAATATCAAAGCTCAAGCATAGCCGGTGGGGAACGATAATAAGGTGGAGTGGTTATCCCATTAATGAACCAAAGGCGTATCCTAAAAGAAATATCTGGTGAGTGGCCGATCTAGAAGGTGGTGGTGTGTTACTAAGTCACAAATGAAAATAGAAGATACACTGCAGCACATTAAGAGAAGAATTTGCACATTTTTTTTGCACAAGGACTTTTGTGATATATATTTTGCATGTCAGCAATGTTGATATATAAATTGGTGATTTATGCTTAGCGTATTGTTAAGTGGAATTTAACACTTGGATGGGAGATTTTTTGTAATTTTTTAATTTCTTTATTGCACAATAATCAGGAAAGTAATGTACAAATATGAGTGGTGTATGGTAAAAGAGTAGCGCACTCACACACAATAATCATACCCAAAAATCGTTTGAAAATCTGTAATTTGGACAGTTTGTTCGTTTATCGTCTAGTTAATGGGCACAAATCAAAAATCAGTTGTGATGTTTTTGAGCTGTAAAATCGAAGGAAAAGTTTGGAAAACTTTGGCCGAACGGACGGTAAATTGAAAGGTTAATGTGTTTCTCGCCCGAACAGTTTGCACTTGGTTTAGGTGACAAAACGAACAAAAAATGTATCAATTTATGTCAGTTGAACAATTTATTGATCAAATTTCGGTCATTATACGATGGCAAAATCATTTGCTCTCACGACCATGTGTTCGTTTTTCAAAAACTTGTTTGATTTTTTTCGACAGGTGTATGGCTAGCATAAGTACCAGACAACTGCACTTGTGGTGCGTGGTTGTAGCACAGCCCCATTCACTTGACCGGTCAAGCCAAGTCAAGGCGGACGGTACCGCCTGCTGAGTGTGAAAATTCCTGCCATGACTGCGGCATGTGTACATCCCAACCACTGCCTCTGCAGCAAACGGGGGTGGTTGTTGTGTGGCAGTAAAAATGTGACCCATCCGTGGGCATAAAAGCATTTCATGATTATAGCCCAGTGTGCTTTATATTTAACACTATTTCAAAACATAAAGTTGTCGAGGATGGCGTTTGGGGTCAAGAGCTAGCACAGCTCAAAACATTCAGCGACCAACTAACTGTATTTTCCTCCAATAAAACAGCGGACACTGCAAGCTTCCGGTCGTTTGGCTGAATTTTATTGTGACAGAACCGCGGTCATGAAAGCATTTCACGATTATAGCCCAGTATGCTTTATATTTAACACTATTTCAAAATATCAATTTGTCGAGGATGGTGTTTGTCGACAAGAGCTAGCACAGCTCAAAACATTCAGCAACCAACTGTATTTCTTTCCAATAAAATGGCGGACACTGCAGGCAGGCTGCCGACTGTTCGAATGAACTTTATTGTGCACAAAAAAAAAAAAAAAACACCAACATTGTCTCTGCATCGTGCTGTGCTGCGCCGGAAGTGACGTCCGGTTTGTGAGCCGGGAGGCTTCCCTGTACGGAGGTGGTTCGTTGTGACTAGAGCTCGGCTGGCTGGGAGGAAAGCGTTCGTATAAGAGGGGTAAGAGACGGTTTATAAAACGTGTAGTTCGGTTCCTTACACCGGCCTTGTACGTGTGGAAGGCGGGCTGAGCCACACCATGTGACCGGTGTGTAGGCGGGAGAGCTCTCCGCTCAGTGTGTCCGGCCACATCCGTATTGCTGGGTGACCGAGGCCGGCCTTTGTATTCTTGGCTTAGCTGAGGCTGTATGGACGCGTTCCTGATTGACACAGACCACCAATCCCCATAATCCTTCCAACCTGCCTCACATCAGGCCTGTGGCCCCTGCCTCGTATTGGGCCCCTGCCGGGTGGTAGTCTGTGTTTGGTGCTTACATAGGAATTCAGGGTCTAGTAGTAGAAGGTTGGGTGAAGTTCTGTCCATTATAATGGACCTCACTGAGAGAAGATCGAATGGGGCACCAGTGAAATCAGGGGGCTGTAGGGGACACCAATCTACAAGCACTGATTTATAATGATTGGAATCGCTGTGAAAGCGGTGCACTCCCGCAGTCTCTTGCCGTTGTTCTGCCGAGAAAGTTCCCCTCGGCGGATAAGGACCCCCCTCTACTGCGCAGGCGCAGCGCTTGCGCAGTAGGAGCTGGCGGAAATAGCCGAAGCCAAATAGAATAGAAATCAGCTGTACACGGTGCCTGTAGGAGGGCCCCTCGCGGGCTCACCACGCTTCGGGCACAGCCACGCTGCGCTCGGCACTTTTTTTATTCTCCCTCTAGGTCCACTTGGATGGTGGAGCTTGAACCTGGACCCAGGGCGCAGGCGCCGTGTACAGCTGCTTGAAGTTTTTCAGCTTCGGCTATTTTCGGCGGCTCCTAGTCATTCGTATTGCGCAAGCGCAGTACAGGGGGGTCCTTATCTGCCGGGGGAACTTTCTCAGCAAGACACCGGCACTGGTAGCATGTCCACCGTCGGCTCCTGTAGCTTTTTTAATAAGCGGCCCACCTTTTTAAAGTGGAAGTAACCCCCCCCCCCCCCTTTCGTTTTCAGCCAAGGAAGCTGCCATCTTGGCCTCTGTTTTATTCTTCAACTCCCATGATCCTGCACATGTGATCAGCACAACCAATGTGACAGCATTCCTGGCATGTGCAGGGAATGTAATTGTTTTTGATGGGTTTACTTCTGCTTTAAAGTGGAACTTTACCCATGACAACTTGATAAAAAAACATTATTCCTTAGCAAGGAATAGAGACCTACAATTGATCGTTAAAAAAATTGCGATCTCGATTCAACCCCCATCGCGATCCTAATCCGGTATTTCCACAATTCATGTAACAAGTGCAGAGCTGTTCTCTGCTCAGAGCTGTCAAAAGCAGCTGGCAAAGTTTATCACAATATTGCTCAGTGATAAAAAGAAACATATCATTTGGTTCTTTTAGATCAAAGGTATGATCTAAATGAGGGCAGATTAACTAAAAATAGAAGTATGTGGTGTTTTTTTGTTTGTTTTGTTTTTTTTCAGTTTCATACTTACCTAGGTGGATGCAGCATCGGTCCCCCGGCGCCTCTGCACTGAGAACCGAGCGATCGAATATCGCCAATGGCTCGGTTCTCTCGGCTCCCCGAGCAGAGAACTGCTGACTGTCAATCAGCAGCTCTCCACTCTACCCCTGGCGGATTCAGACTTTATTGTTGGGATGACGCAGTGCCTGGTCTGATTTCTGTGACGTCAGCAGAGAGACTTCAGACCGCTCTCTGCTGAAAATAGGTCACAGGAGTGCAAAACTAATTGCACTCCTGTAATCCATAGGAGAAGCCCAGCCAAACGAGCTCAGGCTGGACTTCTCCTTTAAGGACTAAGCCTTTTTCTGACACTTGTTGCTTGCAAGTTAAAGGGGTTGTAAAGGTAAAAATTTTTTCACCTTAATGCATTCTATGCATTAAGGTGAAAAAACTTTTGACAGTACCGCCGCCCCCAGCCCCCCCGTTTTACTTACCTGACGCCTCGAATCTTCGCTCCTCGTCCTCGTCAGCTTCATTGCAGCTCAGCCTGGTCGCTGATTGGCTGCAGTGGATGGATTGAAAGCAGCGCAGCCATTGGCTCGCGCTGCTGTCAATCACATCCGATGACGCGGGGGGCGGGGCCGAGTGATACAGCGAGCGGCTATAGCCGCCAGCTGTATCACGGGAGCGCGCCCGCAAGCACTCACCACCGTGCGAGGGAGCTCGCATGAAGGTGGTAAATGCTTGCGGGGAGGAGCTGAAACAGCCGCCGAGGGACCCCAGAAGACCAGGTTCGGGGCCACTCTGTGCAGAACGAGCTGCACAGTGAAGGTAAGTATAACATGTTTGTTATTTTAAAAAAAAAAAAAAAACAACTTTACAACCCCTTTAAAATCAGTATTTTTTGCTAGAAAGTAACTTCGAACCCCCAAATCTTATTTTTTTTTTTTTTTTATAGCAGAGACCCTAGAGAATAAAATGGTGGTCGTTGCAATATTTTATGTCACACTGTATTTGCGCATCGGTCTTTCAAACGCAATTTTAGGGGGGAAAAAAATACACTTCAATGAATTAAAAAAAAAAGAAAAAGTTGGCACCAATTTTTTTGTATATGAAAGATGATGTTACGCCGAGAATCGTGATCTATATTCTAAGCAAAAAATTTGTGATTCTCATTTTATCCAGAATCGTGCAGCTCTAACCTATAGGTAAGCCTATAATAAGGCTTACCTATAGATACTATAAATATCTCCTAATCGTGCGCCGTTTAGGAGATATTTACTGTATACGCAGCCAATTATGTCATTGGCGCATGCGCTGTGAAGGAACAGCCACCTGTGCCGTTTCTTCAAAGCAATGTGCCGTGACTGGCGGCTCCCATGTGCAGGAGTGACGTCATGTGGCTGCGGCCTCCAGTGGGGACGGCGAGGGCTTAATTTGCAGGTAAGTTTAACATAATGTGCTAGTATGCAATGCATACTAGCACATTATGTCCTTACTTTTGCAGGTTATAAAAAAAAAAAAAAGGCCTTTTACTTCCTCTTTAGGTCTCATGCACACTGGACGTTTTTTGGTGGTTTTAAAGGAGCTGTTTTTGTCAGGTGTTTTTTCTACAGTCATTAAACTCTCCATCATGTTATCCTATGTGTCCATGCACACACAGGCTGTTTTCAGCAGTTTTGGACAGTGGCGTTTTTGAGCAGTAAAAAAATCCAAAACTAGTGGGTTCTGAGAGACGTTTTTCATCTGTAAAAACGCTCTAACGCTGATAAACGTCGATAAACGCTCAAAAACGTTGCTCACCAGCGTTTTTTAATGTTTTTGATCCATTGAAAGAGAAAAAAAAACGCTAACGCAGAAAAACGCTAAAAAACGCTATTGCAAAAATGTTGAATAAAAGTTGAAAAACTCACTGCAAAGCTACTAGCGTTTTTATAACGTTATTTTAACGTCCAGTGTGCATGAGGCCTTAAAGTGGAACTTTACCCATGACAACTTGATAAAAAATAATTTTCTTTAGCAAAGATCATACATTGCACATGAACAATTCTGCTACCAAAGTTAGTGTGTGTTGTAAATTGCTCCAGCATTGTTCCAGTTTCTTCTTGCTGGAGGCTGCCATTTTGTTGAAGACCAGAGCCCCGAATAGCAGTAAATCATAAAGTGGAACTAAATCCATCAATTTAACAGTTTCAAAAACAAGTAAATTCCTGAATTGCTGGAAATGTAACTGTCACATTTTGATTGTATCCTCAACCAAACGGTCAAACATCAAATGGCTGGTGTCATAACTGATCACATATGCAGCACCATGGCAGTTGCAGATTCCTCAACTGTAAAGGATAGGAGGATTTAATTCCATTTTAAGGCTGTTGGCAGATCGGCCTCTACAAATTCAGCAATGCTTAAAAATACAGCGCAACTGAGCATGTGCGGAGTAGGGTGAGACGGTGTATTACTGGGTTTTAAATAGTATAGGCACTTATTTTTATTATTTTACAAGGCTATACTTGGAGTGATCTAGCAGGACTTAAAGTGGAACTTTAGTCAGAAAATGAAGTCCGGCTATTTCACTTCAGGCTGGCTATGTAATGTTAAACATTAAAAATACGTCTCTACTGTATAAAATCCAGTAATACACAGTCTCACCCTGCTCTGCATATGCTCAGTTGCTCTCCATTTTAGGCATTGTTGGGCACTGCTGGGTTTGTAGAGGCCCATCTGCTGACAGCCTTAAAGCAGAATGAAACCCTCTTATCCTTTACAGCCAAGGAAACTGCTTCTGTTTAACCACCTGCTTACTGGGCACTTAAACCCCCCTCCTATCCAGACCAATTTTCAGGTTTCAGCGCTGACGCACTTTGAATGACAATTGCGCGGTCATACAACACTTTACCCAAATTAAATTTTTATCATTTTTTCCCCACAAATAGAGCTTTCTTTTGGTGGTATTTGATCACCTCTGCGGTTTTTATTTTTTGTTAAAAAAATGTAAAAAAAAATATATTTTTTAATATAAAAATTAAAACAGGTAATTTTTCTCCTTCATTGATGTACGCTGATGAGGCGGCACTGATGGGTACTGATGGGCGGCAGTGATGGGCACTGATGGGTGGCAATAATGGGCACTGATCTGTTACACTGATAGGCAGCACTGTTAGGTGGCACTGATTGGCACTACTGGTGGGCACTGTTAGCTGGCAAAGATGAGGCAGATGTGCCTCTTCCACTTTGGGACCGATGTCCCTCTCATCTGAGCCGGTGATCGTCTTTTTTTTCTACTCATGCTATCAGTGTGAGTAGAAAAAAAAAACGATTACCGATCTTTTGTTTACATCATGTGATTAGCTGTCATTGGCTGACAGCTGATCAAATGATAAGGGGCTGGGACCGGCCCCTTACTTGGATCGGTCATCAGCCGAGTCTCAGTGACTCGGTGATCAGAGCGCATGCACAGGGGAGGCCGTCATATGACGGCCTCCCGGGAATTCAGGTCCGCGCTGTGGCCGTCATTCGGCCATAGCGCGGATGGCAAGTGGTTAAACCACAGTAAGGCCCATTTCACACTTGTGTGACTTTTTCTGCGACTTTGGACATCAGTTGCATGACAAGTCGTACCCCATTATAACCATTCATATCTGTGCGACTTCTCGAGTTGAGGTCCATAGACCTCAGGTTTACACAGGAATTTCCTGAAATTGTGTGAAAGGGGCCTAATATATTTAAACTGTAACTGCCATGGCGCTGCACATGTGATCAGTTATGACACCAGCCATTTGTTGGTTTGATCGTTTGGTTTAGGACAGAAGCAAATGTGACAGTTAGCAATCCCGGCATTCCAGGAATGTAACCATTAAATCGATGGGTTTAGTTCCACTTTATGATTTACTGCTGTTTGGGGGCTCTGGGCTTCAGCAAAGTGGCAGCCTCAAGCAAGAAGCAAGTTGTGTGAAACACTTGGTTACAGTGACAGAAAAAGAGGAAAAATCTTTTGAAAGGAGCGCCAGATAGTGGTAAACTCCAACAGGTTCTAATTCATCCTGTGACTGAACATATGCAGGTGTCTGACCATCTTTCTGGAATTATATGCCGTTTAAAGTGATTGTAAAGTCTTTTTTTAATAACAAACACAATATACTTACCAGCTCTGTGCAATTACATTGCTCAGGGCAGCCCCAATCCTCCTCTTCTCAAGTCCCCTGAGAGAGAGCGCTGCTACAGATGTGCACAGGACTGGATCATTTGAGGACTCGGGTAAGTATAAGGGGGGGTGGTTGTGGTGAGGGGATGATACTGTTACCTAATACATTTTTTACCTTAATGCAGGGAATGCATTAGGGTAAAAAAATGTTTAGGCTTTAGAACCACTTTTTTAAATGCAGCCAATTTGTATTTATTATTTAAAGAGCGCTGATGATTTCCTCAGGTTTTATCAGTTTGTGATCCCATTGAGAAGAATTTCCCTCCTGCCCTTCCTGCGCCCTCTTTCAGTACTCTACACACCCTGGAACAGAGGTAAAGTTGTCCCCTGAACACAAAATAGCGGATGGCCATAATAACATTGCCAGACGTTCTACCACTTCCCCACTCTATTAGAGATATTTTATATGTTCTCTTATGGGGGGGTGTTCTTATCACTTCTTACTCCTGATAGAAAGTGAGAGAACATATAGGCGGATTAATATAGACACACATCGGGGATTGGACTGCCTTTAGCGGTGACCAGAGATATGAGGATGGCCAGAGTCCGGCTCCTATGTCTGCCTAACAGGCGGGGCACTGCAGACGACACACCCAGCTAGGTCTTTCCTGTGTGCTGCACATGTGACAGTCCAGACTCCACCCTCCCTCCAGACTCCACCCTCCCCCTCAGTGTTGTTTTATCTTTTTATGTGATAACACTGAAGAAATGACACTTTGCTACAATGTAAAGTAGTGAGTGTACAGCTTGTATAACAGTGTAAATTTGCTGTCCCCTCAAAATACTCAATGCACCACTGGCAACAAAAGTGAGTACACCCCTAAGTGAAAATGTCCAAATTGGGCCCAATTAGCCATTAATGTCTAAACCACTGGCAACATAAGTGAGTACACCCCTAAGTGAAAATGACCATGCTGCACATACAGTAGGGATCAGATGATGTCAGTCTGGTTTATACACGTTAGGCCCCATTCACACCTGTGCATTCCAGGAATGTGCAAAAAAAAAAACACCTGAGCAGCGCACTACACACTTGCAGTTCCAATATTTCTTAGGCCCCATTCATCCATGGCATAGGGTGCTTGCACGTTTTTGCATATCATGTTTTGGGCAGACCATTCACTTGAATAGGCTACCCTACACAAGACAAATGCACCAATGAAGCTCCTACACCCGTAGAGCTTCACACTTTTTAAAACACACGTTTTTGGAGCCTTTGTAGTGCATAAAAACACACATCGGCTGACCATGTTTGGGGTGCCATTAAAAATTTATGAATTAAGAATCAACAGCACCACAAGCGCATTTTGAGCATTCCAAAAACACAGGTTTCTGTGTGCATTTGTGGAACAGACCAAAGTGAATGGGGCCTTAATGACACCCCAAACACTGTCAGACACGGGAAGCTCAATGCACGAAAAGGTGCAAGAACTTCTTTGATATGCGTAGGACAGCCCATTCAAGTGAATGGGCTACACTCACGCATAAAACGTGAAAAACACGCATTCACCCAATGCTAGGTGTGAATGGGTCCTTATCTCAACATATTTCTGAGCACTCACTCTGCTCCTTCATCAGGAAAATGGGTTTAACTACTTCACTCCCATAGCGTATTTTTTGCACATATTTAAAACATAATTTTAGGCCGGAAGATTACCTAAATCCCCCAAAACATTGCATTTTTTCTCAGAGCAGACTACCTGGAAAATAAAATGGTGGTAGTTCTAATACAACATTAACACAAAGGTTTATGAAACTATTTCAGTAAAAAAATAAACTAACATTAGTTTTAGGGGGCACATAGAAAACAAATATAAAACATGTCAAGTCTTAAAATTGCAGGCACCCGCAAACCAGCAACAAACTTCAGTACCCTATATTTTTCATTGGCAACGCGTGCCGTACTCCCCCCACTTTGTGCAAATCGCTTGCTATGGGGGCACTCATGCATGCTCATTCCCGAGCCGGCTCTATGTGTCCATAAGACACCACCCCCTAGCTCTGTCCTCATTGGCTGTGATTGACTTAAATGTATTAACTCTTGTTTACCTGGTTCCGGGTCCTGCACAGTTAAGGTACTCACCCACCCAGCAGATTCAGCATTGTCTTGCTGTGATCTGCTCTCTTCTGCCTTTGCTCAGTACCGCACCACCATCGGAAAGTTTTTGCCTTCATGCACAGAATACATGAGGGGTATGGGAATCTAAAAAAAATCATACTCCCCTAGATGCTACAGCACTGATCCCAGCTGTATCTGTCCCCCGCTGGCTCTACCCCTGGGAACTAAGCCATCAAACGCCGATGATCGCTCAGTTTTTCCTCTTCGCTCTGAGCAGAGAGCCGTAACTGTCAGTCACCAGCTCTCTGCTCTGCCTCTCCAGCGCTCACTGGAGCACTGAGCTGTGGAGGTGCGGGAGCAGCTGGCTCAGGCTTACTGGATTTTGCTGAGCCAGCTGCCAGTCCTGGCAGTAAAATCGGGATCTTTCCCGAGCCTGGACCTGCTGAGTGATGGCTTTAGCCTGCTGTTTGCTAAAAAAGGGTCACAAGAGTGGAGAACAAACTATACTCTTGTGATCCATAGAAATACAGCCAAAATAACTAAGGTAAAAAACCTTGAGCCTTGATAACCACTTCAAAGCATAATTTAACCCCAAAGCAAAAATGATTATATTGCAGGTCAACTGTCCTCAGATGTGGTGACTGCTTAGTTTTGCTTTTTTTAGGTTTTTCCCTTTTCTCCTGGCGATCCTACTGTTGTTTTTCAACCTACTTCAACTGAATAATCTTTTCAGCATTTGGGTTCAGACAAACCATTTAACACTGACAGGGTCGCTTGCAATGATCAGCATTATTAGTTTATGTAAAACCTTTATCCCAAAAGAACAAAACTGTAACTGTCTAAAAAGTGTTAGCTAGAGTTCCGCTTGAATTTGTAAGTCAAATCCATCTAAATCTACTAGTTTAACTCTACCCTCTCTCCAGACCTATAATGCTGCTGTCCAAGGGTGTCTTCATGTCTCCAGTGCAATGGAACCGTTCTAATCGGAGCGACTCAAGTTAGAAAAAGGTTCCTGTGCCATTTGGGGCGACTTCAGAGTGTCTTGCATTGAATTCTATTACCGAAGTCATTTGCAAGCCGCGCTGTGCGGGGCGGCTTCAGAGTTGGGTGACTTTGTGAACCATGACCATGACTAAGACTGGCCAGGTCACTGAGTAAAAATAAAGGAAAGAAAACGAATGCAGCGACCCCATATAAGACTTGGTAATTTACAAAAGTATAACGAAAGGCTTTTTTTAGGAGAGTGGAGAAGCATTAGAACATCTGTCAGGTTCTTATTGCTTTCGGTGTCCCTGTTGGGGATATTCACACTCTATATTTTTCCTGTAACAGAAAATCCCAAATTTTGGGTTGTCACCAGAAAAGGAATAGAGGGAAAATCTTCCAATGGGAACACAAAGAATAGTGATAGCGGAAAACAGACCAAGTGGTCATCCCCACTCTCCCTTGCACACACACACTTTCTAGGCTGGAAGTCTGTTCCAAGCATCCATTGCTATTTAAGTAAAATAATACTTTGTTAGTTTTGAAGTTTCCTCCAGCTACCTTTAAGGGCTTGTCCTTCAGCATTTGGATCGCTTTTTAGGGAGCATGTGACAGGAGGTGTTGTATCACCACCTGTTGTAGCCCCTTGATCCCTGCACTAGCATGCCTCAACTGCGTGCATTGGTTGCAAGTCACTTGCAGAGAGGTCCCCATCACTTGAATGGGTTGCGTTCAGGGGGTGCTACACCTACTGAAAGCGACGGGGGAGTATAATTCCTACAGCATGGCAAAACATCGTGAACACCCCTGGCCCTGCCTCTGCAATTAAAGGGGCTAGTGGTTTGGGGGCAATAAAAGTGCAGCTCACCCGCAGGGCTTTACCGTTAATTTGAACGAGCCCCAAAAGTCAATTGTAAAGCTAAATGCAATGTGTTTTTGTTATAAATGTATTATTTAATATGTGCATGGGATTGCTTAAATAACACATGATGATAATAATGTGAAGTTTATTTTCTATAAATTATTCCAACTCAAACAATCAGAAATACAGTATAATGTAACTAAATGTATCACAATCCATAAAATGATACTTTTTGGGACCATCCAGTGTCCACATAGTAACAGTGCTGCTAGAGAAAAGTTGCAATAGCCTTATTAAAGGAATCATAAAAAAATAGAGGCTGCCCTTTGTAGTTAATGGTGATCGCCACAATTTTGCAGTGGGATGTGCCACCCCCTGATAGACTTGCTAGAAATCTGGCAATGACTGCATTGCTGTTTTGTTTCCCCTCACACCAGATAACTAAGTATTATCAGGACAATGACGCTTGCTTTCACTGCCACTTTCCTGCTACCACTCTGGACCTTGTTTTAAGCCAATTATGTGAAACGAGTGGACAGATCTGAAAGGTTTAAGAAAAGTCAGTAGTCCTAGCTTGTTCTGGGTAAATGATTTGAAGTATAGAACAGGTGCCAGCCAGACAACTAGCATTATCAGAAGAGGTGAATTATGGTAACTTATTTTTCCCTCCTTGACAGGTTTCCTACAAAAAATAAATTCAGTTTTAGTGACGTTGTTCTTTAATGTTCAGAGCAAAAGCTAACTGCATTAATTTGTTTTGCAGATTGATCCACTCCAAATGGGGGATGAAAAAGACACCTGGAAGGTAAAAACACTGGATGAGATTTTGCAAGAAAAAAAGAGGCGGAAAGAACAAGAAGAGAAAGGAGATTCTAAACATAGAAATGTAAGCCTTTTGCCCTGTGCTTCATTAAACACATCTAAATGATGTCAGAGCATGGCAACAGCTGTTCTATCAGGGCTGGACAGGCTCCACAACTCATATAGCTTATGTACAATAAGACTACATGTAACCACTTGCTGACCGCAATACGTATATATACATTGTGGATTGCAAGTGGTTTACTGGGATTATGGCTGAAGATATCAGCCATAACCCTGGTATTGTTGTTCTCAGTCGGTGGCTGGCTTTCTCTTGAAAGCGTTCAAAGGGGCTCATGAGCCGCTGGAACGCTTTCAGAAGCAGCAGGAGGGGACGCCCCTGCCTTTCGCTGCTCGCTGGTGTTTCTCGGGCTTACCGTTTCAGCCGGCTCACCCGAGAAACGACCCGACGGTGCCGCCAGCTGGTCACAGAGGTGATCAAAGAGTAGATCGCCTCTTTGGCCTTGGAGGACTGGAGTGAAGTTATGAGGTCAATTCCGGTCCAGGGTGGAACTTTATTTTTTAAATTTTGCTTTTAAAGGTAAAGAAGAGATTTGGGGTCTTATTGATCCCAGATCTCCTTATAAAGAGGACCTGCCATCCTTATTTCTATTACAAGAGATGTTTACACTCCTTTTGTAATAGGAAAAAAAGTGATAAAAAAAAAAAGATTACAGGGACAGTGTAAAAATAAAATGAGAGAGAAAATGAAAGCGCCTCATCCCTCCCTGCTTGCACGCGGACGTGAACGCATACATAAGTCGCGCATGCACATGTGAGGTATCGCCGGGAACGTTAGAGCGAGAGTAATAATGCTAGCACTAGACCTCCTCTGTAACTATAAAAAGTTAACCTATAAAGGCGTTTAAAACGCCACCTATGGAGATTTGTCATTCCACGTGCGTGCGCAATTTTATAGCGCGACATGTTGGGTATCTATTTACTCAACATAACATCATCTTTGGAGTGTATAGTGTTTTTAATTCATTAAAATATATATTTTCCAAAGAAATTGCATTGGAAAAACCACTGTGCAAATACCGTGACATAAAAAATTGCAACGATCACCATTTTATTCCCCAGGGCAGTGATGGCAAACCTTGGCACCCCAGATGTTTTGGAACTACATTTCCCATGATGCTCATGCAGTGTAGTTCCAAAACATCTGTGGTGCCAAGGTTCACCTAGGGTCTCTGCTAACAAAAAAATATATAATATTTGGGGGTTATAAGTAATTTTCTAGCAAAAAATACTGATTTAAAACTTGAAAACAAAAAGTGCCAGGAAAAGCCTGGTCTTCAAATGGTGAAATAGAAACCCTTTTCACTACACCCACTGTACTGAATTGTTTCCAGTACTAACCTTAAGCCCAGTAAAAACCTGGACTAAAACTCCTCCCATAAATTCCTTGTATAGTATAATGATAAGGGAGCAGTCTTATCGTTCATCTACAGTAGATCGTAAAGCAGCCCACAATCATACTAAAAACCTGTCCACCATCATGCAGTCCCCACTCAGCAAAGCTCATGCTCCTTGCCGAGTGGCGGGCTCTACCTCTAAACTCACAGCAGGGGGGAGTGGGTGTATTGGACTGCAGCAGAGAGGGCCGCGGCTTACATGCAGTACAGTCTTACTGTTTATTTAGATGGTACAGCAGCCCACAGCTATATTGAAAATCTGTCCTTCACTCTCACGTGGCAGAGCTGGACCCTTCCATTACTCCCCCTGTGAGAGATGACCTTCACTCAGCAGGAAGGGTAAGCTTTACTCTGTAGAGGGCTGCAGTTTTTACTCACAGGAGGCAAATGGGACTGCAGCAGAGAGGGCCACTGCTTACAGGCAAAGAGCAGTAGCCCGAGTGTGCTTCATTAAAGCAGGACACATTTTACTAAGGCTGTGGGCTGCTGTACCATCTATATCAGAGATATTGAACTAACATTCAAAGAGGTCCGGTCACTAAAACTTTCTTCCAGCAGAGCTCCAAATCACATATTTGTGCAATGGCTCAGATCCTTCAGTTTACAGTCACCTTCTTACATCAGTGTCTTCAGTCCCCCCTCCTCATCACAGTCCCCCTTCACATCAATTCCCTCTCTTTACATCACAACCCCCACCCCTTACATCAGTCATCTCTTCACAGCATTTTACTCAGCCCCTCTTTACATAATATTCCCCCTTCACATTAAATCCCCCCCCCTCACATCGCATTTCCACTTTACAGCATTGTCCTCAGCCCCCTTTACATTACATCCCCCCCCCCCCCTTCATTCACAGCAGGGTTCTAGCCCCCTTTACATCAACTCCCCTTTCCCT
The DNA here is from genome assembly GCF_042186555.1 of Aquarana catesbeiana. NCBI lineage: Eukaryota > Metazoa > Chordata > Amphibia > Anura > Ranidae > Aquarana > Aquarana catesbeiana. The sequence goes on along the minus strand of NC_133333.1, from coordinate 168,355,376 downwards.
TTCCAGATCTGGACTGAGTGGGTCTGTCACTTGATCTGAATCCAGACCGCGGTCCGCCATTCAGTGATGCCTGATCTATATGAACAGTAAGAGACTGCTCTTTTACCATTTTACTGTATGGGGAAGCTGTTGGAAGCGTTTTTGTCTAGGGTTCAGTTGGGCTTTAATCCAGTCTCCATTTGGCTGTGGGTCCTAGATGCAGTTGTGGACTGAGCAGAACTTATGTTTACAGCTGGGACCCTCAGCTGGATGAGTTTTAAATAAGTATACTAGAATTTTAAAGAAATGGGGCATTCTATAAATAAACCATGAGTGCAGGAATTAGGAGTAGTCTGTCCTAGGCAAGGATACAAGCTTTGAAAACTGCACAGGTGATTTTAAATACATTTACATCGCCTAAAAGTGGCTTTCTGCTTATGATTGCTCTATATGGAAAAAGAAGAGCCCCCCCCCCCCATATAAAGTAAAACAGACCTTCTAAATTATTTTTGTTTTCTTAATAGAACATGTGTGTTTATTCTGATAAAAAGGTACTTTTTGTGCCCTAATTGAAAGAGCACAAATAGTACTTTTTTTCTGACTTTGTCAGGGATTGTGAAGTATAAAGACACAGTTCCAGGTCCATGAAAAATAACAGCAAAGGGTGAAAGTGACTATATATATTTATATGTTTATGAGTCTCAAGCATGGAGATGTGTGCTTAGTGGAAATTCTTTTTTTAACTATAGCATAGTTTTGATCTCTTTGGCGTTTATTGTGAAGAAAGCTTTATTTATACATATAGATCTCCCTAAAATTTCTTTCTAATTTTTCATTGGTAGGCAGATGATCGAGATTCCAAGAGAGATTCCTTGGAGGAAGGAGAGCTGAGAGATCACAAAATGGAGATCACTATTCGAAATTCACCTTACAAACGAGAGGACTCAATGGAAGACAGGTATGTTTTCTTTGCCATTCTCTGTTGATTCAAGGACCCCAGGCTAAACACAAACTAGTACTAACTTCATAAAGTTAAAGGCTGTTTGTCCCTTTGCTGAGATTTGAGGCTGATGCACATCTTTTTTTTGCATTGATCACCTAGTAAAGAAAACACATACTGGCATTCTACCTACCATTGCTGTCTCTGACTTTCTCCTTGGTCCGGCACTGACAATTTTTGTAGGGTAAAATGACAGCCATGTCATTCTGCCCACTTCCTGTGAGCCCAGCTTGTTCACAGGCCCCTCTAGGGGCACGTTATCAAACAGGCTGGCCTCACAGTACCACTGCTCAGTCCTGGATGAATGAACCCCACCTGCTGCTGCTGGAGAAAGAGGAGGAAATGCCAGTGATGTCATCAGCTCCAGGTAACTCTGTTTCTATATTACATTAGGAACGGATGGTGCCTTTTAAACTCTTTATTTCCTGACCCAATTGTTAAGCAAGTAATCTCTCGGTCATAGGCTGTTGTAGAGGAATTGTCAAAAAAGGCTAACTCTTTTAATATATTCAATTCTTCCAGAGGCGAGGAGGATGATTCACTCGCTATTAAACCACCACAACAAGTTTCCCGGAAAGAAAAATCCCACCACAGAAAAGATGAGAAGAGAAAAGAGAAGCGCCGACATCGCAGCCACTCTGCTGAAGGAGCTGGAGGTATATTGCAGTTTTAATAACTTACTGGTTTTCTGGCGTGTGGTGGAGTTTCATATGCTATACTTGTGTATGTACATCCAAACGTTTTGCTTTGGATGGAGTAAGGAAAGATTGGGAAACCCCTTCAAGTCATTTTGTTTTTACAGTCTGTGTCTCGGGGTTCCCCTCACTTCCTGTCTTGGGGATACAACAGGAAGTAAGAGGAAGCCTCTTCAAGGTGAAAAAGGATTCCCCCCACCTATTTTTCTTGTGACCGCTCTAAAATGTTGCATCTACCATCAATCGCTGTGCCAGAAACACAGTCATCAGGACAAATAGAAGCTGAGCCTACCTAATGAGGATACAGACAGTAATAAAAACTTTACAGGGGTTCCAAACTATTGTATCCAAAACTAAAAACAGGGTTCAGCTATACATATTTTTATTCAGATGACTGTGCCCCACAAAAAACCCAAACTATGATTAAAATCATTTAAAATAGAATACCATATGCCTCATCAGTATGTGTTGTATAAATCTAATAAAAAAGTCAAGTAGTTCTCAAAATGTGAAAGAACAAATTGCTTTCAGTCTGTATAGTGGTCACTGAATTGAATGGGGAAAAAAACAGTCTACTTGAGAAAACAAAAACATGTCACTGTCTACTGGCGCTGATTCCGTGGTCATATCTCCTGGATATTTTTCTATTATCGAGCAGTTATGTGGAGCGACATTTATAGAATTTTGAGCTGATGTGTTCTGGCATATACAGTATTTCACAAAAGTGAGTACACCCCTCACATTTTTGTAAATATTCTATTATATTTTTTCATGTGACAACACTGAAAAAATGACACTTTGCTACAATGTAAGTAGTACAAAGTAGTGAGTTTACAGCTTGTATAACAGTGTAAATTTGCTGTCCCCTCAAAATAACCCAACACACAGCCATTAACCACTTGCCAACCGTCGCATGTACATATACGTCCCTTTTTTGGGGTATCTGCCATAACCCTAGCTGCCATAACCCTGGTATCCCCGTGTTCGGCCGGCGGTCAGCTACAAGATAAAAGTGGTCTCTGCGGCGGATTTGCCGCAAGATCACTTTTATCGGTGGCGGGAGAGGGCCCTCAGCCACTTCCCAGAGCCGTCGGCAGTGGCGGAGGCCATCACGTCTGTCTCCTGGGCTAACATTTAGATGAGTGAGGGAAAGATGGCCCCCACCCGTCTCCATGACACTGCAGGGCGGAAGCGACGTCATAACCTCTTAAAGGCACATTTTTTCAATGTAATTTTTTCAAATGACAACATTTTTTTTTTTTTTTATTGCATTTAAGTCAAAATATGAGATCTGAGGACTTTTTGACCTCAGATCTCATATTTAAGAGGACCTGTCATGCTTTTTTCTATTACAAGGTGTGTTTACAATGCTTTTTTCTACAAGGGATGTTTACATTCCTTGTAATAGGAAAAAAAGTGACCCAAATTTCTTTTTTTTTTTTAAAAAAAAACAGTGTAAAAATAAGTAAAATAAATTAGAAAAAAAAAAAAAAAAAGTTTAAAACTCCCTGTCCCGACGAGCTCGCGCGCAGAAGCGAATGCATACGTGAGTAGCGCCCGCATATGAAAACGGTGGTCAAACCACACATGTGAAGTATCGCCGCGATCGGTAGAGCGAGAGCAATAATTCTAGCCCTAGACCTCCTCTGTAAAGCAAAACATGCAACCTGTAGAATTTTTTAAACGTCGCCTATGGATATTTTTGAGGGTAAAAGTTTGACGCCATTCCACAAGCGGGCACAATTTTGAAGTGTGACATGTTGGGTATCAATTTACTCAGTGTAACATTATCTTTCACAATATAAAAAAAAATTGGGCTAACTTTACTGTTGTCTTATTTTTTTTTATTCAAAAAGTGAATTTTTTCCAAAAAAAAGTGCGCTTGTAAGACCGCTGCGCAAATACAGTGTGAAAAAAACTATTGTGATGACTGCCATTTTATTCTCTAGGGTGTTAGAAAACAAAAACATTTATAATTTTTGGGGGTTCTAGGTAATTTTCTAGCAAAAAAAACTGTTTTAAACATGTAAACACCAAAATCTCAAAACGAGGCTGGTCTTTAAGTGGTTAATGTCTAAACCGCTGGCAACAAAAGTGAGTACCCTCCTAGGTGAAAATGTCCAAATTGGGACCAATTAGCCATTTTCCCTCCCCGGTGTCATGTGACTCATTAGTGTTACCAAGATCTCAGGTGTGAATGGGGAGCAGGTGTGTTAAATTTGGTGTTCTCGCTCTCCCCCTCTCATAATGGTCACTGGAAGTTCAACATGACAAAGAACTCTCTGAGGATCTGGAAAAAAGAATTGTTGCTCTACATGAATATGACCTAGGCTATAAGAAGATTGATAAGACCCTGAAACTGAGCTGCAGCACGGTGGCCAAGACCATACAGCAGTTTAACAGTACAGGTTCCACTCAGAACAGGCCTCGCTATGGTCGACCAAAGAAGTTGAGTGCACGTGCTCAGAGGTTGTCTTTGGGAAATAGACATATGAGTGCTGCCAGCATTGCTGCAGAGGTTGAAGGGGTGGGGGGTCAGCCTGTCAGTGCTCAGACCACACGCCGCACACTACATCAAATTGGTCTGCATGGCCATCGTCCCAGAAGGAAGCCTCTTCTAAAGATGATGCACAAGAAAGCCCGCAAACAGTTTGCTCAAGACAAGCAGACTAAGGACATGGATTACTGGAACCATGTCCTGTGGTCTGATGAGACCAAGATAAACTTACTTGGTTCAGATGGTGTCAAGCATGTGTGGCGGAAACCAGGTGAAGAGAACAAAGACAAGGGTGTCTTGCCTACAGTCAAGCATGGCGGTGGGAGTGTCATGGTCTGGGGCTGCATGAGTGCTGCCGGCACCGGGGAACTACAGTTCATTGAGGGAACCATGAATGCCAACATGTACTGTGACATACTAAAGCAGAGCATGATCCCCTCCCTTCGGAGACTGGGCCGCAGGGCAGCATTCCAACATAACGACCCCAAACAAACCTCCGAGACAACCACGGGCTTGCTAAAGAAGCTGAGGGTAAAGGTGATCAACTTATTTTAATAGTGGGTTGGGTTTTTTGGGGGGGGGTACACTGGTATGTATACAAGTACTTTTTAATATGTTTTTATTTTTTTGTTGGTGTATTTTTTTTTCATTTGAGGACACCTGAAGCTTTTTATATATTGCTATACTAATCATTGTTTTGGAGTCAGGGTGTCTTCGTCTGTGATTTTCTGCTTGTTGATAGTTTCCTTTTATTTTTTTGGTTTGGATTGACTTTCTTTGTAAGGCTAGTTACCACCTCATTTGCAGGATTTTATTACTGTCTAGGTCCCCAGAGAAAAGGTTTTCACTCGCTTTGTGTCCTGGTGACAAGTCAGGAAATTATGGGGACACAGGGGCACTCCAGAACACAATAAAGCATAATAGTATATATTTGTTGTAAACTATGTGATGGTCAAAGAAGTTAACAAGCTTTTAAAGCAGTAAAAAATAATTTATTAATCATAGGCCCGAGCCTGTTTTGGCAGGAAATATATTTGTAGGAGATGAACATGTACATGCTGGCATGATTAAACTGATACAGTTATGTCTTTGGTCATTTGACAGGTAAATATGTTCGGGTGAAGGAAAAGGACAGAGAGCACGAGAGGAGAAAAAGACACCGAGAGGAACAAGATAAAGTGCGCCGTGAGCGTGAGAGACAGAAGAGGAGAGAGTTAGCCAGAGAGCATTCCAGAAGAGAAAGGTGAGGGAGACTGGGCTGCTTTTATGGGCAAAGCCAATGATATTAAAGTGTATGTCAGGACAAAATGAAAAAAAAAAAAAAAACCCATTGAATTGTAGGGAAAACATTGGGAAACCCATGTAAAAATGCCTTTATTTACATTGTACATGACTTCACCATTCTTTGCACCCAAAGAAACAAATTGCAGAGCAAAATTAGCTTTTATTATCTATACCTCTAACAAATATAGCATTAAATCATTATCGTCAAATGTGAAAATGGCTGCGGTGCTTAATTGGTTAAAGATCTTGCTGCACCTTGAACTTGCGCTGAGGAGTAATTGAATATTATAGCAGTAGCATCCTGGCAGCATTCCCAAGTATCCAACCCAAGTTCAATATAAAGCTGGTATGTGACTACTGTAGGAAGATATAAATCCCTGACACATCCAGGAATATTTGAAGACATTTGGCGCTAGAATTTGCCTTTATAATAAATTTGTCAGAAACCGAGCAGTTTAAACGAAGAATATAATTTATAAGCATATACCCAAAGCTCAATAAAGGTAGCTCAACATATAAGCAAACACAAATAATAAATCCTAAATGTTCTGTGCCAAAACCACAAGGAATAGTTAAAGCTGATCTTCACAGCATCTGAGCACCACAAACCAAAAGCGCTATTTAATTCATTTTAATATTTAAAACAAATGTCCCTATCCATCCATGTCTCCTATACTTTATACATTATTTTGTCGAGAAATCACTTTGAAAAACACCCCCTAGCATTTCTGCCCATGGCCATTTTGAGTAAGGGCAAATGATTCATGTAGCATTTACTTCCTGGAATTCATCTGCAGTCATCTCAGGCATGCGTGCAGGAGAGTGTGCCTAGCTGAGAAAACTCCTCCTCCCCTCCTGAACTCTCCTGGGATGTATGACGACATTTGCGTAGGGAAGAAACCATGAAGTCACTGTAGAAATGTAAAAAAAAGTTTAAAACAAGTAAATATGATATTCTTTCCTATCTATTTACTAATGCTAGCAGCATGAGGATTAAAAATATTCAATGTTGACTTGGAGAGTGAAGTTCCACTTTAAAGCCCAACTGTGGGAAAAATAGCTGGTCGCTGGAATGGAAAAAAATACTTTTTACTTACCTGTTTTGTTCTTGCGGGGTCATTTTTTGGATGTTCACATAACTGTCCAGCTGTGGGATCTCTCAGGCGCCAGAGGAGAAATAATATCATTATGAGGGGATGCTAGTTATGTAAATACTATACTGTTTTGTGACCTAAACCAAGATTTTGCTATGGTCTGCCTAGCCTTACTCTGTTGCTAGAATCAACCGAAATGGTGGCTGCTTACAAAAATACAAAATGACAGTTCAATTCAAATTAATATAAAAGGAAGTCTTATCCTGTGCACTACAAGGCCCACAATTCAGTCTACCTGAGGAGACTTGCTCCCACCCACTCTTGTTATATCTGCCTACCTGTTAGCCGATTGGTAGATATGCTGAAGAGATTTAGCAGCATTCACGCACACTCCATTCTATAGCTCTCAGCCGTGCTAAACAGAAGAGCGATACACCTCTCTTTGTATCTGTTCCCATCCACATGTTAGCTGATTGACTGAATTACCTCCAGGGCGTTGAATGCTGGGACTTAATAGAGCACACAATAGTACTTCCTGTGTACTTGTTCTTACACGAGAGCCAAATGGTCAGTTAGTGATGATGTAAGTAGCAACCATTTTTCGTTGAATTTAGCAACAATGTTAACTTAAGTAGACCATGGCATAATCTTTGTTTTGTGTGGGGAAAAAATATATAATTATTTTATTGATTTATTAAGTGTGGTAGGCTCATTATAGATTTGTTTTTAAAGAAGGGCAGTTATCCTTTACCCATTCAGACCAAGTAGGCTCATAATTGTACTTGCATTTTTTGTGGCATAACAAAATCCATGCTTCACCAGTACATGGTGTAGACAGCAACAATTTAGTCCTATTTGTACTCCGAACTCTCCATAGGATTAAAAAGAAATTGCAGCGTGTATGTGCGGGACTCAGTGGAGAAGAATATGAGAATAGGTTGTGCAGCGATGAGGAGGCTACCCAGCCAAGGACTCAGCGGAACGGGGACAGGTGTGTATAAGATGTGGAGGTGGGGCGGATGGTGCACCCCTATTAAGTGAAATTGCTTTAAAAGTGCAGTTACACTTTAAAGGTTCTGAAATAAACATATGTGCAACAAGCATTTATTTTCTTTCTAAAGATTAATTGTTTTTTTGACATCATAACATATAAGAGATAAACACTCGCTATCCCAGATTTGCCAGATTTTGTTACAGGCCTCTTATCCAGATCCACAACCATTCCTGTTGAAATGGGACTGGGAGCTAAATGTATCCCCTGATGATATGGAATGGGGCAAAACACTGGCGCTTTCCTTTAAGCTGTCTCTATTGTCTCATGCACAAGATCGGAATTACTGAATCGTGTCTAGGTGGTGTCGCTGCCCTACTGCCCTGCATAAAATTGATCCTACCATACCAGATACGTGTTTGAGATATTTACAGGCCCACTACACCATGACGCACATATGGGGCACATGTCCGCGCATTATCCCTTTTTGGGATAAAACACTACACCTATTTGACAAACTTGTTGGGATAAACTCCCAAAGAAACCTAGTGTATCTATACTTTCCATGTTCCAGGCTCCTATAAACAAATCAAGAAAAGCTTAATTCGTAATTTTCTTACGGCTGCCCGCTCTGTAAATTGCTAGATTTTGGCGCTGATTGGGCTTGTGATATGGACAAGATTGATTTTGTAGCAGATACAATGGACAATGCTTCCCCTGGGACTTCCCATGAGTAGGTGGCTTCCCCCCTCCCTTCCTTTCCCTACATTTCCCCTTACCCCTCGCTCCCCCTCCCCCCCCCCCCCCCCCCCTTTTTTTCTTCCTTCTTTCCCTGTTTCTCCTGGGCTTCTTTTATTTTTGCTGCTTTGACATAAATTGCTATGTTTTTTTTTTTTTTTTTTTTTAACTGTAGCTCCACTATGTATTCATGTTAAACTTTATCGTGATATCCAACATAACCTGACTAGCGGTCTATTGAGTTAATTTTTTTTATACAGATTTTATGTTCACTTCCCCATGCCATAGGGACCTTTATGTTATCATAGCCCTGTGATGTTTGACCTCTTATTACTATGGTGTTATTGTATATTATTGTTATTGCATCATATCCTCTTCTCTCTCTAGTCTAAACCATAGTTAAACTACATTTCCCATTAATCATTGGAATTGGAGTGAATGTGGGAGAGTACACTTGGCCTGTACATATAAATGTGAACAAGCCCACTTTAACATAAATGACACCCCTCATTCGGCAGCCACACTACTGAGCACAACACAGACAGTGAGGGGAAATTCTTATTACTGTAAAGCATGCAGTTGCACAATGTTTCATTATATGTAGTCTTAGTGTTTTTAGTTTTTTATTATATGTAGTCTACTTTCATTAAATGTTGAATTCTCCCCTCTCTAGGTTTTCGGTTACTGTCTGTGACTGCAATTTTCACATGCCAGCTCTAACAGGAGATAAGCAAATTTCCCCTCATACATTACTGAACTGTAGACACATGCCCATAATCATAGGTGTGCGCAGCCTTTTGCATTAAGGTGTGCACTCCAAAGCTATATATATATATATATATATATATACACATATACACACACAGTGGATATAAAAAGTTTACATACCCCTGTTAAAATGTCCAGGTTTCTTTCTGTGTGTTAATTTTCAAATAAAAGCAGTAGGGGGGTACAAAATAGAAAAAGGGAAGGAGGTGGGGGGGATAGTGGTAAACAAATACCACACAGTGACATGCTTAACAATAGATAAGAAATAATGAAAACGGTTAATAATAAAATCACAACCTGTATATGAAATTGTGTAGGGTGTGCACTGTAGTGCATCGGGGTAGATACAGATAAGAAAAGAAAGTCAAGAGAGGGGGGAGGAGGGAAGTAGATATTGAGTGCAGTAATGATTTTTGGTAGAATATTCTACAAGCTGAACAACGCTGTGGTGCGAACCTGAACTGCAACATTCTTGTTATGTAGTCCACTGCAACAAATAATAGTCCACCTCGGAGGTACCTGGAGAGGTAGTCTCATTAGGCAGACAGAGAGACTACCAGAAACTCGGTGGAAGAATAGTAATGGATCCATATATACCACATTGAAGATGCTTGTCTCATGTGTCATTTTCTCTTGCCTGCATCTCCTCCATGAGCATGGTGTCGTTAATTATGTAAATCCAGCTATGGAGGGGGGGAACCACCTCAGTTTTCCAAAACGTAGTTATGAGGTGTCGCACCACTGCCACAAAGAACCTGAGAAGGTTCCTTTTCTGGGATTTAGCTGAGCCCGGAAGGATGGATAAGAGCGCAATCTATACCACAGGGAAAGTAACTTATAATTTTTCTCCTGGATAAAGCTGGAGATCGAGGTTTTATGAGTAAAGATACATGAAGTATGCCAGTCACTTCGGGATATCTCTATCCCCAAATCCTCCGACCATTTTCG